>NC_047530.1:39697991-40037991 GCF_012275295.1 Melopsittacus undulatus | reverse complement strand
AAACTGAACATCTCTCACTCTAGGTCAGAGCTATTCCTTTCTGTGTGGGCTCAGAATCCTCTGTGCCCATTCAAGTTTTTACAGCTGCAGGAGAAACAGAGCTTTTTCTTTATTTATTTCTTGAGTTTCAATTTAGAAGTTGGTGGAACACACTAAAATAAATCCATAAATAAGCAAGTGAAATGAAGGAATCCTAGCTGACTGGAAATGTCTTGGTGGAACAAGTTTGTAGTTGGCTTTATAGTTACTGATCACTAACGAAGCAAATGATATTAAGTTCATATCTTTTCAGTTAACTTTCCTTCCTCGTTTCTAATTCCTGCTTCCTCACCCTCCATTCCATCTGTTGCTCTTTAAAATAGTTCAGGATTTCATCAGGATCACAAGTGAAGCAAAATACTGGTGTGTGTGTGGGGAGGCACTTCTCACAAGCTTCACTGCCTGGTCAGACCCAGGTAAAAGTGCAGGAGGACTGAAAGCTAGTGCTCTGTAGACATCATAGCTGATTTGCAGATAAAATTGGTGCTGGTCAGCTCAAACAATAAAGTCTGAATGTGTGTTCTACCCATTTGTTTTTTTTACCAGTCATCGTAATGGTAAATATTTTTGATTGTTCAGTTAATGTGGCATAAGAGCTAGAGGTCTGGCTTGTAAGGTTGTCTTCTGATTTCTTCACTAGACTATTTCTCTTTTTCTAGCTTTGATAGTAGTAATGCAGTATCATCTCATGCTTTTCATCCTGATTACCTCCTGTAGTGCAGGCTTTAGTGTTTTGTTGTTTTTCTTTTTTTAAAAAAATGTGTTTAAAAAGCTAGATTTTCCCTTTTGATATAGCCCTCTAAAAATCCTGTACTTTAAAAATGGTAGCTTAGTATGTGTGCTATTGCCAGTTGTCATTACTGAAGATTATTGCTTCTGTAAATAGCATTTTCTTTGTCATTTTATTAAAATTATATTACTGCTCTGAAAACAAAATATTACTGCTTTATTCAATTGAAAAATGACTGGCATAGCACTCCTCTGATCTTTAAAAAGCAATTTTACTTTCATTGCATTTGTGCATTAAATTAAGTGTTCATATCTACAGAATAAACTAATATCTTATAAATATTACTGTGTTTAATTATCAGTTCAGTGTTTTGAGTTTTTGCTGTTATGGTTGATGTCCAAGAGTGATTAAATATGTAATAGAGAACAAAAGGAACATTGATGTGAACAAAGATACTGTTAGATAAAGGTAAATTTTATCTTCTGCATGTTTTTATTAATTTTAAAGTATTTTAATTACTTTTATATTCAGTGTGATTGGGTAACATTTCCCTTTTTTTTTTTTAATTCAGTTCCTATTTTAGACTTTTGGAACATCTTCTAGCAACAGTTTAATCTATAGAAACTTTCAGCTCTAGTCTCAGTTGTGTACTTAAAGCAGCTATTCTTCACTGGGGTGGTCCCAAAAGGGAAGTCAGGCAAAACAATGTTTGAAAGAAAAATTCTACTCGGACATCCTGCATTTTAAATCTTGTTCTTGCATAGTACGCTTCACTACATTTAAGCTTCAGGTTCAGAATCATGTTACAGATTTTGCTATTTTTTTAAGGTAATCTGTGAGAAGGCAACAGAATACACTGGTGAGCATTGTATGACCTGACTTTATATGTATTTTCATTATGAAAAAAAACCCAAACAATGTTTTCAGTAGAGTACTTTATGAAACATAGACTTACATATTAAAAGACTAAAACCAAATGCAAGTTTGTATGTCAGGTCTAGTAGTTTGTGGATAGGTTTGTGTGTGTGTGTGTATTTTTTTTTTCCAAGTATTTTGCTGGGACTTTTGATTAAGCCTTTCCTATAATACCTCAGATTATCGTAATTTATTGATAATTATACTTACCTAGGGTAGTGTAACTGATATGGCAGTTACAATAGGGACTGTATTGAATTTAGAAATTTGGACTTGTGTGTTAAGCACCTGGAAGTAAGTGCAGAAAAATATGAGTGGTAGTAGTGCACTTAGTCACATCCTATGGACAGCTGTAAACATTAATTACAGTTAACCTAAGATGGCTTTAAATGTAAAATGGGATTTCTGACCAGGAGACAGGTGGTAAGCCATATTCTTTTATAATCGGCCTATAGCAAGCTTTATGAACCATCATCAGGCCAGGGAGAAAGAATAGCTCATCTGGCATGTACACTTTATTCCTTCATCCTCTTTTTTCTCTTTGTAGTCATGTTATAGAAAAGAGGCAGTATTTAGCTCAGAATGCTTTAATCCTTGAGTTTATGAGCCTTAAGAATACCACAAGTATAGTTGATGCTGACAGGTCACATCATCCCTTATGAAATGGAGAAAAGTGGCGAGAAAGGAGAATATTGCAAAGGAAAAAGTTGAGATCCACTTTAGAGTTTGGCACCATGTGTTCTGAAATACTGTGATTTAAAGCTACAACACGCAAGAGAAGTCTAGAATGGTGCATTTATTATTGCTTACTTGCTAGGACCATCATTTCAGTTGGTGGAAATGAGTTAAGGTCAGCTTGTCTTTTCTGGCCTTGCTGTTTGGCAAATTTTCCTGGAGACTGCAAGGGTGTTAAGTGTTAACTTTCACTGGCTGCCTTTCCCATCTTGTATTTGAGGTGTGAGAGTTTAGAGCATTGTATAATAACCAAGTACTACTAGAACAGCAAAATATAAAGAGGAGTGCAAAAAAAATAGGATCATTTTACAAATTCTGGGTGTAGTAAGATGAAACACCCCTGAAACAAGGGATGGAAGTATATGCCCAGCTTATTTCTGGATATGACAATTAATGGGTTATTTTGCAAATGTGTTATTTTTGTTATTAACTACTAAACAGCGATAAGGTTTAAAAGTTACTTTCTTAGATTTTGAATCTAATAAAAAGTTTAAAAATAGCTTATCCGTTGGACAGAAAAGATATTAAGGAAATAAATGGAATATGTTTATGTTCATGTTTTGCTAGTTTGTTCATTTGGCCTTGATTCTTACTCTTTAGGACAGACACCCTATGAAGCACTCATATTTATCTCAGTGGACTTATTCCTGACATGTATTGCTACGAAGACTTCTGTTTGTAGAGTATCAGCTAATTAAAATAAATCTAAAACTGAACCCGGAAAGTTATTGGTTTCAATTCAGTAAATCCTAGCAATATTACAATAAGTTTGGTTTAATTCTTAAAAAACATATTAAAATTAACTTTTTTCCCATTTATGTAATGCATATAACTAAACTTCCTTCCTACTGTGAGACAGTTTCATTTATTGTTATTTGTAAACAGCTTAGTAAAGATGCATAGTGGATTGGTGTAGAAACTCCTTGAACAGTTTCTTTTGAAATAACACTACATACGTTAAGCTCAATTACACATCCAAACAGCCACAACACACTTTTGGTAATTTATTCATTGATTTAACATAGTACCCAGAAGAGTCATGCCTGCTGTCAATTTTGTAATATATTATGTTTTAAATATACTCATGCTCACCCATGCACGCCATTAAGGTGTGCATAAACCTGTGTTTTTCTCTCTTGACAGCTATAAATGTTTGTTATTATTACACAAAACATATGTTCATGTTGTTTTTGTCTAAATTATTCTATCTGGGGCTATAAAGTTTTAATGTTATTAGTTGCCCTTAGAATTTTAATGTTTCACTGCTGTAACCTTCTTAGGATTTCTCTGCAATTAAATAGAAACTATTTCACTACAGCCTGGAAGAACAATATATTTTATACAAATAATAAAAAAAAGTACTTCTTGCTCCTTTTTCTTCAAGTGTAGTAAACTGTGTACTTGACAAGGTTCTATATACAGCAATCCAATCTGTAGTATTTTCTATAAATGAATAGAATATTGCACTTTCCTACAGTTTTCTCATTAAGAAAAAAATCTAGCTTAACCCCTTTGAGATAGGCCTTATGTCACAGGCATTTGCTTTGAAGGCCTTCTCCCTGTTATGCTCTGTTGTCCCCTTTACTCAGGAAAGTAAGCACCATTACAGAAGAAACCTCAATCAACATAACAGATATACTATGAAAAAAGCTGGGATTTTAGGAGACAGCATATTAGAGTAGAAAAATAATTCGAAGAAATGTCTCCTGTGTTGTCTTCTAAATAGCAGTAGTGTTGGCAATAGGAAAATGTAGTACTCTCCCTGCCCCCTTCAGTTTTCAAGCCTTTTTCTAAGGAAAGAGACCAGATGGGAATTCGTCCAAGACATTAAAAGATATTTACTGCTTTTAAATGAGCAAAGGACTCATTTAGGACATTCTTTTCCACTGGATTAAGGCATTATATGGATCTTTTTTTCATGTATTTTGTGCCAAAATACCCTCACATAGAGTAAGTAAATATAACGGTGTCATGCAGATTTTAAGTATCTGACTTTTATTATCTTATTTCTAAGTATAGCACACTTGTATTTCTATGAGATTCATCACTCATATTCGTATTTCAACACTCATATATGTTCTATGAGATTCATCACATCACTTTTGTTCCACAATCTGAGTATAACTCCTATCATGTGTTGAAGAGCAAGAGGAAACAACTGTGATCAGAACATTCAAAATAAACTGATTAGAATATGCTTGCTCTATTAAAATGATTAGGCAAGATTTCTTTCAGAAAAAAAAAAGCAATTTCTAACTAAATTTGTGGAAAATGCTTGCTGTACTTCAACGTGAGCATTTGAATTGGAAGGTTGCTTCATGAATCTTCCATTAAAAACTTGAAATCAAAACAACCTGCCTATCACCTTCAAGAAATATATGAGGAAAAGGACATAGTTAATGTCAGTAGCTACTAATGCCTGGTGTTTTTGAAGACAGCGTACATAAAACTTCAGGATGCTTTTTGTAAAAAGGTATTTTTTATATTTTACAGAGAAAGAAACTGAGGCAGATGGGTGAAGAGCCTTCCCCACAGTTATAGGCAGAGTCATTAGGCCAGCTGGAATTAAAATTCAGTTTTGTCTTCCAGGCTCACGTTGAGCTCACTGAACCACTAATTCTCACGCTCCTACAGCAACAAAGATCTTTCAACATTTAATGTTTCCAGGACTTTGCCAAAAGATTTCCTTCTTTACAAAAATGAATTCTATTCACCCAAACTTAATTTGTCTCCCCTACTGTCCTTGCTTTTCTTTATTTGTTCTTTCATTCACTTTTTCCTTTCACCTCCTTTTTGCTCCAGAGTCTTTCCTTTTCTTAATTCATTTTCATTTTTCTCCTTTTGTCCACATGCATTAGAGAGTTCTGTCTTTTCATCCCCAACAATATTTCCTTTTTTTTTTTATCCTGATTTTCCTTAGGTATCTCAAACCTGCCCTCAGAACTGCTGTGTCTTACAGGGCCACAGTTGCTGCTCACAAACATAGCACCCTAATTTTCAAGATTTTAATTATATCTGAAGCTTCGCCAATTACATGGTGAACTTCTGCATTGGAAAGAATAAGACCACAACCTTTATCCTCAGAACTGAAAAGCCTACAATAGAAAAAATGTACCATTTGTTGAAGAATAGAGATAACAGGGAAAAAGCAGTGTGTCAAGGTACTTGGTTAAACAATAATCTCTTACAGAGCACTCATTACTGCTAAATAATTGACTGTGTTGGTAGAAAGGTTTCTATGTGGGGAGAGGTTCAAGAAGGTCAGTTATCTAGTGGTAATGACCGTAGCGGTCATTAGAGGGTATTAATGCTATTAAGAACAGAACTTTAACTTTTTATTGAAGTTTTTATTTAAATTATATTAACTTTGATTCAACTTTTAATTGAGGTGCAACCATCCAAATTCTATAGTCAGGAACCAAGAAGTAATGAACATAAAATTACATGTTCTTCTGATAGGCTGATGGGTCTTTAATATATTATAATTTTAAGAGTCTCTACAGAGCAGTTATTAGTATAAAACTATTCAGAGGTATTCTATTAGAATTAAGGTTGGGTGAGTGATTCAGGAGCAAGTCCCAGCTTGACCCATAGCAATGCAGACAGTATATTTTCTGAGCCAACAAGAACTTGTTTTTATAAATGCAGTTGTATGTGATCTCAAAACTTTGGCTTGCTAAGTTAAAGTAAAAATCCTTTGATGCCTAAATTGATCTGTCTTATAAACCTGATGCATAGTTGCAGCAGCACTGAATTTATTCTGAATTGAATTTTTAGTGCTATACCGAGTTCACTGTTTATTTATGGAGAATTTCATACTGAAAGTAAGTAGAGATAGTATTACTGTCGCTCTTCCAGCTGCTGCAGGGACCATAGCCAGGGTGTGGCTGGGGCTCCCAGTAACCTCGCATGTGAGTTACTAGGTGGAACGATGGAGATAATCCATCAGTAGCCCTCCTGCTCCATCTTTCTACGTTGTCTTTTTCTCTAGGGCACTTCAGAAATAGGCTGCTGAGTAAGTCTAAAGTGCTGGAGGGATAAAAAGGTGTGAGACTGTAAAGTGAGCTCTCAGGGGACCAGAGGAATATCACATGTCATGCCACCTTCTAGTTTTCTTGTGACAGAATTTTTTTGTCCTTGCCTTTCTACCCTGAGGACATAGTAACATGCTTTAAAATAACAGCAGCAAACCCAACATGCTGGTGGTACAAAATGCTAAACACTATTTCATTCACACAGAGGAATGATGAGCAAAGAATGGCTCTTATGTGATAGGAGTTAATCACATTGCCAAGTGCATGTCTGGGCAGGTGCTAAGAGACTTTGGTAAGAAAGGAACAGCATAGCATACAGAGGATTGTAAGCTGAACAGAATCTTCCATGCTGTCATGGCAACTTTTCAAGGTACAATTTGAGAGGCAAAAGCTATACTGTTTATGAAAAACAGTGACATTAAAAGAGATTTAGCAGTGTTACAAAAGTTGCAAGTGGAAAAGAATCTCTAGGTGAGTTATTTGTAACTAAGGAGAACACTGTGTCTGAAAGATGTTTGCTGATTTTATATTAATGTGCCAAATAAAAACAATAAGGTTAAATAGTAATTATTTACTTATCTGAATGGCCTTTTTTTGCAGTGAGGAAAACCTGGCTACTAATACTATTAGTGCCAATTGACCTTACTACATAAAAAGTATTCTGGGTTTTGGAACTGTTCTGGGTGTTTCCAAAACTTCTAGGATGGTGTTCAATTTGCAGTTCTGTTGTTCATTATGTAGTTCTATAGTTTTATTGTATGGAATGATACACTGTTCTATGAAAGCATCTTCTGCTTGTAAAATCTTTTGAATTGTTTTGTTTTCTCAGATTTACAGAGTTGGGGAATACTTTGTATTAAGTTGGTGTGCTGCCTTTTTTTTTTTTCAGGGAAATTTGTTACATGAACTGATAAAGGATTTTTTCCCATGGGGGAAAAAAAACCAACAAAAAATATAAACTGCTTTACATTTCTGGTAGGAAGCCAAGTTTTTATCATTTAGACATGTCACATCATTATGAAACCATCATGCATCATAACACAACATAACAATGTGATTTGCTGAGATGTTGACTCCGCTTGAAAAATTGTAAAGTGGTGTGTGCATATTTCCAGGCAAAGAGCTACTTGAGTATTTTTGAGCATATTCCTAGGGCTGCCTGGTGTGGTGATCTAATTTATTAGCCTTGTTATGGGGAGAAGATAGGTTCTAATAAGTGATGTGCAAGTCTTTGTATTTCTACTTCATAGCTACGTGACCTTTTCATGAAATACTAGAACAAAGTACTAAAAGAAATTCCAGGAGGTCATTTAGTCTTTTGCTATGCCCAATGCACAAAAAGTTAAAAATCACATCTGAACTGTTTCTGCTGTCTTTTTTCTTAAAAACATCTAGTGGTGGGTATTCTGTGACATCCAAAACAATTCCAGTTCTTAACAAACTTGAAAGCTTTTTCCTACTGTTTTGCCTAAATTTACCTCACAGCAGCTTATGCACAGTTGCTCTTGTTCTATCCCCGAAAGACACAGAGGATCGTTACTTTATTCTCTGTGGCAAGCTTTAACATATTTGAAGATCACCATCAATTTTCTATTCTGTTTCACATTGCATGGGCTTGTTCTGTCAAATTGTAAACCACGTGTAAAACTAAAAGTCAAGATAAATTACTTCCTCTGTAAACACAAACAAACAAAAGAAGTGTCATCCTCTTCTCTGTGCCCCTTGGGATTCAAAGATTATCCCAGTATTCTGCAGTGTTGCAGAGAGCCTTCCCTGTATCGAGTCCCAGGAGGACACTTCCATCTCCCCTAGTCATTTGGTGCCAGCTTTGCACATAGATGGTTTCTCACAGTAAGATCAGTTCCATAATCCCTTAAATACAGCATAATATGAGCCTGGAAGTTGAGTCGCTGCAAGAGTGTCTAAAGGAAGATGAGATTTGGTTATCTGCCACCCTTTATGTTAGGAGTGTTTTGATATTAAACTACTTACCTTATATGATATTTAAACTAGATTAAAGTAAAAATGTAATAACAAATATTCAAGAGAGATGAAATAGTTAAGATATGTAGAGAGGGCATAATTGAAGTAATAAAAGAAATTATGCCCCTAATCTTTAAACTGACATCAAAATTCTCTCATTTAGCTGTGTCACTACTTGCCTCCTGTCAAGGTGGAACACAGGGCCTTGTGCATGCTCTGCATCTTCCATTTAGATCTTCTAGAGGGTCTAGGCTGCTTTAATCATAGAATCATAGAATAGTTACGGTTGGAAAAGACCTTAAGATCATCTAGTTCCAACCCGCCATGCCACGGGCAGGGACACCTCACACCTAAACCATCTCACCCAATGCTCTGTCCAACCTGGCCTTGAACATTGCCAGCAATGGAGCATTCACAACCTCCCTGGGCAACCCATTCTAGTGCCTCACCACCCTTATGGTAAAGAATTTCTTCCTTTAATCTAAACCTCCCCTGTTTAAGTTTGAACCCGTTACCTGTCACTACAGTCCCTAAAGAGGAGTCCCTCCCCAGCATCCCTGTAGGCCCCCTTCAGATACTGGAAGGCTGCTATGAGGTCTCCACGCAGCCTTCTCTTCTCCAAGCTGAACAGCCCCAACTTTCTCTGCCTGTCTTCATTCAGGAGTTGCTCCAGTCCCCCTGATCATCCTTGTGGCCGTCCTCTGGACTTGTTCCAACAGTTCCATGTCCTTTTATGTTGAAGACACCAGAACTGCACACAATACTCCAAGTGAGGTCTCATGAGAGCAGAGTAGAGGGGCAGGATCCCCTCCTTTGACCTGCTGGTCACGCTCCTTTTGATACAGTTGGCTTTCTGGGCTGTAAGTGCACACTGAGGCCGGCTCATGTTAATTTTATCATTGACCAACACCCCCAAGTCCTTCTCTGCAGGGCTGCTCTGAATCTCTTCTCTGCCCAAGCTGTAGGTGTTCCTGTGATTGCTCCAACCCAGGTGTAGGACCTTGCACTTGTCATGGCTAAACTTCATGAGGTTGCCATCAGCCCACTTTACAAGACTGTCAAGGTCCCTCTGGATGGCACTGCTGAGATCAGAGGTGCTATGTACCACCTGTCATGAATGCATATTCTTGTGTTTTAGAGTTGGTAAAACAATGGTGAACAAGAATGATGCATCACATGGTGGTACTGAATGGTATGAATGATACTGAAGGTGCCCATGGAGAAGTTTCACTTATGAAACTGCTATGAGCAGGGGTGAACAGGCTAGGCAGATCTAAAACATTTCCTTTGCTTTTGGTGCAAGCTAATGATGAGTTCAGAGCTCCTCTGAAAAGCTCAGCTCTTCCCAGGAACTTTTCCCGAAGGAAAGGTGGGCATAGAGGCTTCATATGCAGTCTGAAATGAGTGTTAGGGTGGTAATACCTGGGCATATGGTGCATTCTCTGTTTCTCAAGGAGTGCATTCTCTTTAAGGTGTGCAATTCAACTGAAATAAGGCTGGTTTTCAGGCTGTCCAGTTTATTTTGGGGAATTTGTGCATGATAACTTAATTGGAGTTCCTTCCTTATGAGAGTACTAATATTATTATCCTCAAAAGAATAGGAAAAAAAACTTTAAAAATCATTGACTATATGAATAAACATGAATTATCTTTCGACAGCTCTCATATGAATTGCAGTATTAGGCTCACGTGTGCTATGTGAGTAACATTTTGTCAGGAAAGTCAAATGACCACGTGTATTGATTTTTAACTGTAATTGAAATAGCTTAGTGTCGCATGGTATCTGGTTCCAATTTGTGACTTTGATTTGTAGGGATTGTGAACTAATCTTGCCATCACATGTTACATTTGTAAAGTGAAGTTTTAAATTGTGCTGATCAGACATATGTAGAAAATTACAGCTGCACTGCAGGCATGCACCTGTGCCTGGATTTCATCTTTTCTAGTCTCTACTCAGGGCACATGTCTAAGCTATGAGAAAATTTATGGTGTGGAAAACCTGTATTAGTAGTATGTGTACCAGAAACAAGTGGATAGGAAGTAAGATGTGGTTTTGTTTTATAGTTAAGGAATCAGGGGCAGAGATGGAAGCATTATTAAGAAGTTCATATAGTAGGTATGGCAAAACCAGAATCCATATGTCCCTACTCTCAGTACCTCTCTAGAATCTGTAAGTCCAGCCTGCTTCATTTTTTGGTCCATTGGTCCATTGGTTTACTACTTAAACATGGCAGAACATAATGCAATAGTGTCTTAAATTAGAGAGTAGTGGAAGAGATTCCACACAGAGTGGTCAATAGTGGTACTATTTCCTTTGCACCTGAAAGCTTGCCTCCATGGTGAACATAGAATCATAGAATCACAGAATAGTTAGGGCTGGAAAGGACCTTAAGATCATCTAGTTCCAACCCCTCTGCCATGGGCAGGGACACCTCACACTAAACCATATCACCCAAGGCTTCATCCAACATCTAGGCAATCTTACTAAATCAATGCAGTTATTGTGCAAAAGTTAGGGCATTAAACTCCCATATGGATGTTCTTACTCAGAAGTAAAGTCACTATAGTTTGCTCTAGCTCCTTTGAGAAAGATTAAGCTACAGCAAATTAAGGCCACTGTAGTCCTAAATGAGTGTATGCATGGGGTATTAATGCACTTTAACTCATGCACATTACTCTTTAGCTTGGAGGAGACTGAGGGGTGACCTCATCAGTGTTTACAAATATGTAAAGGGTGGGTGTCAGGATGATGGAGCTAGGCTTTTTTTCAGTGATATCCAGTGGTAAGACAAGGGGCAATGGGTGTAAACTGGAGCATAGGAGGTTCCATGTGAACATCAGGAAGAACTTCTTTACTGTAAGAGTGACAGAGCACTGGAACAGGTTGCCCAGGGGGGTTGTGGAGTCTCCTATGTTGGAGATATTCAAGGCCCGCCTGGACAAGTTCCTGTGTGATGTACTCTAGGTTACCCTGCTCTTGCAGGGAGGTTGGACTAGATGATCTTTTGAGATCCCTTCCAACCCTTGGGATTCTGTGATTAGTTTTGAAGCATGAGTTAATTAATCTTAGAAGTCTTGTCTTCATGCTAACATGTGCACAGTGAGCTTCCAGAGGTGATTCCAAAAGCTCTGGTGAGCTAGGGTTTTTTGCATTTCTTTTCAGATGAAATTTTCTGAAGGACCATATTCTTACATTTTTTTAAATTCAGTATTCAACTAAATAATTTCTAAACATGTGCAGTTCTATTCATTTGCTCACTGAAGCTTCAAAAACACAATCTCAAATAGATGATGCATGTTGACATCATAATGGTGTCAGAATTGCAATCATCTTTAAAAGGGGAAATATCACATAAAAATAAACAGGGTTAGGTATATATTTTCCACACTATATTATGATTTCAAATAAGTATAAGAGCTATTAAAATTATATTTACTAAGTTAGGCTGTATCAATGAAAAGCAGAGCATGTGGAAATACGTATGTGGAAATATCCCTCGAATTTTTTAGTTTCTCCTGGCAGTGCTGTTGAATTCGATTTAAATATTTATTTTCCAGAACATTTTTATTAACTTCTGAAACAGACTGTTTAAAAGATAATGCACAAGATAGCTTGTATTTAGAACAAATAAGGAACGGTACTAGTATGTAGTATTATTTCCCAAAATAAAAATAATTCCTCTAAAGCTGTTCAGAAGTTGGATGTTGAAAAATAGCCAAATGGACATTACTTTGAATGGAGGCACTCTAAGAAGAAAAAAATGACAGAAGTTACTGGTCTGACTTTATTAAATTGCCAGTATTTTATTAAATGTTCATCCTGATTGCAGATATATAAATAAGAAACTGTCTAGCTATAAATAGGGAACATGGCAAATTCTCTGGTATTTTTTCCCTATTGCCTAACCTTACATTGTGTAATTGATAAAAGTAACCCTCAGATAAAACTGTCTGAACAGATATGCTTGTGTTATCCCATCCCAGGCCAAGACATACCCAAAACTGTACTTCAGAAAATCTACTTATGTTATTAAAATTATATTCATTTATCCCCTTGTATACATTGTTGCTCAGATTGTGGATCATGCAAAAAAATAAAACCAATGTAACAAAACCCCAAACAAAACCAAGATAAAGTCTGAAAGAGAAAAAGATAATTCTTTATTCATCATGCATGCTGAGTTGTCAGTTCATTAAAGTATACCTATAATTAAAAACTTAAGTTAATTAAGTTTTTAGTTTTTTAAATTCTCGTTATCATAAAAGAGAAAAAAAGAACAGTCTGGAGGGAACTTAATGTCTCATAACTATTGCTGGTTGGAAAACATCCCATCTTCTTGTCTCTCCATGAAATACTCTTACTGAAAAAAAAAAAAAAATTAAAGCAGTTTTTCAAGATGAAAACTAAAATGTTGTAGGCTGTAATTTATACTAAAAAAAAAAGAGTGTTATAAAATCTATTGTAAAGTATTTTTTGTAAAACAAAAAATATTAAAAAATATAAACAGGAAAATTAGTACTTAGTATGATATCTTGTTTTGCAGGTTTGCCTTCTGTATAATTCTGTGTCCTAACCAACTTCTTCCAGTCCTAACTGATTGCTTTCTGCAAAGGAATAAATCAATTACTACTAGTGACCATAGTTTGACATATGGAAAAATGAATCTTTTCATCTCTAGGATTTAATCTCAGTGATGAATGCAATATATTTGATTCTCTGAGTGTCTTTCAAAATATATTGTGAAACAACACTTTGAAGAAATGGTAGTGCCGGGAAATTGTCAACATGCTTTACTCAGCACAGTAAAATTTTGCATTTAATTCACTTAAAGATGTAAGTCTTATTGGCTTTTGCAGTAACTGCTATTGGCAGGTTTGTATTTGTCACTAGTAGCAGATTTTGTTGTCTTTTTGCAGTAAGCTTCTGCATCTGAAGTCTTATCAAAAAATGTTTTTAATTAATTTATATGCTCAGAGAAACTGATTAGGAAGGGACTCATGCCAGGCTGGTTTCTGCAGATTATGCAGGAAAGACGGTGTTGAAAGAAAGTCTTAGTTTTACCAGATCTTGTTTGGGCATTTTCCATTGATATTCAGATTGTGATAAATCAGGAAAGACACCTAATTTTAAGTTCATATTCACTTTGGATTTTGTATCTGAATGTAATCTTTACTTTTGTTTCATGTGTTAGCTGTTCTTGTCTTTCCGGTTTCCAAAAAGAAAAGAAAAAAATCTATTACACATTGCAGAGTTTAAGTATTCTCAAATTATTTCAAACCAAAATAGGGATAGCTGGAGAAGTTTGTTCTATTGGGTCATTTTGTTGTCTTCTCTTAAGTGTAACTCTCAGCTTTTCTGAACAGAGCTTATTCACCAGAAAAAAGTGAAAGTAAAATTTAAAGTGAACTGTTGGACATGTGTCCTTTTTTCTTTCTTTTTTTTCCCCCTCCCTTTCAGTTTCTAAAATGAATCTTCAGTTTTTCCTAGAAATTGTTAGCACAGACACTGAAAATATGTTTAAAAGAAAACAGTACCCCTCACCCTCTTTTAATTGGGTTTTTGGAATAGGTTGAGGAATCAAATTTCTCAAACAAGAGGACCAGTCATTTTCCAAGTACCAATGGGCAGCATTTCTGCAATGATGGCTTCAGCTGGTCCATATGAATCTCCACAAAGTGCTGTTCTGATGAATTCTTATAATTAGCTGGTCCACAGTCTTATGTGGCCAGGACAGAATGTGAAGGATCCATTGCTACCAATGATTAACAATTAGTTACTAAACATCAGTTTATTGTCTTAATTATGTACAAAGGAATGTCCTGCATAATTATTTCTACATCTGCAGGGTCAGTTTGTACTATTTAAAAGTACATTATCCATGTCCAGTTCTGCTGCAGGAACTGCCTGGGAGCTCTCTAGTCCTGGCAGGTTGCCTACTCAGGATGTTGATCAGTACATTGAAACATACAAGTAATGTTGTGTCTGTCAGTTGGTGTAGGCACAGCAGGAGCTGCCTAGAGGAATCTCCAGGACTGAGCCTCCCACCTGGAGATCTCCTGAAACAATTAGTGAGCCACTTTGTTGTGAAGGTGCAAGGTAGTCAGGCAGTTGCCTCTTATATTGGTCCATTGTCTCCAATCAGCCCATTACCTCTGTTCAGAGACTAGCAGGGAATTAATGACCAAGTGCACTGAATGGGCACACAGGCACAGCGTATCCTTGACTTCCAGCGGCACCACAATTACAACTTTAGCACAAACCTGAATTTCATCTTCATATTACATCTATAACTTGAATCCTGCCCCCCTTGCCACAAATTTCTGTGAGAGAGTTGAAGGTAAGAAGAAATGGAATATCTCTTGCAAAGCCTTGTAACCATGAAAAGAAAGAATTACAGAGGTCTTAGTGTGTACGATACAAAATTTTCTGTTTTGGCATATTAAAATACAAGCATGAAAGAGAGAGGATTTGTATTTGTGTATTTCATTGTCTTTTTCTATTTGTGTATCTGTCACTCCAAAATCTGGACTGAGTGCACAATAGAGATTAATTAAAATCAGAGTTACTTCAGAAAGCAATTCCTATAATAGAGCTGTATTAGTAAATTAGTTGTGACTAATAGTCTTTTGTAGATGGATTAGAGGAATGAATTAAAATGTAATCTGAAATAACATTGATAGAAATTATGTCTGATAAATCCAAGGTAACTTCTATCCTTGACTGGAAATAGAATGCCATTATGCCATTGTGTGCTCCTACAGCAGCAGAGTACAAAAAGTAGCTATGCTCTAGGCTTTCCATTTTCAAAAAAAATCATTAGCAAGAATAATAAAAAGCACAAATAATGCCCACTTATCATTTAGCTCGGCCTGGATTCTACTCACCTAATGCCCTCTGCTTGTGTATTTCTACCAAGGCATAAGTTATACTATTTTAAGTTTATACTTGTGTGCATATATTTTCTATATATAACACAAGTTTTATCAGTATCTAAGGGGTTGGTATCATTTAATTTATTACTGTGACAATGTACTACTACTCATCTAGTCAGAAATTTATGTACCAAATAATTTATTAAAAGGTTCTGTTTTTTCAGGTTTCAGATACACCCAAAGGGAGATAAGGTGTCCCTCTCAAAAGTTACTAGTGTAGGCTATTATCCACAGGATATTTTTCCAGATTAGTTGCCACATGAGAACTAATGCATGACATAATTTTATAAACATTTTGTCAGAATATAATAATCTAAGGCAATATTAATACATACCTCAAGCTGTTACATTCCAGAAGTTCTTCTAAATTAAGGTACATTTCTATACAAGCAAACATGACTAATAAAAATATTCAGAACTCACAGGTCAAGTTTCTGAAAGACTTTTTGCAAATTAGCATTGTTTTGGAATTCTCAGATTTCATTTCCAAGCTTTCATAGCCTATTTTGAAAAAGCATAGTGAAAGTAGTAAGGTAAAAAGCAGCTTGCATCATTAATTCACTATTTGAACACCAACACCAGAGTTTATTTTGGGGCACATAAAGTTTAGCAATGCTTCACTGTTTCCGTAGAAAGCTTTCTTTTTTTTTCTTACACTGAGCACTTTTCAGGTCTCCAAAGCATCATGTATTTAGACATTGGAAGAAAGGGGGATTTTTGGGAAAGAAATAGGTTTAAAGGGAGATTTGTATGAGGATTCAGCAATTGCTTGACACATCAGATTTGGGAAGCTGATGAAAGTGTTAAGAAGTAATATGAAGAAAGTATAAAGCTGGGAGTGGGACTAGATAGAAGATAAAATTCACTGCTATGCAAAAGGCCAACACAAAATCTATACATCACTTAGATCTCACTTAATCCCTCAACATAGGGGTTTATATAGCTATGAGCTGTTTGAAGAAATTATGGTGGAGCTTAAGTTGAACTCATGCAGAACACTGATCTTGTGCCAACTCATTGCAAAATGAGGATTTGCCATAAGGAAGAGGATTGTGGTGAGTCTTAGGAGTCATATGGAATATATAAAGGAAATGAGAGTACAGGTATAGAAGAGTACAAATTATGAACTTTGAAAGTATAATAGGATGAAAAGAAAAATTATTAGGAGTTATAAAGAAAACAATATTTCCAGATGTACCTCCTTTAAGTAAATGGCAAGTTATGACTCTCCTCAGACTAAGATAAAAAATGAAATTAAAAGAAAAAGAAAAATAAGGTCTCTAACACCTATCTTGTTTATACTAATCAGGGTTAGCTTTATCCTAATCAACAATCTTAGATTCAATCTGAATAATATTTCATTAGCTTTTCAGATCTACCTTTCCTGTCTAGGTCTAATTATATCTAATGGAATGTAGCTCAACTCACTATATTAAATCATTAAAAAACCCCTCATCATTTTAAATGATTATGGAGCCTTGGGAAAGAATAGTCCCTCCTTCTCCTAAGACCTAAAGGGCTTGCCCCAGATACTTGTCATCATTTTTCTCCAGCCTGTTGTATGCTTGAAAAGAAACTTAATATACCCATTTTCATTTGTAACCATCTATAAACAGCTACATAAGCACAAACATAAACATCTGTTCTAATCAATTCTCAGAGAAGGTTACTTATTCATAGAAGTCTGCATTCTCTTAGAGGGACATATTCTTACAATTGTAATAGTTTTGTATTATGCTTCTTTGTTCAGTGTCTTGCATATTCTATTACCTATAAAAGGCTTAAAGCACGTATTGAAATGTATTTGAAGGGGCTATATGTGGAAGTGCCAGAATAGTCAGTACCATTCACATGTCTCAAATATTAGAAGTATAGATGTGTATCATTTCAAGGATGTATAGGCCCGCTGCTGAACGAGGTGAGTGCCCTGGAGACAGAGGATATGAGGAAGGCAGAGGTGCTGAATGCCTTCTTTGCCTCTGTCTTTACTCCTGCAGACTCTCCCCAGGGGCCCCAGATTCCTATAAACCGAGAAGGAGTCAGGGCAAAGGAGGAGTTTGCTTTGGTAGATGAGGATTGGGTTAGGGATCAGCTATGCAATCTGGACATCTATAAATCGATGGGTCGGGATGGAATACACCCACGGCTGCTGAGGGAGCTGACGGAGGTCATTGCTAGCCCACTCTCCATCATCTTTGGAAAGTCGTGGGAAACGGGAGAGGTGCCTGAGGACTGAAGGATGGCAAATGTCACGCCAGTCTATAAGAAGGGCAAGAAGGAGGACCCAGGTAATTATAGACCGGTCAGCCTTACCTCCGTCCCTGGAAAGGTGATGGAACAACTTTTTCTTGACACCATCTCTAGACATATCAAGGATGATGGGGTCATTAAGAACAGCCAACATGGTTTTACCAGAGGGAAGTCATGACTGACCAACCTTACAGCCTTCTATGAGGAAGTGACTAGGTGGAGGGATGATGGTAGAGCGGTAGATGTGGTTTTGCTTGACTTCAGTAAGGCATTTGATACTGTTTCCCACAGCATCCTCATAGATAAGCTAAGGAAGTGTGGGCTTGATGATCAGGTAGTGAAGTGGATCAAGAACTGGTTGAAAGGAGGAAGGCAGAGAGTTGTGGTCAATGGGGCAGAATCTAGCTGGAGGTCTGTAACTAGTGGAGTCCCTCAGGGGTTGGTGCTGGGATCAGTGCTGTTTAATATTTTCATCAATGACATGGATGAGGGAACTGAGTGTACCCTCAGCAAGTTCGCTGAAAACACTAAATTGGGAGGAGTGGCTGACACACCAGAAGGCTGTGTTGCCATTCAGCAAGACCTGGACAGGCTGAGAGTTGGGCTGGGAAAAACTTGATGAAATTCAACAAGGGCAAGTGTAGAGTCTTGCATCTGGGGAAGAACAACCTCATGTACCAGTACAGGTTGGGGGTTGACCTGCTGGAAAGTAGTGAAGGGGAAAGGGACTTGGGGGTCCTGGTGGATAGGAGGATGACCATGAGCCAGCAATGTGCCCTTGTGGCCAAGAAGGCAAATGGCATCCTAGGGTACATTAGAAGGGGTGTGGTTAATAGGGCAAGAGGGGTTCTCCTCCCCCTCTACTCTGCCTTGGTGAGGCCACATCTGGAATATTGTGTCCAGTTCTGGACCCCTCAGTTCAAGAAGGACAGGGAATTGCTTGAAAGAGTCCAGTGCAGAGCCTCAAAGATGATCA
Organism: Melopsittacus undulatus; assembly: GCF_012275295.1. Taxonomy (NCBI): domain Eukaryota; kingdom Metazoa; phylum Chordata; class Aves; order Psittaciformes; family Psittaculidae; genus Melopsittacus; species Melopsittacus undulatus. The sequence goes on along the minus strand of NC_047530.1, from coordinate 40,019,396 downwards.
AGGGAGTGGAACACCTCCCTTATGAGGAGAGGCTGAGGGAGCTGGGTCTCTTTAGGTTGGAGAAGAGGAGACTGAGGGGTGACCTCATCAGTGTTTACAAATATGTAAAGGGTGGGTGTCAGGATGATGGAGCTAGGCTTTTTTTCAGTGATATCCAGTGATAGGACAAGGGGCAATGGGTGTAAACTGGAGCATAGGAGGTTCCGTGTGAACATCAGGAAGAACTTCCTTCCTGTAAGAGTGACAGAGCACTGGAACAGGTTGCCCAGGGGGGTTGTGGAGTCTCCTACGTTGGAGATACTCAAGGCCCGCCTGGACAAGTTCCTGTGTGATGTACTCTAGGTTACCCTGCTCTTGCAGGGAGGTTGGACTAGACGATCTTTTGAGATCCCTTCCAACCTTTGGGATTCTGTGATTCTGTGATGTTTGCCAGAGCAAGCCGTATTAAAAAAAATAAGCTCAAAAAAGAAATTCAAGTTATTTTAGAAATAATTAGTCCCACTCAGATTAGTTTCTTAACAGTGGTAAGAAGCTTTTACTGAAGAATCCACAGAGGAATGTAGTGTGTTCAGGGATTGCTTAGATACTGGATTTTTAGAGGAGCAGTGGGGGCAGAAATTTGTGAATGGTGTGAGGTGCTTGAACATAAGATAGACTTGCGAAAATGTTATGTCTGTATTTTAATCTTTTCACGCTTTGAATAGTTATAAGATGTCTCACTTTTTAGTGGCTAAAAATACACTTCAAGAATTCCCAAGAATTTAAGGAATTCTGGGAAATAGCTATAGTAATGATATTGCAGGTTTTATCACTGCTTATTTATCTTGCTGGAAACTATAGTTCTGTATATTTGTGACTCTAGTATCATGAGTCTGAAAGAATAAAGCAGTAAAACATATTGATTCTATGTTTTATGTAGTTAAGTTGCAGACCAGATGCAAATATCTTAAGAAGGAAAGACCCTACTGGGAAATTCTGGGGAATCTTGACTTGAGTTTAGATATTATATCTACTTATGTGAAGAGGCACAGCAGTCATGCTAAGTTATTTATACTGAAAAATGTGTTTCCGGCTCTCTGACCATTGGAGAATCCACCTCTATCATTAAGAAAAAAAAGTGGTTAACATTTGGTTTCTTGAAATGTACTGTCATTTGCAGAGAAAAGCAAGAGATGATTAATATAGTCTTTTTGTTTGAGGGAAACTATTCCACAAGTTAAAAGGCTGTTAAGCTAATTAACTAGGTATCAGTATTCTTTTATTTGCTTTTTTCATGTTTGCAAAATAACTTTATTGCTATTTTGTTCTTGTTGGCGTACTTGGCTGTATACTCATGATAAGACCGCATAATTAACATGAAAAATTACACATCAGTGGCTGGGTCTATATTTTGTAAATTTAGCATTGCCCTTTTTGGAATATCATAGTTATTTCTGACTTGTATTCAGTAATGGGCTTGCAGTCAGGACCATTGTGTTTAGACAGTTTTGTCAAACCAGTTTTATCTTGAAAAGATTTTTATCTTCATTGGTGGAAAAGTTCTGTTTCTGTTTAAAATGTTAATGCAATTTCTTGCCTTCCTATTTCATACAATAGTAGATTTTTTTTTGACTGATACTTCCTTTGTAACAGTCTACTTTTCCTCATAGTTTGTAGATTTTATTTAATCAAATAGAAATAAATTTTGAAATTAAATATTTTCTTTTTAAATGGATTGTCCAAATAGCAGCAATTGGAACAACATGCAGGTATAAAATTGTGAAGGTTACTGTTATGTTATACTACGTAAAACCTATGTCCTGGCTACACATTGAAGTGAATTGTTAAAAAAGCTTTAAATGAGCCCAAATAAATTTATCCACATAACAATATATTCTTATCACGATTCAAAAAGAATTATTTTCATTACTTTCCTATATAAGGATGTTATATTTTAGAACAAATGTCAATACTTATATAAATGAAGCCATAAGAGTGCACTAATAGAGTATATCTGTATGTACATTTCTGCGGGTAAATGTTAGTACAATACATTTGCAAAATGTTCACACTATAGAAATCTCAGCTTATGTTGGCAGCCTTCATTATTTTATTGGGATTTTTTTTTTTAAACAACCACAGCCTGGTGCAGAATTACTGTACATACAAAATTGCCAATGCATTTAATATTTGCATATATATATAACATGCATAGCAATATGTAAAGAAAGGAAGGAGAAATAGTAGAGAGAAAATATCCTTTTACTCTTAGAAAAGAAAAATTCTGAGCTTTTCTTTCTGTTCACAATAGGTTTATATATTTTATCCAGTAATTCTTTACTGAAAAATTAGTACCAGTCTCTAGGTTAGAGCCAGGATTAGGGCCAGGAACACAGGCTCTCCTTTCCTCTCTTTTAATTTACTCACAAGATAGTCCTTCTCACTGGGTGATAGGCAGGATCCCTCTTGCTTCTTCCCTGGCAGGAGGAATCTTGCATTTCTGACTCTCATCGCTGAGCTTCAGCAGGAAGATCAGACAATACCTTGCATGCAGTCTAGCTGTCTGAGCAGTTACTATGAAAAATCAAATCTCTATTTTCAACACCCCAAGAGAATGCTCTAATTAGCAAGCTATCAAGAAACAGATTAATCATAGCAGCTCAAGTCTCCAGATTTTTTTAAGAAAACAGTGATCTACCTTTCCTGTAGAACTAACCTATAGGGATATCCTATGTGCATTTTATACTTTCAGGAGACATTTTATGGTCTGAATTCCAGGTTTCCATAATATCTATTTTAGGGTTATAGCTGACAATGTGAAATTTGGCCTTTCTTCATCATTTGCCACTGGTTCCTTATACAACTTTCTCCTCAGTTCAGTGAGCAGAATGTCATAGAAATCCAAGTCTTACTACCCAGCTATCTCCATGACTATAAAAAGAAGTTGGCTACTTTGCCTGGACCATGAATTCTGTTTTTAATTTCCCTCCCATGTGTATGTCTTGATCTGGATCCCACATATCTCTCTATTTTTATACACCTTTTAGGTGCACACCATTCAGCATATGAAAAAGTCATGGCAAATTCAGGATTTTAGTTACAACTTTCATATTGAAAAAAAGATAGATTAAGCAGCAGGGAGCCTAGTATTAAAGGGCTGAATTGAGTGGTGTAAGTCAACAGACAATTATGCACAGAATTTTTCCTGACCTTGGAAAGGTCACTTAAGTAAAAATATTCAAACTCAAGTGTTTAAGACTACCTATTTAAATCAACACTTCGATGCCTGAGTGTCTTAGGTTTTCTTGGCAACAGCTGGGGCTGTGAGGCACCATGTCTGACAAGCAGCCTATATTGTAATGTTCAGGCAATAGTAAAACTATATAATTGTATGCATGAATATTTTTGCCTTATTACCTGATATCAGATTGTCCCCTCAAAGAAAGATTTCCACTTTGAGGTTCTCCAGACCATTTAAGCACTTGCTGGTCAGAAATTTCCTTTCACCTCATTAAAGGGCAAAAGCAGTTAAAGAAGATGAATCTTAAGGATTCAAACAATACGTAGGAACAACTGTATCGGCTATGTATGTGCGTATTGTCTACAGCCTTCTTAACTGTTATTAGCATGGGCTTTTCCTGTCAGCCACTGTAAGAATAACACATGGCAATTCAAAGTAATTCACCCTTAAAATGTATCCGTTTTTTGGTACGTAGTTGTGGGTGCTATGGTAAGAAAATGCTCCTGAAGATAGCTTTCCATATCTTAATTTGTAGCTGATAATTTTAAATTTCACTCTTGTTGCCTCACCAAGGTGAAAAATTCAGTGCGTATAAACCACAGTACCTGCTTTGAAGGTAATGTTCATTGTATATCCACACCTTTTCCTGATCACAAGTAAGGATTACTTGTTTTCAGCTACATGCCATCTGGCCATTTAGAAAGAGAGAATATCCTTCCTACAATGGTCTGGTCCTCAGGAGATCAGTAGTTCAATTTTATATTCTCTTTTCCTGTAGGAATATTCAAGTGTGTACTAAGCAGGATACTGATCTTCACTTCTTTTTAAATATACTTTTCACATCCTCCTCAGAATTCCATTTTCCCTGATTTACTTAATTTTACCTTCACTCTCCTCTTTCTCATAATCTTATGATGACATTTTCTTTGACAAGGGGCTGGATACTGCTTCACTTGGAGACCAGCAGAGAATGTCTAATGACAGAAAAGGTTTTCTGAGAGTTCTTAAAAGGCTGCCAGCACTGAAGGGATGGTTAGCATAAGCACCACTGTATTCAGCTGAACAAGTCACAAAACAACCATCTCTGTTAAAGATTATTTTTTTTTGTGGTGACTACTGAAGCTAAATCCATTGTTACTATAAAATGTTCATAGGCACATTACTTATGTTTATATGGTTCCTCTATAAAAGAATACATGCTTTCCTAAAGGTCTTCCTTCTTTCTAAAGGTCAAAAGGAGTTACTACCATTGTGACACTCTGTACTGAAAAGATAGATAAGAAAAAGCTGTCATTAGTTTTATGCATAAGTCTGTACACATTTTAAAATGTGCTAATGGCTAAAGCTTATTTGCAGCAAGAGCCACAGCCATGTAAATGCTGAAAAAGTACCTTTCATAAAAATCACAGAAGGCAATCAAGAATATTGTTTATTTACCCTTTTGCAACAGTGCAAATGCCAAACTGCCTGTCTGAATCCAGGCAGCCCTACATTCTGGAATGAGCTCTGTTTGACAGTTCAGTCTTGCCATACTGCTATAAAAGACTGCAGGAGATCTCAGCATTCAACTATATATTTTTTTTTCTTTTCTCTTCTCTTTACGTAGATATTTTTTAAATTATATTTCCTCTTAATTCTGATTTTGTGATTCCCAAATTGTGATGGAATGGCATAATCCTATGTATTTGACATCACAGTAGGTTTTGGGAAGATGAATTGTCCTGCAACAGTAAGATGTAATGTAACAGAAGAATCTGGTAGGCATAGTAGTTTCCTTAAAAGAATAGTTTACAGGTATATATTGTAATTAGCAAGCATAAAAGATGAATTCAGATAGTCAAAGAACATATTATTTTCATACTTCAAAAAAATACCAGAGTGTCAAAGTCACATTAAAGAGGCATTTGCTGAGATACTTTGGTGCCCTAACTTCTCGGGGATCTTCAAACTTCTAGAGGCATTCTTACAAGTACCTATACAAATTAGGCATTGATGTCCCCCCAGAAAGTAATGGGAATTTAGATGCATGCATATATACTTTTGAATTGAGCTACCTGGTTGAATCCCTGAGCCCTAAAAATACCTTTGAAAATTGGTCATTTTGAGCCTTCTCTGTATTTGTTTGGTAAAATTTTCATCTTCCAACAGAGAAGATATCTACTGATTTCAGTGGAGCTTTCTACACTGGCATCCATATGGGGAATAATAAATAAATGATGAGAATTATATTCTTATCTGGTTTATAAAAGTTAGTATTGATATAATTAGTAAAAAGTATTTTTTTCAGTTTAGAGAGCTCATCAGAATAGATGTAGAAACACCTAGGGAAACTTGACTGGGCAAAAGACATTTTATTTATCCCCTGCCAATGAACAGGTAACTTTAACTGACACATTTTCTCCTAACTCTTGCATAAATGCTCAAAAAAAGACCGTGGTATGAATTCAGTGAAATCCTGAAACATGCACTAAAACTTAAAGCATATATGTTGCCTTATTGACCTTGCTGAAGCTGCTCATAAGTCTAAAGTTCCTTTCTCTGTTGCGGCCAATAAACACTGCAGTTGAAGGGCAGATTAAAGATAAAGGTTTTGGGAAGTGCAGTCTTCAGTTCTTTGGGTAGTGAAGATAACTATATTCATCAATGGTGGTTAAGCTCCTGGATGTTCCAGTTCCTCCAAGCTTCTTTTTTCTCAGAACAAGAAATATTTAAGTCCCTGTAGGATAGCTGGAAGTGTATGTAAGGCCAGTATTTCAATATATTTTTTTTTTCTTTAAAACCTTTGCTTGGAATATTAAAAAAAAAAGAAGAAAAAAAAAGAAAAAAAAAAGGGAAAAGAATATTAATGTACCACCAAAATTATAAATAGAATAAATTATGAGATATAACTGTTGTAAGCATTAAATCCTCTTTGATATTATGCTCACATCTGTGTCTGATCATGAAACTGTTAAAATTAAACACAATTATCTGTAAGACAGCTAGGTTACTTTATAAAATTTAACCTCATTAGTATATGCTTTTTGAATTGTATGTCTCTACATCTGCATTATGGACTGTCTGTAAATTCCTTGTGAGTGTGTGGTTCAGCAAGGACTATGAAGTATTGAGGTATTCTTTTTTGTAAAAAAAAGCCAAACAAAACCCAGAAGTATCACAACATTTTCCAGTGTTCTCTCGGATGATGAAGCAAATTTTAAAGCTTTTCATTAACATCATGTTCTGTTAACAGCAATTTAATACATTTTCCCGTAGCTGAAATAGCAAAGTCTTAAAATATTTTAGCATGCAATCCCTGAACACAAGTAGCCTAAAGATCCCTCCTGAAGGGAGCTTCTAAGTGTTGGTTTCTGAGGAACAAAAGGTAGCCTTTATTGGTTTGATAAGAAATTGACTACTCAATGTTGGATTTTTACACATCTTCTATAGAAGGTGGCTAAGCTACTCTTTTGGTAAGACACCCTTTTGCCATTCTTACAACTATTGTGGTTTTATTTCAGTACATTTTAAAAGGCAGGGTACAGTCCTCTTTTGGATTTGAAAGGAAACTACTCCTTCTTCAGAGGAGTAGTGAGTGTAAATTTTTTCTCCTAATCCTATCTGCTTTTGAAATGTTTGTACACTGAAATCCAGAGCTTCAGTGCACATATATTGTAAGCATTACCTAAGAAAAACAGTCTTTTAACATTTTTTTAAGTTAGGTGTCTTTTATTTCTGAAAAGCTAATATCCAGACTAGCAACAGTAAAGATGTCCAGGTTTCAATGAAATATATTTCATAAATTAGCTTACCATTGCACTGATTTAGCATGCCTAGCAGGTGAAAGACAAAAACATGTGTTATCTTCCCTAGGGAACCTTCAATGAATGTCATTCTAGTTTCATATGTCTTTCTTCTCTCCCCTTCTTGAACTGATATAAAATTCTAATGTGTGCCCTCTGGTTCCATCTTCATTGAAATCTAGCAAAACCGCTGAAGGTAAGATAGTGGCAATGGTGCATGAAAAAAGGGAAAAGGAATACAGTGATTCATAGCATACTTGAAGAAAGTTGCAGTTGTTAACAGCACTACTTTTGTGTGTAGACAGGTTAAAATGTGTCATACATCAGTGTTAAAAATAAAGTTATTCATCTTTGCTATTTTCTCGAAGTTCAGGAAAAAGGGCAGTAAAATCTATGCCATGTGTATCTTTAAAAATTATTTCACATGTGTCTGAAAACAAACCAATTCAATAGCTCCCAATGGTAGCAAGAGAAATGCAGCATTTTTACATGCTTTGCTTGTGTAATTTCTGTAGTTTTGAATAGTGATTGCTCTTTGTTGAAAAGCTTCCATATGTTTTCAATCCTCTTTTGTCCATGGACATCCGAGTTACTTATGTATAGTGACTTTTTTATTTGGAAATCATCATTGAAAATAGACATGGAAAACACTCAGTAGATCACTGCTGTCAGAATTCTATTTATAGACACCACATGGTCAAAGGTTCTTCAGTAATTTAATAAATTTGCACAATAAAATAGAAAATTTAACTAAAAAGGCAAAATGATCCTGTTAAATACTGAGCAAATCAATAGCAGAAAATCAAATGAAAAAATAATATTCTGTTTCCCCACATTCACAATAAGGAAAAGGAAAGCAGCAATAAAACAGCAACTCAGAAATAAAATATTCTGATGAAGTTCTTCAGTTCTTCTCTGAAAGGTGCCACGAATATGGCATTGGATATGTCAAAGAAGCAGAAGCTTGACCAAAAGTTTTGGCAGGCCTTGCTGCCTTGACTGTATGCAGTCTGTGAAAGCTGGTCAGTTCATCTTTACCATTCCGTTTCACAGCCAGAGTGAAAAGCATTAACAACATTACCCTGAAAACCTGTATGTGTGGAATCCAGTAATCACTGAAGTAGCTGCTGTGAACTCAGAAAGAGCTCTCTATGAATATGAGTATGTTTGTGGGAAGGAGTCTGACTTGGTGTGCTGGCTACTGGACTCACACTGACGTCATGGAAAGCTGCATGAGTAAAACCACGTGCAAGTGGTTTTGAAAATGTAACAATGAGCACATCAGGGGAATGGAACATCCACTAACTTCAGATGGGCAGCATCATGCTACATAATTTGTCTTTTTCAACTCTTCAACTTAAATCTTCTGTAGCTCACAAATGCACAAGCAGGTTTTGGGTTTTGTTGCAATTATTTGTTAAAAGGCAAGAATGAGTTTTAGGTAGTAAATCATTGGAAAGACATTTAAGCCACCCCATTCTTAAAGGACTCACAAGTATACACAAGACTCTGTCTCCTAACTGTTTTCAGGTTCACTTGAAATTTGAAATAACTAAAGAAGTGGAGTTCTGGAGACAAATATTTTGATTCAGGATTTTTTTCATGTTTTCATTGATTCATTGGCTTGAAGAAAGGCTATGAAATTTTTCTTCATTAAACACATGTAGAAAGAGGGGGGAAATGTAACTTATACCAACTGCATAAAATAGATCATTAATGTGTTTTTGACAAGCCAGAGAGTCTAGTGTCATGACTCTTTCCAGAGGAGAGCTTTCTTGTTTTTCAGACTAGAGATGAAATGATGTACTGCAATTAGTCTTTCCTTTTCCTTAGGTTCTTGACTCCATTTTTATGTGCCATTCAGTGCGTAAGTAAATAACACAAAGGGAACAAGTATGTATGTGTGGAGATCTCAAGTCACCAAAAACTTTAAGCAAATCCATAATTTGTACTGGAAACTGTGGGAGTAATCCTATTGCCCTTCAATGGGATGGATTATGTGCTTGAAGTTAAGCATGTGCTTTACAGAATTAGGGATTTCATTATTAGTTTTGCATTTTTATTATCAAAATACTGTCAATTTCCATATAGAATATTCTAGATAAAATGTTTTAGAGCTACCAAGTGGTAACAAAATGTGTTCTTTATAGGACTACAATATATCCTTATTTGGTATTGAAAAAATGCAAAACAGTTTAATTTAAATCTCCTTCATACTTAAGAAAAAACTTGCTTCTTCAGTGGATTAGTGGCTCATGCAGAAAGCAAGTTTTAGGTAGGTAAGACAATGGGTATGAAAATGGTGAAATACTTGCACATGTTTTTGTGAGCAAAACTAAGTAGATAAATTTTCAATTAATATTTAAAAAATATCTTCTTTAATATTTGTTTCTTGATTATAAATGGAACTAAATGCTTCTTTTCAGTACTATATACTGTGTATTAAATCATTTATAAAAGAATCCCAGGCCAAACTGAAAGCATTTCTAGACACACTGCAGAGAGTTTGGTTAATGTCAGAAACAATGAATGCAACATATTTGGAGGCACATACTCCATGTTTGTTAGATTAGAGATTCTAAATAACTGGTAATGGATTCAAGTGTAGAGCCAAATAAAGCTGCATTACCCATAAGCATATGTATCCTCATATTCAAATGTGGAAAATCCAGTTAATCTTCAGCCCTTCTTAGTTCTTCATTCATGAGATGATACCTTTACAGCAAAAGCAAATAAGTAAAAAGTTTCTTTTACCCCAAATTAAAAAAAAAAAAACACAACATTTTTAAAATATAAGTTTGAAGCTAGTCTTCCACAGATAGCCAATTAAATTATGCTAAAAATGACATTTTTAATTAAACACCAAGGTAAGCATAAATGGATTTCAAAATAATTAATCAAACATCAAAAAATTGAAACCTTTTTCTGCTTGAGCAGCAGAAATGAAAGAACCAGTCTTCAGGTCTCATAGAGATTCAATCTAATTTAATTCTCTGTCTTCTCTAAATAAACATTCCTAAAACCTTTTTTTCATCTGGGGGAATAAGGATGAGAGGGGTAATCAATATTTCTAGCATTTTAATTAAAACCGTTAGTGGAATAAATCCATTTAATTATCAGTTAATGAAATACAAGGTCATTTACCTGACAGGAACTTTGAAGGTGGATTACTAGCTGGAATAAAGTAGAAGAACCCAATGTCACAGCCATTTAGCTTCTGTCAAATTTAAGGTTAAAATCCTTTTAGACTGTTTAACCTATTCTCTACCATTTTTTACCATGTATGTCAATTGGGAAGAAGAAATACATGATCAAAACTTACCTACCTTGAATTTTTCTCCAAAGTTTCTGCTAAGTTTCAATATTATTTTTTTTTTGTCTAGATAGATGTAAAATGCAAATTAATCCTGGGGTATATATCCACTTTTTGCAGGTCTCCTTGAATGAAGTTAGCATATTGTGCTTGGACTTAGGAACTTATTAACAATAAAACAAACTAAATGCAAATGTAGCTAATAAATACATTTGTTGACAAGAAATACTGAGCTTCTCTATTTTTCATATGTAGTGAAGAGAATTGTATGAATTGCTTACAGGGGATTTTTAAGGCTATTGTTCTCATTACATGTGTAAGAAGGAAAATGGAAACAGAAAGGGTTCTCTGTGAGTATGGCAGCAAACTTCCCATGCTCCCGGTAATGTCTCAATAGGACAGCAAATCAAGCAGTGAACAAAAGTTCTGCCAGATACACAAACAGTGAATGTGAGTATTGGCAAGCAGAAAGATCAACAGAGAAAGAAATAGTTGCACCAGGATTCTGGGAAAACCAGGCAAGCAGAGAAAAAAAAAAATCAACATTTAAGTGGACTGCTGCTTTGTGGTAGGATTTTAAGTTCAGGGTTGATTTTATGCAATTAGAATAGGTTATATCAAATTAAAATGGATGCTAGTTTGAATTCTAAGCTCACACTAAAAGTATACACTACAAATTGGGATCATGTTATGGTGTTATGGTGCACTGCTCTTTAAAAACAGTGGCTCTGTAAATGATGTGCCATATAATACAGTGCTTATCAGAATGACTATTTCTAATGTTCGTGTTTTTTATATTATGGCATTTTGAACATAGAAAAATAAAATGTAGGTTTTCAAAATTGGTTTAGTGAGTTAACTTCAAAGTTGCTTTCTCTTGTTCATTGTGGCTTTTGTAAGTGTAAAGTCACATTTGCCAAATTATTCATAAGCATCCATAAGGCAAAAATAATAGTTATCATTCCAGTTCATACAGGAGGTTAGCTATGTTTTTTCATAGCCTAAGAAAAGTCATTGTTCTTAAAAAAAAGGATATTGGGTTTTGTGTATCATACACATTTTGCTTTTAGTAATTACACAAGCTTTCCAGACATGTTTGAAGTAGTGCTTCAGAATGTGTCAGACTCTGTGGTGCAAGGCTGTCTAAAACATACTTTAGTGTGTAAGCACAAGTTATGAACCATAGAAAGGGTATGCAAAGTTTAATATGTTTTATCAGACCATGTGTTAAGGTCAGAAAAAGAACAGAAAGCTGAACGGATGGCTCTCAGCACAATGCAAGGTAGCCGGTTGTCAATGGTTGCTATGACCTTGCTGTCTGCAGTTGTCTGTGTCTAAATCATGGGAAACGTACAGCTTCAAATGAAGAGGCTGATGTAGAAGGAGTGGCAGCTACTACAGGAAGGCAAAATCTACTTCCCACAGTGAGCAAAAAAGATTTGGTGTCCCCAGCCCTTCCTTCCTACAGTGGTATAGGAGAAACAAGGCTGACACTTGAAGTATCAGTCCAAGTTACTAACTGAACCCTACATTGTCCTTTTCTCCTCATGGTAAAAGGAAGCTACATTATTTTTAGAGGTGAAAAGAAATTTTTTCTATAACTGAGAAGCATAAACTCCTCTTCACTTGCTTTCAAACTCTTCTTTGCTTGCAACCTCATATCATGATACTTGTGCTACAATATGCATTCCCCTTCTTAAAAATATGTTGAATACTGCTGTCAGGAATCCCTATCTTTGAAATTATGAGTTTATATATATATTATTTTTGTCACATGATTTGTGAGAGCATATTTTGCTTTTTTGAAATAATAAGAAAATTGCCATTGATTTTGACAGAATGCAACCCATTCTTCACTTTCTAAGTTTAGCCTTTAAAGACTTCACTTGAGGGGAGAGGGGGCTGGAGGAAACAAACCATTCAAAATATCATGAATGCAATGTACTTCATTCCCTGTATGTTTATAATTCTCATATTACTGGAAGTCCTGAAACTTTTGCCCAGTTGTTTACCGAAGAAAAACGCTGCACTGACCAGTCTGAGAATTTGATTTTCATATTTTAAAACTGATGCTTTTAGCAGATTTGGAAGTTGCTTATTTATTATACTGTATGACGTGTGTTTTTTTACTGGTTTAGGACTCTCTAAAGCTGCTTATTTTTAATAAGGGTCTGAACAAGTTTACATAAAGAAATTCAGAAATTGTGGCACAGAAGAATGAATAACCAATTTTAATAGAATTTATGAGTCAGTTATTCACACCTTTTAGTTTGCTATTAAAAGGAAAGCATGTCTGTTTTAACTCTGTTGTATGAAGAGTACCTTTGTAAAATCCATCACCCTAACTTCAGGCTCATGTAGGTAGTACAGCCAGTTGGGAGAGCAACTAGGAACTCTTTGTCACCCAAACCCAATAACATTTGCAGAAGATTACTGCAATCAAAACTGAAATGTCTCATTGTATCCTTCTGTTGTCCCCCTTGCCCAACAATAGGGAGGAATCCTCTGAAACAGTGAGTGAGCCAGCTCTTTTATTATGTTGCAGAGATGACCTGAGGATGATTTTCTGCTGGGGGGGGGGGGGGTATAGTGGAGCTGGCCTTTTGCAGAGTTATTGCACATTCTGTAGAGGAACAGGGGTTTGTCTGGCTCTGTGATCATTGTGTGGTCAATACACTGTGGAATCTTCACCTCAAGACAAAACTACCTTAATTCTCAAAGTGCTTCTTAGAATTTTTTAAAGCACTTCCTTTACATATTTTATTCTTGTTTTGTTGTTATTTCCCATGAAAAGAAAATACATAATTAAGTAAGTAAGTAAGTAAATAAGCAAGTAAATAAGCCTGAAAGAAAAAAAGAAATATGTGTGGATTCATTTAGTATTACATGTAAATCTGAATATACACAGACTGTAAGGAACTCTGTATTGTGAAAATCACTGTTTTAAAAGCATTGTCACATTGCTTTACAGAAAACAGTAGCTTACTGATCTGTATGGGTTACTCAAATGCAAGTCAGGACAGATTTTGACTATTTATGTTGATTTCAGTCTAGCTGTGGTTTTGCAGGGTATAAAATATGGTGAATTCAGCAGCATGCCATGAGAAGTGCTCAGCAAAGTATTCTTTTAGCTGTAATGCTGTCTTAATTTCAAGGAGCACTGTTGAAATTCCACAACATGTCCTGCAGAACCCTGAAATATCTGTCAAATCGAACCAGAGAGATCTAGCTTTTTTATTTTTATATTTTTTATTGTTATTTAGGCTGGAAGGATTGTAGATTCAGTGTCTGGAAAGTCTTGCATTTGAGATGTGTGTATGTATGTGAGTTATGAATAGGAAAGACAACGTAGGATTTACTCCTATAGAGAAAAAGTGCTTAAAATTAAGTGAAACTTTCCAATTTTAACGTTGTTATTTTGGGGGGGGGTTGGGTTTTTTGTTTGGTTGGGTTTTTTTGTCTTCATGTTTCTGTCGTGAGAATTCTTTCCCTTTTAACAAAAAGAAACAAACAGAACAACTGACGTGACATTGATATGGTACTTCTAGGAACTTCAGAAAGGACATACTCTTTCCTCTGCATATGTACATGCTGTCTTTGAGATCTGCAGATATTTGGATGCAATATGAATAGAGTATGTAGTCCTTTAACATTGTCCATTCCTTTCACTGCCAAATGTAACGGAGATTCAGAACGTGCAGAAATTGTGGAAGCAGATCTGGGCTTCAGCTGACTGTATTATGCAAGCCATCATATCCAGCAATTTATTATGAATTGGATAACAATAATTAATATATGTTCCACCTGTACATATTGAGACAGAAAACCCAGGAAGTAAAGTGAGTGTATCTGAAATACTCTGTCTAGTAATGAGGCTGTAGAAATGGAACTTAACATGTTTATTGCAAAGCTATCAGAATAATATGGGTACGTAATAGAAGGAAAGGGTTAGGAATATGAAGGTGTTTTTGTAATGTTTGGAAATGTATTTTGAAAGTTATTGATATTAAATTTTATTTAAAGAAGGATAATTAAGCTGGAGCTCTGCCCCATTTAATTTCATAGGTTTGGATGGAGTTCCCTATGTTAGATATGTCTGGGAACATACTATGCTTCTAAATAACAATTTTGATTTCAGATGCAAAATAAAACAGTCCAGAGTCATAAAGACCTGTCTGTATCAAAGACATATTCCTGTATTTGATTTGAAAGTATATGTGTGACTGCATTTAAGTTCCCTTGCTTATAGAGCTTATAGAACTGTAAATGGGACCTGCTGTGCAGAAGACCAGCTCAGTTATATCACTAAAGCTCCCCAAATGATTTGATCTCCAAGGATGATGATCCTCAGCAGTGGGCTTTGGGACACAGTAGGACAAAAAGTTTTGGAGCAACAGGTTCTTTCTTGAGGTTGTTGTTTAAGGCCCTGAGCAAACTCAGGAGGACATTCAGTTCATGTTTGCAAACGTGTTTGCAGTCATAGGCTTACTTACTCTGGGGAGCAGCATGATGTTAAAATGCTGTGTTACAACAACCGTGATGGGAAGCAAAGCTAACACTGTTGACAGGACATTTATTTTTTAAATACCAGCTCTGGAAAATGTGTGCTTGGCCTCTGCCATAGAATTAACAGTGAGCATTGGATCTGATTACAGAATTATTCTCCTTTATAAAGAGACTATTTAGATATACACACACA
This sequence comes from Melopsittacus undulatus, assembly GCF_012275295.1. Lineage (NCBI taxonomy): Eukaryota > Metazoa > Chordata > Aves > Psittaciformes > Psittaculidae > Melopsittacus > Melopsittacus undulatus. Next base: position 40,004,382 of record NC_047530.1, on the reverse strand, counting down.
TATGCATAATATGCATATTTATAAATTTTAGACTGAAGTTTTGAAGCATTATGTGAGCTTTCTTTATATCTTAGATATATTCTTAAGGAATCTTTGCCACCATTTTTAAATGTTCAGTTAAACAAGGATATATATTTTAAATTTCTACTTCTCTTTTTAAAATACCTTGATGTATTTAAAGAAAAAAGAATAGATATGTTCTATGATTTACAGTCTTGGAAAAAAATAACATAGTCATAACTTTGCAGTTTTTGTGATGCATGAAGATCAGATTTTTTAATGTTGGTTAATGCTTTACTAATTAAAGTGTGCATGTTAATTAAAGCAGAGGCTAATGTTAATTACCTATATTAATGGAATCTCATGTAGCACCTGCCTGAAGCAATGGGTTCAATTTTCAAAATATCTCAATTAAGGCTGAAACTTTTGATTTGCATCTAGTAGGGTTTCAATTAACTGCATTGCAAACTTAAATAACACACTTAAAGGGATAATATCACCAATCACATGCAGCGCAGTGGAATTGGTCGGTTCAATTATTGACTACAGCTATGAGAGCTTTCACAGTTGGTAGGTGAGCACTGTGGTATTGGCAAGTGATTATTGTTTAGGGCTGTCATCACTTCTGTGGCCGTTGCAAGAGAGATGTTAAATTGCTGTGCTTTGGTCTCACTGCAATTGTTGAGGGAGACAAAAATAGAATGATGTTTGCTCACACCCAGTGTAAGGTTTAGCTTGTTCCTCTGAAATAAATGACCACTGTTCCATGACATGGTAAGGCATTTTATCAAATGGGAAAACAGCATTTGTGATAAAGTGTGCAATGTTGCGGTGTACTTCTCAGCCAAGCCAAGAGATGTGATTGTATTCCCAATCTGTTTCAGCCACCACAGCATTACGTGTTGACATAGGAGCTTTAATGAGCAGCTTCAGGAAGCGATTAACAAAGCACTAGAAATAGATGCAATCATGCTGATTGGAAATTCTACCTAAGCTCCATAAACAAGACCATAATGTCCTGCTACCATACAACTTTCTATGGTAATTATTCTTGATAGCTCCAGGACTTGAACTTTTAATCTGAGCCTACTCCAATAAGACATTGATGGTTCAGTTATAATGAAACCAAGATCCAAAAAAAAGTATGCTAACTTTTGTTGGTTTGTACACACAGTTGAAGAATGGATGTAGCATTCTGTGGTAGGACCCAAATTTTGTTTGTACATGTAATGCAGAAGTATCTTTGAGCATAATTCCTATATATCCTCTATGGAAACAGACCTCTAAAGAGTCAGTTTTCAACCATGCTCAGCAAAGAGAACCTGCAGAAAAAGGTGGCTGTATTATCAGGATCTCTCACCTGTACATATTTTCCTGGTAACCTTAGGCCTTAGTCCATCCCAGTACAGTGGGTGCTGACCAGCTGTATAATTGATTTCCTGTGTCTGTTAATAAAAGCTGTATTATTCTTTTGTAACACTCAGACTTAATGCCTCCCTTTTAATTAATGATATGACAAAAGTAAAAGTATCTTTACAGTATCAATCAATCTGGTTAAGGAATTTGTGTAATGAGAATAAAACCCTTTTACCAAATTGCATTTTAAATATTTGTTTTAAAATACTGTAATGACCCTTGACTTATGAGTTATCAATTTCTGACCTCTCTTGAGTCTAGATTAATCAGTGTGTAATTTTTTTTGTTGCTATTTTCACATTTTAGGAGCCTGTGTTCCACGCCATGTTGTAAGGTCAATAGATGGCTTAAAGTTCACACTTTTTTTCTTGTACCTAGAAACATATTTAGGTCTATCATAATCTGCATGCCCAGAATCCGTGTGAAGTGCTTTAGTGTGAGGTGTCCCTGCCCATGTCAGGGGGGTTGGAACTAGATGATCTTAAGGTCCTTTTCAACCCTAACTATTCTATGATTCTTTAGCAGTATAATCCTTTTTACATGTACTTAATGGCCACAAAGTATCAGTTTTATTTATGGTTACTGGAAATGTGCATCTTAATTAAAGTTTTACCTTGACAGATATTTTCTGTAGTAACTGCAGTTCAGATTCTTTGAGTCAATATACATCTTATTTTAGCTGCAGAAAAATCACATTTTCATAGACCAGGTGAAAAAAAGGTGCAACAGATAAGCATATACTGTGATATGTTATTGTCATCTCAGTTATATGTCCTAATATTGTTTCTAAGGAAAAGGATTAAATTATGCAATTGTATAATCATATGAACATTTGTTACAGACATATGTCATCTTGAACATCTACATATTGAGAATGGTGATTTTGATATTCTCAGTCTGCTTTGGACCTGGCTTCTTTCCCTTGTGAAATTAAAATGCTTTTTCATATCCATTTAAATAGCTGTCTAAACTCAAGTAAAAATAGCCAACTGTCTCCTGTTTGTTGGACTCTTGGTAGCACAGAATACTGTAACAATAAATCTTGTATTAATTTGGCAAGTTTAGCTATGTTCTGAATGAGAAGTATTACCAAGCAGGCAGTGTCTTGTGTAATGGTCATGTCTTTGATGAAAATCTGTTGAAATCATTGTATTTACAAGATTATTCAGTTTAAGTCTCTATGGATATTAGTTGGCCCAAAGGCACTTAGCCAATTAAGGCTATTGGAAAAAATGAAAGCAATCCAACTTGAAGCTTTCTGAAAGGAATCTTTAACATCGTTTACTTCTCTTACTGTACAGGGACTATAATATCTTGGGTATACATCCAGTATCTTGAATATACTTGTTTATTTTTATTTCACTGGGGTGTTTTTGTTAGGTATGAGGCAGAGAAAAAGGTTTAATTAATTGTTCAAATTGCAAAATATTATTATATACAAAACATCCTGAACAAGTAATTTTACAGTATCATTTTGTTAGGGAACAAGGAAGAAGGTGGCCCTGCAAATTTGGATGGATTTTTGTCAATGGTGATTTGAAAGGCATACTTGTAAATTTTTTAATCTCACTTTTGGGCATATGAACTCTTCCCAGAATATTTGCTTTATGAGTAAGTGAAGACCTTAGGTGCTTTAGCCAAATCACTGTGCAGGTTTGGGACTGGAATCATGACAAGTTTTTAGTGAGAAAAAGTAAAATAACTACATAGAATTAGTCTGTAATACTGTGGTGTTTTCAACAAAAATGGAAAGAGCAAATAGGTAGAGTTGCATTACAGAGTCATGGGCTAGAATGCGTGGTATATTTTTTAAGGTTTCACATAAGACACAATTGTGCAGTCTTTACTCTGGCAAAATTCCCTTTTATGCTGTGGAAAGCTTTCCTAAATACTATATGTAAAGAATTTAAGTGCTGGATGTTGGCTTTTCTTTTAAAGTTATTCTTAGAGCTTTGACACATATAACAGAATCTACCTTAAAGTGCTGTGATAAAAGCATTCCACTAAATTTTGTCTTGGTAATGCAATAAGGTGTTATCACATTAGAATCCTTGTTGAAGTAAGGTGTCTAACGTTGCTGAAAAGGCAGCACATGTGAAAAAAATAAAGTTTTATTGTTAAAAAAGAGGTGTAATTTTTGTTATATTTTGGGACTTTAATTGTTCTATTACTTCATCTTGACCTTGAGCAATCTCCCTTTGAGTGGATCATATCTTAATATTTTATATGTATATACAAACAAAGGTTTTTTAAAATAATTGTATATCACATCTGTTTTTGCTGCATGTTGTTGCATGTCTCTAGAGGAATACAGCATTTTTATTTTCAAGTAAATTTATATTAGTTACAGTCTCCAGCTGTTTCAGATATAGAATCATTTCCTGTTGGTAAAGTTTCCAGGACAATTCCCTTTGTTTCTTCTCAGAAGAATAAGAAATTTAATTTAACAAAGACATCCTATAATTGCCTTTTGTATCTAGTAAGGTATCTAGCAATCTAAATATTTTATTTTATTTAAAACATCTGTCTACATAACATCATATGACTGTACAAGTCTATATCAGCCTTCTGAAAGACAGCTGCTGCCACTTTTATTTAATTTATAAGAGACCAACAAAATTGCTCCTTAAGATAAAGCCCGTCTGCCACTGAGTCATATATAAAAAAATTTTGCAAGATGAAAATTGCTTGCACTTACAGTTCTTGTTAAACTAGTCTAGGTCTTTTTCAAATTTAGAAGCATCAACTTTCCTTTTCCCTCTGTCCCCACCCCTACACCCCCCAAATCACTATGGAAACATTGGAGCTTTACATATACGTTTTTTAGAAGCTCATTTTTTTAAGATTGAAGGTACATTTCTTTGTAAGATGAAATGTAAACTAGAGTCACATCTTAATTGCTCACTTGTGGGATCTATTTATCTCCTGCTATCTTCATTTTCACAAACATTTGGTGTAAATTATACTGGTGAGAATTTTCATGCTTTTTTTTTCAGAATATATAGGGGAAGTGATAATGTCAATACAGATCTTTATCTGTCTTGTGTTACTAAGCTTTGTTTGCAGTGATTGTAAACTTTTTTTGTATGAAGCAACTCATACTGATAAGAAAATGCTTAATAGATAATGTCAGTTTATGCATAACAGCCATCCTAGAAAAATACACATAGGCATTCCACAGTATTTCTAAATAAGACAAGTTTACCTTTTCCAGGGAAGCAATCAAAATATTCCTTTTTGGAGAACTAAGACTATGAAAGGAAAATGTTTATGGTTCCCTACTGGCACACAGTTATGATTGACAGAGAAAACCAACATGTATGCCACATGAGACATTTTGTTCAGAAACTTTCAGGAGGGTAGTAAATTGGTGTTGGCACAAACACACAAAAAATAAAATGACTTGATTCAGCAGTTTTCAATTCTAAATCCCTAGGCTCCAAAGAAATAAGTAAATATTCATCAAATGATCAAAATTTATATTGATTTTTATTCTGCATTAGCAGCTCAAAGTCAAGATTCTTGACAGGGTTGATGTCGGTTTGAATGATTCTCTTTGAAATAAGGATACAGGCACTAGGCTGAGTGCAACTGTGCATTCCTCAACCACAGGAAAAGACTATTAGAACTAGTATTTTCCTATTAGAACTAGTCTTTATCTATTAGAAGTAGAACTAGGAAGCAGAATTTTTTAAAGAATAGTATAGAGGCAGGCTTGTTCTGTACTGTTTTGATAACTAAATTGTTGTTATTATTATGTAAAGTAATTCCTGTTGTTCCTGCTTTACTCCATCCTTTTTATTGTCATCTGACAACTTTTCTATAGTACTTTAGAGGGGAGTGGTAGTTCACAAACGATAGTAGCAGAGTTAATACCAGTACTTCCCAAAGTAAGTGTGTATTAGAGTGAAAAGCTAGTCTGGCAGAGCAAAGCAAGCAAAGATTGTATCTGCACATTATACATCTTTAATTTTGCAGTTTCTGCCAGGGAGTAAATAAAGATCTTAGGGGAGGGAGTGGGGGAAGGAGGATGGAAATCCAGGGGAAGAGAATGTGAGTATGAATGCAGCACAGAAACACAAATGTGATGACTGTGATTACTGAGCTGTGAGATTTAATGAGAAAGCCTGTATTAGAGTGAAGTAGAAAATCATAACCATCACCTCTAGTCTATAGGAGTATAATTGGATCTCAGCCCCCAGCAAAAAGTAAATAAATTAGTGACATTTTTAACAAACTTAAATATATTGAGATTAAAAGGGGAAGTTATCTCCATTACTTTACTGTTGTAATATACTTGGGGGGTTTTAAGTACCTCAGCTTGCATTAAAATGAGATTCATTGTTGTAAATGGAAGAGAATAGTGTGTATTTGGGGGGGGGGATTAAATAAAAAGCAAAGTGAGGCAGAAATACAGTAACTATCAAAGTGTTAACAAATTTCCCAAATGTCCTAGGTACTTACAATTCAGCAAACATCTTTAACTGCATAGCTTTAAAATTAAATTTTACAAACATGGGTAATGCTTTAATACTATGCAAATTGCGATGAAGTCAGCAGCGGCAAAAGTGACCTCTCAGCAATACAAATATTTTATGTTTAAAAGAGTTATCTTTTTGCATTTCCCTCTACCTCAGTAGGTGTTAGGTGCTTCAAGAGGGTCCTCATCGGACGATCATAAATAAAAGACAAGCAGTCTGTGCCTGCTTTTTCTTTTTTTTTCACATGGTAAGGCAATAGTACACATCAGTATATTAAGCTATGTATTTTGCTGTTGCTACAATAATTGATAATATTTTTACTAATATTTTTTTTATTTCCTCAAAACTCATTTTTGGATTTTCTGTTTCTAATTTTCCTCAAAAACCACACACACACAGATATATATGTACCTCACACATATATACAGTTAGGAACAATTAATGTATAGGAAAAAAATACTTAACCTGCATTTCTCTGCTATTAAATAAATTAATTTAACCCTGCAAGAGAAGAAAAAGCGATCTTAATTAAAAACAAAAAACACACAAAAACCAACAAAACCAAACCCAAACCACTTACATTGTACAATAAGAAAACTTTGCCATCTGTAGTGGTAATATAATGTCAAATAGACAATCTAGGCATAGGAAGAACCTTTCCATTTCAGAGGAAATAAAATAAGCATTCAATAAGAGTCTTTGAGGTACACTCAGTGTAAGAGTTTGGACTTGAAAATGTTTTACACTATTGAGCCTCTCAAAATAATTGTCTCAAAATATAAAATCAAAGAAGACTTTAACTTGAAACTTCTGCAGCTTTGTGAGTTGGTATGTCTAGGAAATCATGGAACTAGCTACTGAAGACACGTATGTTTGTAATAGTAAATATGAAGCATTTCTCAAGCATATAGAATTTTTAAATAGAGCTTCTTGGGGAAAAATGATACTGTTTATGCACTAAAAATAATTACTCTGTAGCATGCACACAATGATGTATTATTTTGCAGAAGAATTTAATATTTTTTCTGTAATACGGGATCACCTTACTAGTAATTTCTCAATTTTATGTAGGTTCCTTTCAGCATAAATTACAGAATTATACAAAAATCCCTGTTCATGAAAAGATATCAAAACGTAGAGCACGAATATTATTACAATATGGGAAAATTAATAAAAAGTCAAAGTGAATTACCAAAGTAATGTCAGATTCATACACTGCAAGTTTAAAGAAGTAAATAATTACCTTATATTTGATTCCAAATGTGATTTTTCAATGTAATAAATTCAGATAACTTGGAAGACACTTTCTACGAATAAGTTATCAAGTTTCACTTCACTGTAAAGCAATACAGCTCCCAGTGATGAGAACAGAGATTGTCTTCAATATATATGTCAAGTAACTGAGCAACATTTCCAAGGCAAAGGCACAACATTTTTACATTAGCTCAGTCATGCCTTCCTGGGATGTGTTGGGTAGTCTTCCCTAAGAGGCACTGGTTTTGCAAAACCTACCATCCCTCGTTATTTTTAAATAGAAATATACATATCAAGCTGCTGCAGAGATGGGGCCGGAGGAATGTGCACCATCATTCTGGAATTTTACTTGCACAAGTGTGCTGTCCTGAATTCTGAACACTGGTACCTTTAACCTTAAGCACAGGGCTATTTTGGGTGCCCAGCCCTACCGATCATCCTAGATGCATTACCTGTCCATGTGGTTTGGTACACAAGCCTTTCAGAGGAGCATGACTGTAAGAAATATCAGCGTTTTGGATGATGGACTCTTTAAGAATCTCTTTTTAAGCTACCTCATTGCTCTAAAAATGCAGAGGGAATAGTAGGAGCAATCAGAACTGTGCAAATAGTAGAGATTTTAATTAAGTAAGATTCAGTTTAAAATTTTAGCACATTGAGGAAAGAATTTCTGTGTCTGACTAGTCTTTCCTCTTCTTGGCTACTTGGGGCTCTTGAGGCAGGCCCAGAAAGTTATTCAACCTTGTGTTTCAATACAACATATATATGTTCTGACCTCCTATAACAAATTTGTTTTCTCTGCTGGATAGGGAAAAAAAACAAGACAAAAGGTTGTATTGATGAACTACTACTTTCATGGGACAAATTCTTATGGGTTTGTAAGAATGGAATTGTTTGGGCATGTGACAGTTCTTGTGGCGTGTAAAAAGGTGTCACTTGAAGGAGCTGGAAGGCATGTGGCAGTTTTGATGAAATACACTCTGTTATGTTGATGGGTTCGGCTGGATCTGCATCCTTGTTAATTTGTGTGTTCTGCCTGGTTTTAGCAATCACTATCTGTCAGTCTAGCCCTTTCTGTTGTCAGAGCAAGCCTGTTCCCCATCTGGCCCCCAATAATTACAAACCCTTCTTTTGCATCCCACCTGTCAGTCTCTTGCTCTGCAGGCTGGAGAAGCAGACCTGCAAAACAAGAGAACTAGCAAAAGATACTGGCCATTGTTCAGTTCCCATTTTCACAAGGACTTTTTTCATCTCACAATTTTGGCATGCTATTGTCAGAAGCTATTGTCTTGAAGGTCTCTGGAGAGGTTAATCCTTTCGTACTTTTCTTCAATTCTTTTTGGTATTTGTGGTATAAGAAACTTCTGCGGGTACATAGCTGAGATCTGTTTGATACACAGGGCATGCCCCACTCTTATGTTGTATTTAATGTCACACCGAGCAGAACCAAAGGCAGGGGGACAGTCAGGAATTAGACACCAAAAGTCCAGACTTTAAATTAAGAGCATAGTCGGGACACCTGCATGGGCTTGGTCAGATAATGCTGCTGAGGCCGCACTACTGATTGCGTTTGCACTCCACAGTCCTGAAGCCACAGATCATGTTCCTAATCTTTATGAAAAACCAGCAAAAAACCTGTGTATTTCTGAAAGCCAAGGGAAACCCTGCAAAAAAGATACTGCTGTTATTTACTGGTGTGATTTGTTTTGTTGGTTTGTTCTGTTTTGTTCTGTTTTCATTTATTCCGTCTGTTATTTCTGATGGCTCTGGGAACTGCCTGAATTTCTGGTTGCTATAACAAGCACTACTCTATCTAAAATTTCATTTTATGGCTGCTATGGACAGGCTTAAAATTCATTGTGCTGTTACTTCTGCTACTTAAACTCTGTAATGAGTTTAAGTACCTTGATAAGTAAGAATGTTGTTGCCTTGTAATTTTGTTCATTCTATGTGAAGGTTTCACATTGTTATGATGTTTTTAGTACACTGAAAAATGAAATGATAAAATTATTACTCATAAAAGCATTTCTGAGATTTGTGATGATAAAAACACTTTGCTAAGATTTTAACGGGTAACAAGCATGCCGTGATTAACAGAATTAATTTCCTGCATGATCAAAAAACAGCATGTCCTTTGTAATAGGACTATCAAATGTGCAACTGTCAGTGAACACATTTATGTTATAGGACTATTTTTTAATCCGATTCAGTTCTGAAGAGAGTATGTAATATGAGGGATGGAAGAGGCAGGGAAGCCAAAAGCAAAGAGGGTAATAGACTAAAAAAGAAGTCAGCTGCAGCCAGGTCCCCATTTTAATTGTGCAAAGTGAGCAGGGAAAAAGATAAAAGGGGGAAGGGGAAACACCCAATGACCCCCCAAATCAAACAGAACACCAGAAAAGAGTTACAATCTTGCTTCAACAAAAGCAGATGCCTAAGCTTGCAGTAGAAGCAGTGCTTCCAAGAAGCCACTTGAATTCCAAGAAGCCTAAAACTGCCAACTGATGGATTAAATGATCCTAAAGGTCTTTCCGACCTAAATGATTCTATGATTCTGTTACACACTACTATTTAAAATGCCAGCATGAATTCTTGGAAGTACTGCATCTACCCTAAATGTTTTCAGCAGCAGATCTGTTGGCTGGCTACGGGGATGGAGTGGTAGATGAGCAAGTCTGTATGTGTGGCCTCTTGACTGCCACAAGAACTCTTTCTGTAAGCTACATCTCCATGGAAGGTATTTTGACATGCGTGCTCCTCAATGTAATTTTATTTAGTGGTTGCATCTGTGACAGAGCCAGCATCTCGTTCATGTGCTATAATGAAGCCTTCTCCACAGCTACATATATGGAGAGGTATACACATAATGTGGAGAATTAGACAGAATATTATGGCAGAAAACGAATAAAAAGTGCCTGAGGGCAAAGATATGACCACATAAATGCTACAGTGATCAACTTAATTCTGGTAAGGGATTAATCGCAGTTTTGTCTCTCAAGAAATTTACCAATTACAAAGATATAAAGACTGCCAAGCTGGGATATGCGTCCTTTTATAATGATGCTAGTGAGTTTGCGCTTCTATACAATATGCATATAGGTGAGCCTTTAAGTCTATATGCTGTGTAGTGCCATCTGACCACTTCCTTGTTTGGTGGAAACTGGAATTTGTGCTTCAATTTAAGAAACAATGTTTTTATCCAGCTTAAGTGTACATAATGGCAGAGGAATTGAACTGTCTGTATTTCATATGTAATTCTATAGTAATTACAGTCTAGTGTGGAAGTAGTATAGCTTTTCTACAGTACTGCAGAGAAAGGATAATAGATAGGGCACTTTCATAATTCCAATCCAACTGAATGTATCATAATTTGTATATTTAAAACACAGAATAGTTTGCTTACTGTAAAATAGTTCTTAACAAAAGACTTCTGCTCCCTAGGAAACAGTCTGAAAATACTTTCCTTTCAACACCAATTCAGTGATATTTATTCTAGTACATTCCAATATAAAATTTTGTTTCAGCAGAACAACATTAGCTCTGAGTTCTCATCTCCAGTTTATATTGGTGTAAATTTTGAGTCCATCATTTGACACTCTCTATACAAAATAACCTTTCAATCTCCTTCCACACACACTAACAGCTATTATCCCTTGTCTTGTCTTTCTCCACTTCAGAATAAAGTCATTCTAACATGTACATCTAACAAGAAGTGCAATGTATTTTCATTGATTTGTATTGTCACTGATTACTCCTTCATGTTATATAGTGTTCTGTATAGTAATGGACATTCCATGTTGTCATGCAAAGCCAGTCTTAAGGAACAGATTCTGCACCCCAGGCTCCCACGGTTTATTTATAAGTTCTTGCTTTTTAGAAAATGAGCTTTCTGACAGTAGCCTTGAAAATATTTACCATTATTAATTGATCACTAGAATGGAATATTTGGCACAAGTATAAAATTTTTTTCACTGTTTTCCCCAAGGACTACTGTTTTTTCATAGTCTTGTTCAGAGATTGGATCCCCTAGGCTGAGGAAAATGAGAGCATTTTGTCATTTGATTATTGGCAATAACTCAGGTTAATTTACAACAGAAACTCATTCCATCCTGGCAGGTAGAGAATATGTGCAAGTATGTAGCCAGACCATCACCAGCATTTTTATTGTTTTTTTACTGCGAAAATAGTCACTTAAAAGAGGACCATGAAGTTGAAAACAAGTGCTGAGTATTATTCTTTGGCAGGTTTTTTTTCCATGTTCAGTTTTCCACTAATTCTGAATTTCTACGTCCTCTGTAAAAGGAGAAACTGAATTCCGCTTCTGGGATGGGGCACTGAAAGTAAATGAATGACTGACTGCCTTCCACCCACTTTCTATTACATATGTTTGGGATGATGCATTTCTCAGTAGACTTTCACAGGATTTGCTGGATATCCATGTGCATAGACATGTTTTTGTGATAAAGTTCTTATAGTTATGTTAAGTAAGAAAAAAGCATATGTAGGGCAATCTGAAAATGCACACTCAAAAATAAGTTAGAAGGTAAAGCAAGCATCTTTTCTATATTTGATTAGCAATTCATAAATCTGTTACTTCATTTTGCCAGAATACTGCAAAACTAGTCCTTCATTAGCACTAAAAATTTTAAACTGAGAATAAACTGCAGTAGATACATTGCATAACTGTGCTGCATACTATATTCTAAATAGTGCCTCGTCCCTGCTAGTTCAGCTTCTGCAGAATGTAGTTTTTTGAGACGTAAACTGATCAATGCCTACTTGAGGTCTTCACAGCCTCCTTGGATTTGCAGTTGATTATCAGTAGAACAAGGACAAAACACACTTAAGTACAACAGTGAGATAGATTAGTTCATATAGAAAAGAAATCAGAGAGATCCATCTGAAACTCTGTGCTGCCTGAATTTGAGTTGCTGTAGGTATTTGCAGTTGTTGAAAGCAGAAAATCAGTTTAAAACCAAACATAGCTGATTTATAGAGGGATCATATTTCTGAGCTACAAGAACTGGGATGCAATTGCTTGTATTCAGGATTCGTAGAGTATAATATTGGTGGAGCTCATAATCCTCAGTACAAGAGGGCCTTACGGCTGTGAGGAAGAAATAGTGGATTCTTATTCAACCCTTTCTATATGTTTACTTACCCTTTTCACAGTGTTTTTCTTTTCTCCCACTATTCTGTTTCTCCCATTTTCCGTATACATTAATGATTTGCCTATTTACAACTATTTTTGTGAGTTAACAGAGAATGAAAGAGCTGTGAAAAGCTCCTTTATTTATTTTCTCCAAACATAACAAATCTCACTGTAAGAAGCAACTGAGAGAGAAAACTGTAAAAGTTTAAATGAGAAATTTTAAAAGGAAATGTAATCTCCAGATCAGCTACATTATTACTCAGGAAAAATTGCACCAAGGCAAGGCATAAGTAAATATACCCAGCTACTATTACTGCAAGCTTACAAAGACATTCCAGCCTTCCTTCAGACTTTCCCTACTGACATTCTTCAGCACCTATTTCCCTTCACTCGTGTGCAGTTTTTCTAGATTTTGCAGATTTCCCTTCTCTCTCGCTTTCTTGCTGCTTTCTCTTTACAGCTGCTGTATTCCATAGATTGGTAATTCTGTTGTGCTGTCAGCAGCCAAGCAAAGTCTTCCCTCCTCTTGCAGCAGAAAATGTGAGAGTCCTTATACAAAACCATGCTTCTTGCATTTACTTGCCATAGCATCAAACAGTTAAGCAGGCATTCCAGTCCTGATGGAAATAAGAGTATGTAGTTACACAGAAGTAGCAGTTTTTGAAAGATTATCAGAATTTGTAATATGTTTTTCTTCCAGTGAAGCATATTAAAAGAAAACAATAGCATATTGGTCCCAAAGTGCTTTTGAACTTACTCTACCCTCTGTTATTTGTCCTGTTCCTAGGAGTGAGTATGGCAAACAGCAGATTTTATCCTTTTATCATCTGGTTCTCTGAGCCTCAGAACCAAACTGGTCACCACAGCTGCAATAAATAAAGTGTCTATTCAATAAGTTGTGATGCTAAATATTATTCATTCTTCTGTCCAGGCAGATTCTGATGGAAAACAGCATATCCCACTTATTGCCTTTTTCCTTGCAATTAAAATTGCTGAGTAACCAGTGGATGCCAGATATGGGAAAGCAGAATGTGAATAATGGCTATTTGCTTGGTTTTCCTTAAACTTACTATTTAAAACAAAAATACCTATAGCAGTTTGGCTTTCATTAATTATGAAACACAGGTAATGTGTTAACAATATCAATTGTAAGAAATGTTACGTAGCTGCCTGCTCTGTCATAATGCATGATTTCTAATGTCTTTTTGATTCATGTCCAGACGTTTTAATGAAGCATTTGATTTGATATCCATCTCCTGGAATATATAGCACATTCTCCTACAGAAACCTAAATAGTTCAGTTCTAGTATTTGGCAATACACAGTACTTTTCTCTGACTTAGTTCAGCCTTTCCTGTCTTTCAAGGAGAAAAATGATGGTGTGAATCATTTGGTTAAAATTGTTGCAGTCCAAAAGTATTTGCTTTAAATGCATTCTTTCTGAATTTTTCTGAAAAAAAAAAAAAAAAGGGTTGTGGGTTTTTTTTTTCTTTCTCTTTGTTTTCTTTTTCTAGGCTGAGGTTCAGCTATGCTATCTGGAAGCACAAAGAGATGCTGTTGAACAGATGTCCTTAAAGCTGTACAGTGAACAGTACAACAGCAGTAGCAAGCGAAAGGAAGAGTTTGCTGATATGTCAAAAGTTCACACAGTGGGAAGTAATGGGTAGGGAACTATTCTTTTTGTTGTTTTATTCTCACTGATCTGTATTTTTTTTATATGATATACTTTTTCTTACTTCTAGTTAACCAGGTTGTTTCTTCCTAGGCCAAGAGGCAGTGAACACTCTATGTATCAATTTTTTTTTCCATATATGAATGCAAAAAATAATGGGTCCTGGATATTTTACCAAAATCATGGTTTGTTCATAGGATTACCTAACATTATTTAATACCAATCAATTATTTTTAATTTAAAAAATGTAACTTTTTTATTCAGGCTTTTCTCCTCCAGTGGCTTCATATCTTTTTATTTCTTAGGATCTTCCAAGGAAACATCTTTATAATGTATTAATATCTCTGCAAAACAATTCTCTATAATCATTATTCTGCTGGTGACTAGGAAATATGAATGTGAAGCCAAATTTTCTTACAGTTCACCAGTTCAAACATCTCAATTTTCTACTTCTAGAAATCTTTGGTGTTAACTGTTTTCCCTTGATGTGGTCTTCTCTGTTTTTTAATAAATCTTAACACCCCTCCCCCACCCCCCCATGTTAAATATGTATGTGCATATATAAAAGCAGCTTTTCATAATAGTTTGAGCAAAGAATCTTGGACAAATTAATCACTCCACTAAGATAAAATAGTATCTTGCTGCCCCTCTATCTTTCACAACCAAGAAAACTTGTAGTTTTGGTTTAAGACTTTTTCTTGAAGGTCTTTTGAAAACCCTGTTTTCCAACTGCTAACTCTTCTAACTGAATATAAGAACAAACTTGTGAGTTCATAACAGTGTAGGGCTAAAGCAGTTCAAAGCCAGCTAGTGCTCATTGTTTGGGTACACCCTTATACTGATAGAAGTTTTTTTGTAACCAGTAAATACAGTACAACTTGTGCCTACAGTTTCCTGTACAAGCAAAGTCATGGACCAAGGTGTTCATGAGTTCTTTATCTCCAAAACTTCCTTTTTTGAATCATTAACTCAATGTTGAGGTCTTGAAAACACAGTTTTATTAAATTACCAACTGTAAAGATAAATGAGCCTTGTAAACATCCCCTCTTATTATACAAAAAGATGACTGTTTTAGAAAAGTTGATGTGGGCTAATTATGTAGGATTACTGAGATCTTGATTACATATGCAGAAATCTGTCAGATTCTCAAACATGCCAGTGCAGCTAGTGCCAACCATAAAAATCATTTGTTCAGAATTGGTGTGTATATGTATATAAATGTGCACTGGGGGCTACATGTTAAAAAACAGCTTCTAATTTTGCAGCCACAATTGAATGCAAGCAAGACTTATTGGAATTTGTGTGGAATGTAAGACAGTAAGACATCAAGAGACATTTGATTTTGTTGAGGGTAGGGGATATAAAGCTTAAGCCTCATGGAAAAATCCAGTCTGTAACTCTACGCACCCTATGTGATTATCAAATAAGCTCTTAAATGCACTTGTCTGTGCTTGTAATTACATGCTTATTACTGGGAATGGTAATCTGCCAGTGTCCCCTACCTTTTCAGTGCTGTGGTCACCTTTCCAAGCCCTTACAGCCATCCCATATTCAGTCTTAAGAGTCTCAACAGTGGCTAAAGGGGCCAAAAGACTGGAGGAAGACAAATACATATAATGTATTCAGCCAGATATCATACCATATAATGTATTCAGCCCTTAGAGAAATTAGGGCATGCTGAATTCAGATTGAAAACTTCCAGTTGAACCAGTCTGAGATACTGTATTTAACACAATGGAAATGCCTTTCAACTGTTTGAAAATACAGTTGATACAACATTCCACTAATGAATAAAAACCATGGACACAAAAACTATGGACAGACATTCCATAGTAGGATGACCTGGCTGGAGGCTGAGCTCTTTACAAAGAATGGTCCATTTAGGAAAATTAGGGTACCTATCCATTAACTATAGTGGAGATTTGACCTAGAAGAAAGAAGAGTTTACAGGGAGAACAAAATTTAGTATAGATGGAGAATTGTTTGTTTAGTGGGAAAAAAGATTTGAGAAGTGGTTTTCTGTAGGAAATAACTGAATAAAGATAGGTAACGTAGTGTCTGCAGCATAGAGTGATGCTAGCAGGTGTGTAATCAGGAGATTTCCTGTAGAACAGTGATCTAGTTACATCAGTGATAGAGGGGGTTAACATGTATCTGCCTGGGATAAATGGCTAAAGTGGCAATGAAGAGAACTGGATTATACCCACTGCAGGAGAATGTTAGCTAGCCAGGCTGCTAGAGGTAACCAAGAGTAGCTGGGAGCAGCTGTAAAATGTTGTAGCAAATCTGCCTGGAAATACTGTATTCCTCTCAAAACTGGGGAGGAATTTAAACAGGTACTGTTTGAAGACACTGATATGATGACACAATATTAAGGCCAGATCCTGGGATCCTGTCATCACCTAGTATTGGGCATTCATGGATAAGGCTCTGAGATAAACGCATTAGAGGGGTCTTCAAGTATGCACAGAATATAATGCAATTTAAAGCTGTTAATGTCAGAATTCCTATATCCTTTTAATAAAAGCATGTGAAAGGAGCTCCAAAAATTGATAACCCAGAAAGATGGAAGAACTTTTTCTGGCTGAATTTTTTTTGGTAGGCATACCATAATGTTTACAGTACTCTTAAATACCATCTGAGTTATACCAGCAAAGAAATAATACAAACTGGAAGTGTGTATTAAACACAGGGAAAAAGACTGATGGAAATAGCTTCACATTCCTTTTTATTTATTAATGCCACAGACGAACTGGTTTTCTCATGAGAAAGGTGCTCATGAATTTTCATTCAAAATAATAAATTGATGTCCACATTTTAAGAAATATGTTTAGGGTTCAAGGGATTAGATGTGCAATTCTGCATATCTGATTCCCTGTTTACCAAGATAAAATATACTTCTTAATGTCATTTTAGTTATTATGCAGCTAATGGTTTTAGCTTATTAAGCAACAAATCTATATTAAGGAAGTTTTTGTTACTTGCCCTTTAACTAATATTATAGCATTCTTGTTGGCAATGTTTGGGTACTTATAGTGGAGGAAGATTTATTTGTAATAAACCAATGATTTAATTTATTCCTTTTTTAGCAATTGATGGATTTGGATAATCAACCAAAATTAGATTTTTTTCTATAGTTTGTGCATCTGTAAAACATTTCAGTATTTCAAAAGTTATGTTTTCCCTGATTCTGCTTGTGGAAATATAAAACCAAAAATTAATCTGCTAAACCCAGGAAGTATAGATTCTGAAAAAAAAAAAAAAAAAAAGTTCAATATACCACAGAAATATTGACAGGTACGTTTTAATCTTAACCTGTCGCTGATTCTACAGTTTCTAGATTTTCTGAATGTCTTTTTAGAAGTTTAGTAACTTTCTTTTCCAAATAATAATTTAAGAGTAGATCCATCCATTTAGATGTGAGGCATTCATTTTTTAAAAAAGGTATTTTTTTTAATATCAGAGTTATTTTAGAGCTATTAAAATATTGCATTCAAATTTTAAAAAATTGATAATCCTTTGTAGGCTGACGTCACTATCTTCAGGCTCATGGAAATAACCGCCATAGACAGTTTGCTTAAAAATGCCCCCAGATGACTTTATTTTACAGCAGAAACCTGAAAAAGAGAATAGGCACAGGGAGGCAGGAAGTGGGAAGCGCAGAAAATCCCCATTGCCTCTTGCATACCATCCTGGCCTTTTCCCAGTGAATCCTGTGTGTCTCACTCTTCATTTTGGGTGGAGTATCCTGTCTTTAGATAGAAATCAAAACGTTTAGTCTTTAAAGGACCAGTTCATTCAGTTACATGAATAAATGTACCAGTTTAAGATGTGGTTCTACAGACACAAAGATGTTTGGATCCAGCACATCTTCTATTATACTAAAATCCCAGTCCACTTCCTGGTGCTGTTTCCAAAGGCATCCCATCCCATTCTGATTGTAGTAAGTCATGAACATTGGTTGTAGGCTTTGTTTCCTGACATCTTCATATCTTCATTTAGATTTTTCACAGGTACCATCATCCAAGCCCAACTGAATCTGTACTGATCTATATGAGATGAAATCTAATCTAATAATCTTGTATATGATAAAACATATGATTTAATAACTGCCAGTCAGTTTTATGATTTTGGATAATGTTTGGATAAGATGAAAGGGGAAAAAAGGAGCAATAGATACTTAAGATGCAGTATGGTTATACCGCTTTCTGAAGAACGGATAAAGATTCAGTATCACTGCAAATGTAGCATTCAAAAGAATTATTTTTAGTTTAGTTTCAAAATGATATCTGAGTCAAATACCTCCTGAAACAGGAGAAAAGCCCTGAACGCCAAATGAAACTATTATATTTCAACAATAGTAACTTGCACTTTTATGCTTGCTCTTCTTTGTAATAGCACTATGCTTACTTTCTCAGGGCAGCAGGCAATTTTAAGTAAGTGCACCTCATAAATTATTGAGTAAAAGTATACTAAGTACAGTGGATTAAACTAGAGAGTTACTTCAGAAGCAGGAATCAACACTTGTGCATTATACAAGACTTCCTTTGTTGTCAACTCATTGAAAATAATACCACAGAAGGCAAATGCTTTCTTCTCTCTTGCTTTCTTGCAGAAAGACTGTTCTACTTGTCACAACTTTATCTATAAGCTTTCAAAATTACCATGCATATGGTACTCTAGTTAATAACAAATGAAATGTGATAACATTAATAACATTAAAACCATGTTTAGTTTATTGTTTCTCTGTTGAAACACTGCTAATTTTTTTTAATGAGGTTGCTAGAAAACTTGTTAATAATTGGACAAATTAGCTTTAGTGAAACATGCACTATTGTTTGATCAATATGGGAGGTTTTTTGGTACTACTGGCAAGGCTTTTATTAGTTTCAATTTTGCAAGTTTGAAGATCCTTTTTCAAGGGATATTTTCTGAGGAATATGCAGTTTTTCAGCATGTACCTTCTGTCTTGTATCACAGTGTTTTAGCAGAATCTATGCTTTACTTATTCACTAGGCTTTCAATAGAGAATCACATTAATCCTTTTAAGCTCCTTATTCTAATGATTTATTTTGTTGAAAACCATAGTGATCCTCTTTGAATTTTAATGATTGCTGGCTATTCAAGGATTCATTGTTTTGACTTCCTGTCCTTACCTTTGTTTCTTACATGTCTGTAGGGAACACCTGTCTAATACTGTATCTGGCCTTAGTTCTCACTGGCTTACCATATTCACTCAAGCCTATCTTAAGGCGTTAAGTTGAAATGCTAGCTACTCATCCATGAAAATAAATGTAGGATATTTACAGAGATAGGCAGATAGACAGCAGAGGGATGGCTGAATGGATTGAGTCATTTTTTGAAGAGAATAAATATTTTTTATGAATTATATTGAGATGATTGTTGTAAAGTTTGCTTAATATAAAGCCTGCACTTAGAAAAACATTAAGCAACAGCATCTATGGGGAATTTCTATTTCTAAATTTTTGAAGCAAATGCAGTATGCCAACAGTTGTCAGGATTTGGCATCAGCCACTGAATTTAGGTCATGGCACTGGCTTAAATTGGATTTCAGTTTTCATTTTCATCCACTCTGTATAAATACAGAATGTCTCTTTAGAAATATACCTAGGAACATCATGAGTTTTCAAGCATATATTATTCTAATACAAGATTTTAACAACTACACAGTATTTATGCATAATACATTTTGTTCCTTATCTACAGCCTTTTGGACTTTGATTCAGAATATCAGGAGCTCTGGGATTGGCTGATTGACATGGAATCCATCGTGATGGACAGCCACGACCTGATGATGTCAGAGGAGCAGCAGCAGCATCTTTACAAGGTTAGTGCTACCGTTACTGCCTTTACCTAGCTATAGAAGATCTGATTAGCTTGACAAGTCTTTCTCTCACAGGATATCGCTGCGTTCATTGTATGTATCATGGTGTCTATTAGAATTCCCTTCCCTGTCCCCAACCTCATTTCCATCCCCTTTGCGCTGACAGGCTGTACCGACATCATAATTGCAAGAAAGTTCCCTTTATCACATTCTATTTGGTGTAATTCTATAGAAGGACAAAGATTTGTCTTCAAAATGAATAGAAATAAATGAAACTGCATTAATAAATAGACTGAAACAAAATGAAGGAAAAAATTGAAATGGTAGCATTTAAAAAAATGTGTTTTGATTGGAGCTTTCAGCTGGATTTTTATCCACCTTTCAGACCTCATCTGGAAAGAAAGAAATCTGCCTTGATTTTGGTTTGCTAGTGCCAGAATACAGGACTCTTCCAATTTAATTTTTATTAGTTACACATAACGCAGACATTGTCATGTTAAGTCATCACACTTATGATTTCAGAAAAATGATTTTGAAGTTGCATATTGATTATAAGGTCTTCATCTAACATATATGTATGTCTTTCTGCATACACACACATGGTTTCTCTTGTCATAGCAGTCTTAGCTCAGAAGCTTTATCGCTTCTTTTAGATAGACAGTACTTTTAAGAAGTTCACAAAAATGTGTGATTTGATCCTAAAATTGTTTCAGAGTTCACTGTGTGTCTGAGGAGCTGTAGTCTATGGGTCTGAGGGGTGGTGGGGAAAAGAAAGGAAGGGCTTTTGATGGAAATATCAGGCTGCAGTAAATCTTCCTCATTTAGGCAATTTTTATTGGAGTAATTCTGACAGTTGTCATCCTTGAATTGCTTTGAGCATATGGCATATTTCAAAGAGCAGATTGTGAATCATAAAAAATAAAATTAATAACTAACCACAGAACCAGCAACAGTATAATGACAAGAAACAACTACCCTCTAGCTTTTTTTTATTTGTTATCAAATAAATAGTACATTCAAGGTCAAATAGAAGTTGTTTTCTTTCTTCTATGATTGCATGAGTTGATAATTTCTTAAATATAATTTATTTTTTCTTTCTTTGGCATCCTAATTTCTTGATAGTCTTCTTTCATTTTAGTCGTCCTAATTTTAGGCCTTTTATTTAAAATACGTAGTGAGAAAGGGTTCTCACATGAATTAAAATATGTCTCTAAATTGAAAATACAGTTCAGATTCAAAGTGGTCTAGACTGCAAGTAAGTTTAATTCAGTGATGTCCATTCTTGCTTTCTCAATAATTTCTTATTCTTTTCTAATGTCCTTTTCCTAACATTCTAAATACTTAATCAGACTTAATCACACATTAATTGGCTAGGCTCAGAAATAAACAATGCCAGAATGGGTAAAAAGTTTCATGCAAATCTAAAATAGTGTTTTGGTAGTGCCTGTCCATATAAGACCAGATGGAACTGTGCCTAATCTAACTAGTATTTAGTCTTATACTAAAAAATCAATAAACAGAAATTTTAAGGAAACAATCCATCCCTCAATATGAAAAGGAACAAAGTTTAAGCAGTCATCATAAGTGTTTTAGGTACTATTTAGGCTACTTCCCTTTCTGCTATCCAAATGTAACCATTAAGAATAATTACAGATGGTCAGGCTGGGTTAATACTGCACAGTGAGAAGAATAAAAAAGGGAAATAATTTAACAATTGGTTTGCAGTACAGTATGATGGCAAAATAAAGAATATTGTATTTTCAAAATGGGAGGTAATAGTCTCTTAATATTAAGAAATTCTTTATTATAATAGGTACGACACTTCCAAAAGCAGAAAGTTTGTGTCAGGGAGAGTAGTTGAGTCTGTAGTCCGTGCAGCACAGACAAACCAGGACTACTTCCAAGCACAGGCATCTTACTCCTGCAGCTTCCGCAGAGTGGTCATCTGGTAATTAATAGAGCCCCTAAATCAAAAGTACCTATCTGGTCACTGCAAAACCACTTGAAAAAGGGTAGAAACAGGCTGCAGGCCCTCCCACAGTGAATATTCTCTCCATATACCTTTCTAGTGAAAGCAGCAAGCAAATTGTTAAGGTTTGGAGGAAAGACTTAACTAGGAATGTGGAGTTTGGTTAAGAGATGACTGAGGAGTGTCCATAAAGCAGGAGTATTTGCAGGTAATGTAAAAAGCTTGAGTGCATAGCATTAAAATCTATTAGCCTTCAAAATGAAACAAAGCAACAACAAGACAACAAAAAAACACCAGGACCGAAAAACACCCCCCCCCAAAAAAAAAAAAAGAAAAAACTAAAACCCACAGACCCCCCAAAACCAAAAAATAATTTAAAAAACCAACAACAGCTCCCAAAGAAGTGTTGTTGAAAGCCCCATGATTTCAGACATTCAAAAGGGGACAAAAGAAAACATTAGCAAATGTAATCAGAGGAACAGTTGTGTACTAGCAAGCAGAGATCAGATAAATCACTAAGGTCTTTATCATCCTCAGTTTCAGAAATTTGTGTAAGGATGTATCGTGCCCTCCAAACCAGTATTTGTAGTCTTATAAAACTAGCCTAGTAAACCTCTCTTCTAATCAACAATGACACCTTCTTTTATTTTGGAGGCTCTTACACAGAGCCATGGATGGTCTAGTGCTCACAGCAAAGGGGCAGGAGCACTGCTTACGCTTCACAGTAAACACTGCCATTCTGGTCTGTAGGGAGAGAAATCTGTAAAGAGAAATTCAGGCAGCTATTCTCAGAATTCCTCAATGACATGGAGTGTTATGAAAACACAGGTCCTGCTTTAGTTAGTCTTTATTAGTTACTGCTTCAAATGTGAACCTGCTAATTGCACCCTCTGCATTTTGGTGAATTCTCCTAAACCCATAGATCCCTCTTCTCAGTTATTGAGCTGACAAGTAATTGCACCTCTGAGCCAGCTCAGCAAGGCGCCTCTGCCAAGGAACCTGCTGTGGTATCACTATTACCAGCAGTAATCATTGTCCCTAAGGAGTCTATGTACGGGAAGGAGCAATGATAAAACAGGTAAATCGGAAAGGAAAAGCATACATTAAAGCAGCATAACATAACATATAAATGCTAAAATCGCATATGGGAAAATAAAATATATTTTCATGGTTAGACTATTTTCTCAGTACTCTATTTTCAGATTTAATATAGATTTAAGTCAACTCTCAGCTTAATTTTGTTTTGCAATATTCCAGGAGCTTCATAGTTTTATTAGGATACTTATTACCTCTCTTTAACTAAGTTTTATTTTGCCCTTAATAAAATGGGAGGAGCACAGCCATATTTTTTTAATATCTGAATATGTATATATGACTTTCTGTAGATACCGTAGATTTCAATGCAAAGATTTACAAAAAAGAGAATACTGTTCTTTCTTTATATGCTACCCCGCAGCCCTAAATGATTTCAGCTTTACAGTCTTAAACTAGCTAATGATTTAGAAAATCAAGTAGTATTTGATAAAATGGCAGTCACAGAATGAATTGCTGATGGTTTATTTGTCCTCTGGTGCTTTATCTAAGTAAGAAAAAAACAAAATAGAAAGAGCATTTCTAAGGTTTTGGACTCTGGCTTTTTTTGTACTGCTGTAATATTTCAGTTTAATGCCAAATGTATCATGTTTATTTCATTTTAATCTACTGCATGTGAGTCTGATCTCATAAGCTCTAAGTACACAGAACTTGCATTGACTTCAGTTGTATTCATACGCTGTTACTGGAGGATCAAACCCAAAGAATTTAAACTCTGCTAATTAGCCCTTTAGTGGGAACCTGAGTAATTCTGTACTCTTGAATGTTCAAAAATGAAGCAAATCAGTATTTACTAGAACTGTGGAGATTAGAACTGAGTAAACTAGGCAGAAAAGTTAATGATAATTCTTTCAATTTTCCTCAGAAGATTAATTGCAGAACTTAATTGTGTTAGATTAAAACCCCATTTAAATAAGCACAGTATGATTGTTAAAATTGTATGTTCAGAATAAAATTAACTAAACATTTTAAAATATCAAATAAAATAAATGATATTTTTCTGTCTGATTACATGTATAGTGAGTTTAATACGAACTGCATAAGCTGTCAAGTCTTTCTCTGGTAAGTCTTGAGCAACAAAGGTCATGATAGATGGAAAAAGACCCTCATATAGTAGTGCAGAGATTTTGAAAACAAACCAATTGACACAGCTTTAAAACAGGTTAACTGCTGAACTATTTCATCAAAGGGAAGCGGCTCACTGTGTTAAATAACATGAAAAAGGACAGCAAAAGCTAAGGATACCTTTCAAAAAAAAGTTGAGGGTAAAAGAAAAAAGTCTCCTAGCAGTTTTTGTTTCCCTACTGGAAGCTATCCCTTCTCGGAAGGTGCAGTTAATTTTCTCCTCTGGGTGTGCTGCTGCTCCATTGTGCCTTTCTCCTGGCTCAGTGTGCTGTGGCCCTGAGTGGATCAAACAAACCGTGGTGAAAGTTTCCCTCATTTGCATCACTTCTAGACAGCCCTGTCGTACTCTTTGCTGACAGGAAATCACTGTCTTTGTCACCTTTCTTCAGTGATCTCCTTTTGGCAGAGATTGGCCATGTGACCAGGATTAATCACAACAGTTCTGGCTCAGAACTCAATGACATGTTTTCCTCAGCACTTCAATAATGGTGTGGAGGAGTCAGTAGGAAATGACTGCATTAATTTCAGAGTGAAAAGATAATTAACACTTAAGGACTTAGTGCTATAACCTATGGAGCTATTATTCAAATTAAAACTAATTTATTGAAAACTTGTGGGAAAAAAAAAAGGAGGGCCCCCCCCCCCCCCCCCAAACCAACCAAAATTGTCCTTTAGTGCAACTTAAAATAATCTCATAAGAGTCACAGAGTTTAAAAAGAAGCCCAAACTATATTTAATGTGGTATTATAAATACGTAAAAGCTTACACATTTGAAACTGGAGGCTAAAGTATGTAAAGTGCTTACTTAGATGATATGAATAGGATACTGGCAAACAAAAGCAGCAGTGTGCTCCTAGAATGCTGTGCTTCAAGGAGTTTCCTTGGCAACAGAAATGCAGTTCCAAAAGTAGACAGAACTTTCCTCAGAAAACATACTATTAATAACAACCTTCCGGAACAACTTGGAACAATTTGACTACTTGGCAATAAAATGCCAAGTGTTCTGCAAATTAATCTAACACATAACAGTTATATGTTTCTCTTGCCCATAATTCTCCTGAACTGGGGGACTGAGTTCTCTGCCGTTAGAGGATACAAATGTGCAAAGTGGTTCCAAATGCTGTGCAAACAGAGAGAGGGCTCAAATAGCAGCAGCCTATAAGGATCAATTAATGTCCTTCGTATCATTTTAACTTGTAAAACAGATTAGTTTAATTGGATTACTTCGTTCCATTTAAAACGAGTTCTGCGTACCTACTGAAGCCACATTGTTGTTCAGTTTTTATTTCAAGCAGATTTTCCATATAAAGAAAACTTATTAAAAGATTAACAGCCTGTAGAGTGATATATTTGGACAATATGTTTAGGGGATTGGTTATAAACTAGAAAACGTGAAGAATTTTGCTCCTACACTGCATATTCCACATGACACAGGATAGCTTCTGTCTGTCTGGTAATCTGTCAATGTCTGCATGGAGCTGCTAGAACAGTCACTGGTAGAAAATGGTGATTGTCACTTTGGAGGAAGCTCTCAGCAGGCTGCAGGATTGAGCCCCTTGTAGGTAGTAACTACAAAGATGCTATGCATGCAGTATTTTTAGATATGTCATCATTTCTGTATGAGTCAAGAGAATAAACTAATTTCAGATTCGCCTTGCTAATAGGAATCATTAGAATTCCACTAAAGGCCATAAGTTTACCAGACAGGAAAGGTAGGCTGTGCTACTACCTTGACTTTTCCTGAATTCTCAGATCTAAAGGTTAAAAGTAATCAATATCTCATTGTGCAGCCTGATAATAAGTAATAACCATGATGTTAAAATCTAAATGACTGCAGATAGCACTTACATGTGTTGACCCATTTGGAAAGGCTTTTTAAATGCAACCAGAATAGTCATAGTTTGCTAATAAACTTTTAGTCTACCTTGCAAAAATCAACACATTTTTGAAATATTACTTTAATGCTATTAGCAAATTATGTCCCAGATTATGTCCCAAAATCAAAGCTTTTATTTTATCTGGCATGTGTAACACTTTAAAAAAAATAAAATTATTCTGATAAATAGTATCAGTGGTGATATTAATTGCCAAGAGTAGATTACAGCACTCTACATACATGGATTGATACATGGCTTAATGGAAATTATGCCTCTGACATTGTGGTATGTTTTTAACTGTCATAGATAGTAAAATAATTGAGCTGAGTTTTGCACAAAACTCTGACATCGGTTACTGTTCTTCACAAAGTTCAGTAATTTCCATGTACTAGGCTGCTTGGTTTTTTTCCCCAACAGATTAAACATAGAATCATAAAATCATAAAATCAGCTACATTGGAAGAGACCTTTAAGATCATCAAGTCCAATTATTACCCCAGGACTGCCAGGACCACCACTAAACCATGTCCCTGAGGGCCTTATCTACATGGTTTTTGAATACTTCCAGGGACAGAGATTCCACCACTTCCCTGGGCAGCCTGTTCCAATGCCTGATCACCCTCTCTGTGAAGAAATTTTTCCTGATGTCAAATCTAAACCTCCCCTGGTGCAACTTAAGGCCGTTATCTCATGTCCTATCACTTGTTACTTGGGAGAAAAGACTGACCCCCACCTCTCTGCATCCTCCTTTCAGGTAGTTGTATAGCACGA
This sequence comes from Melopsittacus undulatus, assembly GCF_012275295.1. Lineage (NCBI taxonomy): Eukaryota > Metazoa > Chordata > Aves > Psittaciformes > Psittaculidae > Melopsittacus > Melopsittacus undulatus. The sequence continues at coordinate 39,977,730 of NC_047530.1, read as the reverse complement.
TAAGGTCACCCCTGACTCTTCTCCAGACTAAACAACCCTGGTTCCCTCAGCCATTCCTCGTAAGACTTGTGCTCCAGACCCTTCACCAGTTTTGTTGTCCTTCTCTAGCATCTCAATGTCTGTCCTGTGAGGTGCAGAACTGAACACAGCATTCAATGTGTGGCTTCACCAGTGCCAAGGAAAAGGGGATGATCACTGTCCTGGCCCTGCTGGCTGTGCTGTTTCTGATACAGGCCAGGATGCTGTTGGCCTCCTTGGCTGCCTGAGCACAGGCTGGCTCATGTTCAGTGGCGTCAATCAGCACCCCCAGGTCCTTTTTCACTAAGCAGCTTTCCAGCCACTCTTCCCCAAGCCTGTAGCGTTGCATGTGGTTGTTGTGGCTCCAATGCAGGACCCAGCACTTTGACTTGTAGAACCTCATACCATTGGTCACAGCCTGTCCAGATACATCTGCAGAGCCTTCCTATCCTTCAGCAGATCAATACTCCCACCCAACTTGGTTTCATCTGCAAATTTACTGAGAATGGACTCAATCCCCTCATGCAGATCATCAATGGAGATATTAACACTGGCCCTAACACCGAGACCTGAGGGACACCACTAGTGACTGGCTGCCTGTCCTGGGTTCAGCTTTAACGGTTATTTTTCTCCTTCCTAGTAGCTGGTGTAGTGCTCTGTTTCAACTTCTGTCTGAGAACAATGCTGATAACACATCACTGTTTCAGTTGTTCAGCAGTGCTTACTCTGATCAAGAACTTTTCAGTCTCTCATGCTCTGCCAGTGAGGAGGGGCACAAAAAGCTAGGAGGGAGCAGAGACAGGACACCTGACCCAAACTAGCCAAAGGGGTATTCCATACCACAGCATGATTCTATGATTCTATGATTCTATGTCATGCCCAGTATATAAACTGGGGGAGTCACCCCGAAGGGCACATCACTGCTCAGCTCAGGTTGGGTATTGATAGGTGGGTGGTGAGCAATTGTATTATGCATCACCTGTGTTTATTGGGGTCTTTTTTCCTTCCCTTTTTAGTTTTATATTCTCTCTCCTTGTTATTTCCCTTATCATTATTATTACTGGTGGTAGCAGTTGTAGGTTTGTGTTATACCTTAGTTATTGGACTGTTTTTATCTCAACCCATAGAGTTTACATTCTTTTGATTCTCTTCCCCATCCCACCAGGAGCAGGACGGAAGAAGGGGGGAAGTAAGCTAGTGGCTGCATGATTCTGAATTACCAGCTGGGCTTAAACCACAACATCGCCAGCTAAATGTGATATCATTAAGATACCATCAAGAATCTCAATGACTTTCCACGCTAGCAAAACCCATTGTTTTGATTGAGAGGTCTCAGAAATGCCTAATACCCCAAGCAGTAAAAATCTGACTGCTATCAGAACATCAACTAAATAAGTTCAGGACCTGACACAACAAAGCTTCCTAGTCTGTTATTGCAGGAAGTGATGAAATTGGTTAACTTTTTCTACTGAGAGTACTTTCACTTCAGTTGCACTAGAGAACAGAGTGAAAACTCCTTTGTGACACATCCTATAACAACTAGCTCATTTTTTCAGTGGTCCATATGTTTAATTTTCTTCCTACTTCTGGCAAATTTTTCATTTAAAAAAGCAGAAGATAAAATAATTTCTAGTGAAAATTTTACTTCAAGCACTGAAATGTTAAGTTTTGATGTCTGTGCATAACTACAACCAGAAGACACTGATTACCCATGTCTACAGAATTACAAAGTCAGTCTAGAGAATGGATAAAAAAAAAAGAATATTTTTACATCTTCTTGGTTAATTCCATAATATATTTCAAATGTAAACATGCATTTTTAAAGGCAGCGTCTGTTCTATGGAGAAGACTCCCTGTATTTCTGCAAGAAGTGACTTCATGCATTTCACAAAAATGGGTTTCTCCCATTTCTTCCCAGCATGACATTGAAGAGAACTTCACATTTTAGCAAAGCAGTATTTACTGAGCTTGTAGCAAAAGCTAGCACAGCTTTTTGGAGATTAAAGCAGTGTGTCTAGAATGAAAGAAGCATTCTGCTTCAAACAAAAGTAGATGTGTACCACATAGCTGTCATCACCATTCCTTACTACAGCTGCAAAATGTGGACAATTTACAGTTATCACGTCAGGCATCTTAGTCAACTCCACATGCTCTGTCTTTGTGCCCTTGCTGGTATAAAATGGTAGGATAAGGTCCCAAGCAGTGAGACTTTAAAGAATTATCAAATATTCAGCACTGAAGCACTAATAGTCTGACATGCTCAGCTGTGGTTGTTTGAGTGCATATGTCCATCAGGAAATTACCCAAAGCCGTTTTCTGTTCATCAAGCATTTTTAGCTTTTAAAAAATGGATACAACACCTTAATTCACCCCAAAGGATGAGGAAAATTACAATCATCATTGTTTTCTATATGCTAGGACTGCTTAGTGTCCAACCAAGGTAGAAGGAGCACTAGTTTAGTTTCAGATATACCAAATTATTCACATTCTGTGAAGTACAAGTAAGAATAACCAAAGCATAGCAGCACTTAATCACTGGACTAAAAGTCCCTAAGTAAAGGTGTTACACTTGTGCTGCTATATATGCAGTCGAATGCCAGGGACATCAATACCAGTGCTGCAATGTTCTTCAGTACTTTGAATGGAGTAAAGAGGCCATATGATGCTCAAGAACTTGGGCATATTCTGGTTTACATTGTTCTTAGCATAGCCTTTCAAATTTATCCTTTGGTCTAAAGGAGTTGAATTTATCTGTATTTTCTTGTTTCCTGGCACCCTGGGTCACGTGCAGACCACATGTAAGCAATGCAGAGGCTTGCAGCTGCCCAGTGTGAGGCTAGTATTTAATGTATTATGGCAGATTTTATTAAAGTTCAAATGAATCAGCTGACTAAAAGCTTCTCATGAAGTGATTTGTGAATTTGCACTCAAAATTCATTCATAAAGTCTCATATACAGTAATATCAAATAAGAGATATCAGCCCTCCATAAAAAATGAAGAAGTTCAAAGAAGCCAGGACTAGTTTGCTTTTATCACACTGCATCTCAGAATCGTTAGTCTAATATTTCACAGCCTTTGTTCCGGGTTGTGAGACCATATGCTACCTTTAAGATCTTATACAATAACTATAACATGTAAATGGTTCCATCAGGTCAGAGAATAGTGTATCCTGTGCAGTTCTGCAGATATTTCAGTTCCATGAGGTTGTCCAGTAATTCTGAACCCACATCATAGAGTCATAGAATACCAGGTTGGAAGGGACCTTAAGGTTTATCTGGTCCAACTTTTCTTTGCAGGCATGACCTAGACTAGATACAGTCTAGACATAAACCTAACAGAAGCCATAACATCCCACCTCAAGGAATCCCATAGATTTAGCACAGTACTGTGACAAACCACCCTCTGTGCAGTGTCTGTGCATGTGCTGCTCTAAAGCTCTCTGCCACTGGTCTTACCAAATAATATACTGATATAAGATAAAATTAGGAGTGTTAATAACACATCGAGAACATAATTTTGAAGTTGTGTCTGGACATGTTCTTCTTGGTTTTTAGCAGCTTGGTGGATTAGGCTGGTTTAGAGGGATGCAGACAAAAAAATTTGCTAGCAAAAATATGCTTGGCAATAGCAACCCTATTCCTAAAGTTAGTTGCCAATTTCTAATTCACTTTACAATTTCTTCAGCTCATACTCCATGAGAAAATGTATTTTTTTATGAAGATGTAGAGATTATATGCTTTATACATGATATTTTACTTCATAAACAAAACACAGGAAATGCTGTTTTGCTTCCCAGTTATTCAGTATACCTCATAAATAGTCTATACTATAATGTGGGGTTTTTTTCAATAAACAAAAACCAAATGACCACAGAAAACCTTTTTTAGGAGGTTTTCTTTATGAAACCCAAATTCACTAAATCTCAGACTTGCGCTGACAATGCATTCAATGCATACCCATTTAAATAATAAAAAATAAGTGGCACTGACCTATACCAGTTTATAATTTCCTGAATCTGTATTTGCATGCGTATTTTATTTGTACTATTATTTTTAGAAATATATACTATATTTTTTATATTGAAAATACATAACATATCAATATAAAATATTTTTAAAAGATATTTGTAAACTCTTCACTAATTAAGGTTAGGTGGTGTTTCTACATTGTGCATATATTTTTTAATACATTGTACCAAAAAATAGCTTCACAATTTGTTGAACTTCTCCTTCTAACAAGGTAAAATAAGTGATCACTATAATTGGATTCATAGCTGTTGCAGTTGTGGTGTATCAGGTCCAATGGGATCCTAGGGTAGGCTCTTGTCAACTCCTGTGGCCAGTGAGAAATGCCTGTGGTTGTTCTTAACTTCTTGTGGGTGCTGATATTTTAGCATTGCTTGGAAACATGGTTGCTGTAGAATTTCAGTGATCATGAACTGTAAATGTTGAAGTAGGCTCTATGGAGAGATGCTTTTGAGGGAAGACAGCAGTTGTACCTTTCACGTCCTGTTATTCAGAATGACGGGTGCTATTACAGATGTGTAGGACATATTCCATTTATGGCACTGAGCAGATCAGCAGCACAGTGTCACATACTGCAGGAAAGGTGATGGAGAAGATGTAGTTTCCCCAGTAATGTACTGGGAGAAGGGGTCATCTGTGAAGGCTGATTTAGGCTACTTGAGGAGGTTCCTCTGACAGGTGATTCAGAGCAGGAGCTTAAGTTAAGCACTCTGAAATAGTTTCAGAAGAAACCTTTTCTCTCTTATTTTTCTCACCACTGATTGTATAAAGAGGTTATGAAGATCAGCCTCACTCAGCGTTACCTCTCACTGACTTTCAGTTATCATAAAAAGAGGGGTTTTTAGTACCATTGTGCCATGTCTATGCAATATTCCAGTTTGAAACCCTGCTGTGGTACATCCAGATTTTGACAGAAATCACACTGGAGTTTGATCATCTCTGCTTTACCCATTGATTTTTCTTAGAAATGGGAGATGATAGATACATGCCATTTTTCAGGTGTTAACTTTCTGAAGGGGAACTTTAGCCTTTTTGAATGATGTATTGAGACATATATATGGGGGTTTGCTGTCCTTTATCAAGGAGAACTATGTGCCTGCTATGTAGGTAGAAGAAGAATAATTCCCAAGATATCTTAGTTTGTTCTATGTGGAGAGATCAGATAAACACCATCTGAGGTGAGACATAGTTAATCATGTGATCCCACTTTGCTCTCTCAAAAAGTTCATCTCTATTGGGTTTTTTTCTAGTAAGCATATGTAATTTATAGTCAGAGTTCATTTTTCTCCAGCCAGTCGGTAGTCAAATGCCTCATAGTGCCAGTATGGAAGATGTTTGCTTCTTTTCCCCAGGTCCCAGGAAAAAAAAAAAAAAAAGGAAAAAAAGCAGAACTTTCTTTTCGAAAATATTTTGTTTCTTTATTGCTTCAGTTTGGGTCAAAGGAAAATTCTACTCTTAGAACTTCTGCCTGATTTAATCTTCAATTATGGGTTTTAGGCGTCTCTTTTTTGTTATCTCTCCACTAGAACACGTAAGGTGTTTATGCCAGAGGCTGAAACATGTAATAGTCTAAATAAATAAATAAATAAAAAGAGAACAAAGAAGGTAATGAAAATCACCTCTCTTTTCCACCTTTGCTTCTATGCTGAGCTAGGGACCTTTCTGTCCATTCCTCTTCCTGTCAGTTATGGTTAAATGCTATAGCAATGGTGCTGTATGAGCCTTATAATGCCTTTGTACAGTTAGTTTCCTTGCTAAGTAGAGAGAAGAATTTCTAAGGTGCCTACTAAAGATTAGAACGGGTATGAGGATACATATTTGATTCAGTTTTAATAAACATACAGGATAATTTTCTGGTAAATAAGGCCAAACAATATTTTATCAACTCATGAGTACACACGGTAGATTGGTAGCTAACTCACAGTGCCCAGAGGATTAGGCACAAGGAAATAGTGTTCATTGCCAATGAAGACTATTGGTCTGGGCTCCCTCACCCTGCTGAAGTTCAAGAATTGATCAAGGGAGTGATTAAAGAGCTAATTTAAGATTGAAAATATTAAATTCTTCCACCTTATTTCTCCAAATGAGATCTGAGACAACAGTCACATTAGAAATGAAGGAAATATCTGTGATTACCAGGTAAAACCACTGAAAATCACAGGACATAGGTAGCAGTGACTATGAGCACCAGAGTTTTGTCTGGAATTTCAGACAAAAAAAAAAAAAGGGCTTTTCTTTGAGGCAATGGAAACAATGATTTAGTCTCTAAAAAGAATTGATCAGAATGATTTAAATAGCTCTAAGTAAATTTAAAGCTATAAAAAGGTTTTCTTAACCAATACCAGAGACAGAAAAGAGGATATGGTATGGTGCCAGGAACTAAAGCACCCATGTGTAACTGGAGACATAAAACATTTCTTAATTGTATCTCTTCCCCAGGATCACTTGTAAAATACACAGTTCCTATTCACAGGGAAGACATTAGAGTAAAGCCAATCTAATATATGCCCCCGAAGAGTGGCCAAGCTATCCAGAGAAGTGCCAAAATAGAAACAGCAGAACACACACATAGATGTAAGTCAAAAGAACCCATGAAGCAGGGCAGATGCAGACTGGCTGAAAATGTAGGCTTTTTAGTGTAACATATGTAGTGTAACAGGCAACAGGAAAAGTAGAAGGAAAAATGTTCTTGAAAAAAAGAGCCAGGCAGACAGATTGAATATTGCAGTTACCTTTAAAATTAAAATATAGTGTCTGAAACCAATGAGAATTTAAGATTTTAATGAAGAAGTAGATATGTGTAATATGACTTAAACAGATCTGAAGATGCTCAGCGTTCTGGCAATGCAGAAGGCTGTAGGCATTCAATTGCTATATTTGCAACTATGCTATTAGATCAATGACTAATTTGATACCAGCTGGATTGTGGAGCCAGCTGCAGTGCAACACTGATAAGGAGCAAAATTAGACTGGAGAGATGCAACCAAGCACTGCAGATGTGCAATGCAATCATTATGAGACCAGTGGATAAACACAGTCAGTCATCGAGGAACCCCTGAAATAAGAGATGTCATCACTTAAGGTTTACTATTGTTTTGCAGGAATTCTACACACCATGGTCGCTGGTCTGTACAAGCTCTGGTTTCAACTGGAAAGCAATATTCAGAGCAGTATCTGAAAGGAAGGTCACTGTTACTGCTCCCTAGCATTCTAGCTGAATATAACATATTTGAAAAAGAGATTCTAAGAGCAGTTAATGGTTAAATTGAAGTTAGCACAAAACCCCACAAATCACCCTAAAGACAGAATTCTGTTAGTCTTCAGTAAAACTACTGAAAAAGGCAGTGTGGCAAAGCAGGGACCATGCACCCCAGAAAGCAATGTGGAGTGGATAAATTATCTACTATTGGCCAGAAAATCTGATCACAAAGCTGTTGAACAAAATTCTGAGAGCCTGGGACATGTCACAATTTCTTTTTTCAGGGCATCAGTGTTCACTGTGATGTCAAAACGATGTTTTGGCATATTGATCTGAATGAACAGCACAGCCTCTGTTTTGCTACATATTTTGCCAACTCTCTGTAGGCTTTTATGCTCATCACTCTCAGCTTCTAGAGCTATTCCAGTATAATATGGACAGGCACTCTTAGTTTAGTGAGTAGCTGATGGTAATCTAAACATAGGAAACAAAAATATCAAAGATGCAAACTATAACTAACTCTTACATAAAAACCTGGACAGGAGTATTAATCTAAATTCAGAAAACTTGAAAGCATTTCAGTCACCTGTGGGTGGCATCTGTTAATTTTTGAAGGACTTTGCTGCTGGCCACCAGAAAACAGAAGCCACTCAGGAAACAGGCAGAACCCTTGATAGGACAGGCCAGTCTTTCGCAGACATGAACAATAGTTTTTACTTTTTTTTTTGCACATTTGTCAAAAGCCCATGGATTTTTGCAATGGTTAATATAGAGTGACTAAACCAAACCAACCAACCAACCAAACTAAAGTTAGAGGACCAAAAGCAAATAAAATGTTGGGAGTGGGAGAAAGGAAGCAAGATACTAGTCCTAAAATAGTATTTCAAAGGACTGAGCTTTAGGAGAAACTCCTGGTGATATAGAGCTCCTGTAGCAGTTCCTCTGTCACTTTCCCCACACTGTGCTAGAAGCAGTGAGTGAGTGTAGGGCTAAGTTAAGAGTTAAAATAGCATTCCTTCAACCAAAAAGACCTGGTTTCTGAAATCAGTGAACCTAGGGGTTTCTGTCTTGCCCAGAAGCAACAGCACAACTTGCTCCCTTCATATGCACAATGCACTTGTGTTCCAGGAGAGGTAATGTACCATGAGTTACCTGATGGGCAATATCTCACCTTTAAGACACCATGTGCTGCCTCTAGCTGTAAGTAGACCCACAGCCCACCTTTTTTTTGTTTAAATCTTACTTCAAATGCTGGATGTATCCCTGCAAATTAATGAACAGTACTGAGTCCTCCAAAAAAGCAGATTAACATAGTGAGGAACTTAGTATAGATGCAAATCAAAGAGAATATAGTTATATAAAGACACATATCTTCATTTGGTTCAGTTGTACGTAAGATACATATCTATATACATGTATTTTGTCTAACAGCACAAATGCTAAATAAGTAAGCTTTGCTATTCCTGGCACATTCCAAAGTTACTCAGAGTATTAAAATGTTAAGCAATATAATGTGTATTTTATGGAAAGTATTTCTGTTTGGCTCACATTAATTAAAATTCAACTATTCCTGTTATAAACCAGATTAAGAGAGGCAGAATATTGCTCGCCAACTGCAGCAGGCAACAGCAAGCAGAAATGTTTATTATGGGAGATAGGTTGAATGTATGTGAGGAGCTTTTTCTATCTCCTTTCAAAGCCACATGTCTCACAAGTTATTTCCTGATTGAATAACAGGGTATTCTCTCTCTGTGAACTAACCATTTCTGCAGACAGTGCTCTTCATTGCCATGGCAAACCAGCAGGTAGGAAATTCTGACCTTGGTGCTGATGCATGCTTAAATGATAGCTAAAATTTTATGGTTTGCCCCTGCGTGTTTAAACAGTGAGGAAATATATTTCCCGCACTTCACCCAACTGAATTCATGACAGAAAATGAATCTTCTACTAATTTTCCTGTTTCCTTCCCTTCAATCCAGTCACTGCACTACTATAATAACTTGTACATCATTTGGAAGCTGTTACACTTATGAGTGCCTGTATGTGTTTCAATCATCTCTTTACTGTCTGGGTAACCTCCAAACCAGGAGACCTAAAGTGATGGCAGATCCGGTGGGATAGGCAGTAGGTTCCATTGATATCAGCATAGACCCTCTGGATCATGCATATGATTTGCTTGTGAATTTGATGCAGAGGTCTTACGAGAAAAGGCTTTTATATTGATATTTATGATTTTATAGGGCTAAAAATAGTACTGAACACCCACCATTTCCAGTTACATGCTTACTTCTTTCCTCTCTGGTGCTTTCTAAATTCTACCCTCCTGAAGTATATGGTGCCTTTTCCAAGCTGCATCTTTGAATTCTCTTTGTAGCTATATTCTATGATTCTGTATCTTTTAGCTTGCTGACTTAATCTGGCAGGGACAGAATTTCCTACCTGAGCACTACAGATTTTAACACCAGTAGATTCTTATTGATTAAATCTCAAAACCAGGCATCTCCCATGTTCTGATCCCTAGTTGTCAGGTCATCCAATAACTGAGAATCTTTCTTGAAGTTTTGACCTTAACTCATCTATTTGGGCATCTCAGCTACTTGTCAGTAGTCGGCAGTGACCTTACATTTTACATCCACTTCTTTTGTGAGTCTGAATGTACAGCGTTAACAATGGATTGCACTGATGCCTGTTGTCATTGCTTTGTATGGCAGTGAGATGTTTGGACCCAGATCTGTGGGCATAGTACTCTTTGTTCCTACATCCTTTTAAGTAGTGATGCTGGCCAACATACTTTTGTGTAGCCTGTGTTCAAGCTTCCCAGGAAAGCTCCTGGAAAACAATTATGTTGTGTTTTGGTTGGTTTTTTTTTTTTAATCCAGATCCTCTTCTGGTCTTTCCTAGGGAGCAGAGGGGCATGTTGTAATACACTGACGTGTTATGGGATTTTATTTTATAAGGTGGCATGCAAAAGCCTATGAATTTAGCTACTGACCATTTTTAACATGAGAAGATATTAGTCAACCTTGGTATGCTGCCTCAAGCAGCAGCCAGTCCCAGAAAACCTAAGATAAAGTGAAGAAAATAATCTCTTCTATATATTTAAATTAGATCCAATGGTCTTTCGTTGATGTGGTTTATTCATTTCTTTAATGTTTATATTTTTTTTTGAATGGTCATCTCATTTTTTGTTAGATTAAAATGGATAATTAGCGGATTTGACCACCAGGTGGCCTACTACACTGTGTTGTTAGCATACGCCCTACCTCCTTAAGAAGGGTGTACAGTCATATTTATTAAAACTTCCGTTGTTAGATGGCGTTATTCTGAGTGCAAGTGTGGTATTTGCAGTCTTAACTTTTTCTTTTTTGTTGTACTAATCAAATGTAAGTGTATGCATACCAGTGGGACTTTTTCAGGCTGATGAAAGGTTGCAAAATTAAAAACATAATGTCCTTAAAGATTTTTGCATGGTTAAGATATTCAAACCTTTTTCTTAAGTGCTTAATGGCTTTACCAAAGGGCAGTTAATTTCTGTTTCTGCCATTTCATCCACATTTTATTAAAGAGGAAAAGAATAAAATCAATGCAATGGCAATTCTTCAAGCATCAGTACCAAATGCCAATCACCAATGAGCTTGAAAAATTACCTTTAATAGGGTTAATGTAGTGCTAGTATAGTTGCTTAATGTACAAAAGCTCTATGCTTGTTATAAAATATGTATTCATTAATTTCTTTAAACTTCAGTTCTATGGCAACATATTATACCTCTAGCATAATAGCTAACTAAATGACCTAAAAGTTGACTAAGATGAAAATTGTAACCTAGTACTGTTAGGAACATGGAGTGTTCAACAAGGTATACTTTTTTATTTTTAGAATTGTCACTAATTAGAAAATTATTATTAAGATAGGAAGTACAGCCACTTAAACTAAGAAGTGAAACCACTTTATTTATGTCAATGAAGTGCAGGTACCATTCACAAAAGTTCTGCCACCAGAAAAATCAGTCACCTTTGCTGATATTCTCAATAGAATATATTCTTAGAAGAATTTGAAAGAACAAATAAGCAATGGGCTCTTTTTCTTTACCCCTCATCCTTTCCTCATTTTTTTTTCTTGCTCTAAGCATATGTCTTAATGGGCACAGATCTTTCCAATTTGTATTTGAACAGCCAGATAGCTAACATGACATGCATGCTTACCAGGATAGGCTTTCCACAAAGCAGGACCAGAATGTCTTGAGAGAATGCCAGAAAGTTCATGTCTTCTCTAGTGTTTGTTGTAGCTGAAGTCAAATCAAAATATCCTGAATTTGCTTCATATTACTTCACTACTGGTTTTGTGTCCTGATATTTCCTGCTGCTGCAGTCTTTTGAAGCATTGCTTTCCTTCTCGGATATATGCCTATCTTTTCCAGTTTTCAAGATATGCCTTTTCCATCCTCTTTAAGTAGAATTCAGACATTAAAACAACACTAACTTGCCAATCTCTAAATCCACTGACATTGCAGGTGTTAGATATATATTTAATTATCAATGCTATAGTCACCAGTTTATCAGTTTGCTTAGGGCACAGAGATTAGCATTTCCATGAAGAAACACAAGCCACCATGAACTTGTGTTTTTTTTTCCTGAAATCAGTTTAACTGCACTATCTTTACAGAACTATTATTTTTTTTAATTGCTGGTTCTATTAATACAGTGGTGTTATACTGTGTGCTGATTTCAGAGAAGCTCATTACAAAATGCTAAGCAGAAAGGGGCAGATTCCCTGGTCTGTTGAGATCACTTCACATTCAACTTTACAATTTCCAGAGTGAATCTAGAGCAGTTGATAGCGTGCACTAGAAAGTACTCTCCTTGTGGGTGAACATCTAATTTTTCTCCTGTTTCCCATCCTCGTTTAAAGCATGAATAGATGCAGGAAAAAAAAAATCCTTAAGTGACCCAGAGAACCTAACAAATCAGCCCCAAAATGTACAGGCAGTATTGTCCATAAACACAAATTAAATCCAAACCAATTTTTCATTTGTATCAGGGCCAAGTTATTAAGAATTTGTTTTCTGACACCCCTGGGAAGAATCAAGAATGCCCAGTGTGTGTGCATTTGAGTTCGCCAGCCTCTGCAAAAATTGTTCAACTTCTCTATGTTTTGATGCTATAAACTGTAATCCCAGAAACACTGGACAATTAACCCAAGATCAGTGCAAGTTATCTGGTTTCATGTTTGATTCTTGTAGTAATGTCATACTTTCACAGACATTCAAGCTATTGGCAAAGGTCTAAGAAGATAAAACAGCTAAAACAGTTAAAATTAAACAAATTCAAACTAGAAAAAAAGTCAAGCTATTTCTAACAGTGAAGGAATCATAGAATCATAGAATGGATAGGGTTGGAAAGGACCTTAAGGTCCACCCCCCCTGCCATGGCTATGAGGTCCCCATGCAGCCTTCTCTTCTTCAGGCTGAACACCCCCAGCTTTCTCAGCCTGTCTTTATATGGGAGGTGCTCCAGTCTCCTGATCATCCTTGTGGTCCTCCTCTGGACTTGCTCCAACAGCTCTGTGTCCTTCTTATGTTCAGGACACCAGAACTGCACACACACACACACATTTATTTATCATCTTACCAAGGAATGCTGTGAATTTTCCATCATTTTCATCTTTGAATTAGGTCTGGATGCAATACCAAAAGATCTTCTCCAAGCCAGACATTTGGGAGCTTAATATATGAAGAGAAAGTAAGAGTAGGGCACATTTTATACAAATGGTAAGGTTAGATTATGACAATTTCTTGAACTTCAAATCTGTGAATCAGCCCAAGTTTTGTCAGAGAATATTTTGGCAGAATTCCATTAGGGATGAGAAGCTTTCAGCTTTTACCATGCCAGCAAATAACAGTTAACTTCTAGCAGTAGCACAAATCCTTGAAAACAGACACCTGAAATCAGGGAAATAGAAAGAAACATAGAAAAGTTTCTGTCAAGAAAAACTAAAGTTTCTTTTGTTTCTGTCTTGCTAGTTGTTCAGTAGACAAAATGAGTTTGGTGTCACTGTGTTCATGTATTCTTTTAAGGAAACTATTAGTGTTAGTTCCTACATGTTTGTAGAAATAAATATTTATTGAGTTTAGAGCTGAGGTATTTTATAAAATGAATAAAACGTTTCATAAGTGCATTATTTTCAATCTATTGTGAAGCAAACAACATTTAGTTCTGAGCTCAGACAATATATTCTGTTCGACAGGATGCTGAAGCAAATCTCAAAAGACTTGCAATCCCACATCAGAGATCATCCCTGAGACTGGGCACAACATCCATGTCTATTTCAGTTTCCCATTTTAAATTGAGAATAGTATTTCCTCAGCTCGCATGAGTGTTGGAAGTCTGCAACTATTTGAAGCATAAGAATGACAAACTTGAGCCTTCCTGTAAAAGGCTGCATTAGGCAAACCCTTGCTGGTTGCCATTTGGAAAGAGGCTTAGTATCTCTTCTAGTCACAGCAGCTGTTGGAGATATAGACTGGCTTTCAGCAGGTCCTAGATTATCTAGTTTTCAACATTTCTGGACAGAACTGAAATTCACAGTAACATCTCACTCCACTACATTGCAGTGTAACAGAGTATATATCTCTGTTCCTGGTGGTTCATGGTCACGCTGCTTCGCATACTCCTCATAAGTTACAAGGATCTTACAGAATAAGCCCAATGCCACATGCAGGTGGTCTTTTCCTTTTTTCTTTTCCCATTATATGTGTGATGGTTCCCCCTCATTTTTATTGTTGTTTTGTCTGTCTTAAATTATTTAAAAAATGAAAATGTTATTACATTCAGAAATTCCATTTTTAGAAATAAACCCAGAGTTTGATTTTCTAAGACTCCAAAGGTGAAAAAAACCCAAAACATATGATTTATCATGTATGTTAGTTTGTAGAAGCAATGGCCACACTGATATAGTCCTTTAAATATCATTCAGCAAACATCGTGGTGTTGTTAAGTGTCCTACAATTGAAATACAACTTGAAGAACATCTTCCACCTTCAAGGTAGTCCGGCTCTTGCCAGAGGAAGCTGCTTGGGCATAGCATTGTCCTGTTTCGATCACCAGTGAGGAAAAGAAAAAACATCTGTGTTAAATACACATAGGTCAGTCTGAGTGCTCTCAGTCTCACATATTCTGAAGAAGGCTAGTTGTTAATTCTTGCTGTTTAGTTATCTTTAAATGCTTAGTTTGTTTCAGAGACTATTGAGCTTCCTATCAAGGCAAAAAATGATCACTGCTGCTGTACATTTGCCATCGAAGCTGTTAATACCATAAAAAAGGAAATATTTTCTTCCATGTTAAAATAATTCAATGACATTTGTGAGGTGCACAACTTCTTGCCAACTCTTCTAATTTAAAACATTATCTGTTTGAGGAAAACATATGTTAGAAATTTTTAATTCAGTGATAGGAAAGGCACTAATGAAATATGCATGTATGAATTTTGTATTGCATAAGTTTCCTCTTTCTTGAAATGTGATTAAAAGCCTAACATCTGGATTATGTTTAAAAAGCTTGAATTTCCAGTTTTCAGAGAGATTCAATCTATTTTGACACTGTACACTTAGCCTTAACATTTTCAGCATGCTGTTAACATTACTTCCTATTGTAAAAAAATAAGTTCAGGTTTAAACAAAGTTGGACTTCTAATGCTAAAAACGTTTTCTGAAATAGCTGTTTCTGGAGCATTCATGCAGCCTTAGTTTAGGAACTGTCAGCAGTTCCCTTATAAATTTGCTCTTGAAAGTGGTTTGTAGTTGATCATTAAAATAACTTATCTATTTGAGCATATGTTTTCTTTTATTAAAATAATACTATGTTTTTCCTAGAATAATATTAAAAATTAAATACCGAGTTCTTAAGAATTTATAAAATTCAGTATAAAAGGAGACTTGCCTATTGTTAACACAGATAATGGCACTGGGGTACCAGCTTTCTCCTTTCGTTTTAATAACATCAATGTGTACTGGAAAAGTGAATACCTATTATCTGCTGTGGCTCTTTAAGGGTTCAGGATATGACTGTCGAGAGATGACAATAAATAGTTAACTGTTTAACCTTTTTTTTTTAACAAGTTTTAACAATAGTTTTGATGCGGTAAGTTGTAATGGTATAGCTGTAAGAGGAACTACAGTGATCGCCAGTGTTTTAGATAGTCAGTGGAGATATTTTAGAACTCCTAGTGGACCTGCTGTGTGTGCCAACTTTGACATAACTCAAGGGAAATTATAAGGAACAAATCAAATAGCACATTATAAAAACTATTAGCTTTCACTTAATACAGTACAGGATGTGCATTTAAAATAAAAATGACATTTTTTATTATAACTTTGGGTCAATTTGAGAAATCTGCTGTCAACACCCTTTCTAATCAGTACCTAGATGGGCCCTCAAACAGGTATAAGTTCTGTCATGAAGAAAAAAAAGTTCAAATACTTTAAAGATCACATTGTTAGCCTAGATACTACATTCAAGAAGAGCTCAGATCCACATGTGCTGAGGTTAGAGACTGAAAAAGCTAGACACAGTCTGTGTGGTCTTGACTTAAGGTCACTCACCAGCCTGCAAAGATTGCAGGGCTATCACCACAGGCCAGTGATGATTTTCTTTTTCTCACAGTTGAAAACGTCTAGTAATTCGGATTACTAAAGCCACTGTGCTTTAAATGGCGGATGTCCTGTTCTTTGTGGATTTTCCTGTCCTGTGGTGGAGATGTAGAGTTCTGCCCCTGTTGGTCTGAGGAGCTTAGATTTCCATATGTCTTTCTGCAGGGGCAAGTCTCTTCTCCCATGAAACAGTATGGCAAATAGGTAAGAAGATCCAAAGATATTCTAACCTTAAACATATCCCAGTAGGTTTTGCTAGAAGAGAGGGTAATTTATTTGTCGATTTTCAGTCAAACTTCACTTATGGAAGGCTACTACTGACCATCATTAGCATTCTGGCTGAGTAACAATGGAGTAAGGACTTCAGAAGAACCAGTCTGTGAAAGATAGATGTGCAAGAACATCCACTTCAAAATAGAATGATGCCTATAACACACAGCCTGACAATAGTCAGTGCATTTGGAATTAAATCTTTGTGTGGAGGAGTTTCAATTTTATGTTTCATGCATACTGCAAAAGTAGGCACAGCTTAGCAGAAGGGAGTATAACAGATTGTAAATTACTTTCTTTGATTATCTTCTTCAAAAAAATCTCCATAATCTTACACTGTTGTATTTTATTTTGTAAAAATTTGAATGTAAAAATGTAGCTATATGGGATTTCAGAATATCCAGCAAAGGATGGAGCTGCAACTCCACTTTTTTTGTTTCCAGGCCAGTTTCCTTGCCATCAGATACATTTTTCTGCTCAGTAATGGGCTAACAGCAGTCTATACCAGTATTTTTGGAATCTCCCTTACTCTGTAATTTTTCCTCAATAAATATACTTGAGCACTAACCCAAAGGTATAGTGATTATTAATTCTGAAAGAGCACCATTTTAAAGTTATTTAATATCAGTTATTCTCCAGGCAACTAAATAAATGTAAATTAAGCTAAATCCACATTTAATATGGTAAGCATGTCCATTGATTACATTTATATTGGTCTATACTAAAAGTCACACACCACACACACTGGCGGAGCAGGGGTATGAAAAATACCTCAGAGCTCTAACAGCATCGTAGCAAGCAGTGTAAGATGAATCTCAGCAATTCCTTCATATATCAGCCATAGATCCCAGTAAAACACATAGTTTATAAGATCAATAGATTGTTATGATGTGAAATACACCAACTCTGTGGCCTTACCTGAAATGTGCTATCCTGCATGGTGGGACTGTGTTCCCCCATCATCTGCCAGGATTTGTCTTTGTAGATGGGTGGCAGTTTCTAGATCTATGGAATCATATGCACCTCATACTGGATAACCCTTGCTATAGGAATTCAAACTGATGTATTTTGGTTATATGTTCTTAGCAATTTCATTGTATTTAAAATCTGGTTAACAGTGTTGTAAATAACTGGTATTGCTACAAAATTACATTCTGAAGGCAATGGGATTGAATTTCAACACAAGTTGACACTCAATTAAAATTTCCATATATCTAGTGAATTAGCCAGTTCTTGGCTGCTATATTAAGGTGGATGTCTTCCTGCTTAACCGAGCACTGAGCAAGACAGGGAAAATACGTAATAAAGCCAAATCAAGACTTAATATATCCACTCAATTTTTTATTGTTTGCATCAAGTAGTAAGTTTGCAGCAGAACAAACTCAGGGATGTGGATTAAAAAAAATAATCATTATTTTTTTTTAAATTCCTCTATTTTTAGAGTAACAAAGTTTAACCAAAAAAGAAAAAAAAAAAAAAAAAACAAAAAATAAAGCCCCCCCCCCCCCCCAAAAAAAAAAAAAGAGAAAAGAAAAGAGAGAGACAGAAGCCCTTAAAACTTTGCACTGAATTACTGCCATCAGCCAGTAGATCCATAGGGCTTGTTCGGCTAAAAGCCACAACAGACTTTGTAATGCAATGATGTAATCTTGGCTTTGTGTCATTTATATTCAACCTAAAAAAACAATTTTCCTGAATAGACAGGCTGACAACAATATTGTTCAGTGTTGGTTTTTATTTGGATTGTTTCCAAATGGTTCATATGCCTCCACAGCAACACCCTATGCCCGCCTAAGTTTTTACTCCAAATTCCAAAGTTTCCCCTTTTTCCTTGCATTTTATTTTGCTTTTAAAGTCCCAGTTATGTTTGTGAAACTAACCAGCTCGGCCACAAAATTAGGATGTATCTTGCAGAGTGCATTCATTTTACTTTTTGCATATTTTTCCCGAGGTCATGTCAAGGTTAGTTTGAATTCCATCCTACATTAAGACTTCTTTCACAGCTATTTAGCTCTGCAGCCTACTCCCCGCTGGGGTCTGCCCCTTGGGCACGTCAAAGCTTCAGACCTGACAAATCACACACAGATGAAGCTGTACAGTTTTTTAAACAGTTTCATCAGTAACGTGGGGTTTTTTTTTTTCTTCCTTTACACTATACTTTTTTTTTTTTCTTTCCACTGGAGTTTATTCTCTGAATTGCAATATCCTGAAGACTGATTTCCATATGGAAAATTCCCTTGCTCAGGCGAGTTGTAAAATAGAAATGGCGTTGTACAGTACGTGCCACTCACAGCCTCCCTGAAATTGAAAGTACTGCAGATCCTCTTAATTAGTAACAAGTTATAGCTCCTTGTCTAATAACTGTAATCGTATTGTTAACATCTATTTGCACAGAAAAGCCTAAAACTATGAAAGCTGATAAATATTCAAAATTTATCGTCCATATTGTGAACCCGTTAGTTATCCAGGATTGCTGTTAGTTGTTCAGAGGAATAAACTGTCATCCTTTGGATTACTCAGATGAGTAAATGTTCATCGGTGTCAAAAAATGATGCTGTGCTTCAGCAGCAATCCTTATGGGATTTGGACAATTTTAAGGTGCATATGTGTATATATTTAATTAGCTTCACAACTATGTGCAGGGCTTTCACCACCTACATTCATGTGCAGATACACCCCACCCCCCCACCCCCCTATGTATATATGGCTGCACAAAACCCCGTTGGGAGCGTATAATGCAGCTTGCAGGTGAAAATACATTTTCTAAAATTCTTAGCTGTAGACTGCTATCGTTATTTTAGCATTTGGTGAAACTAATGGTGCAACACTATTTCCCCTTTAATTGACGAAGTTAAAATGCTTGGCTGCTAATGAGTGTATTAGCAAACAATATACCCTTAACAAGCTTAAGCAGCTCAGGATTTTAAAAAGCAGCTTACTGTCCTCCTCATTTTTATAAGACAAAATGTACTGCCTTCTACAAATTGCTTGATCGACTGATGAAGTACTATAATTATAGTTGTATTGCAGTTTTGACAAAGCCACAATAACAGATTGTAGTTTAGTCCGCACTCTAGGCACACAACTCTTTGCATTACAAAACCCAGTTTTACTGGTCTAATTCTTACTGAGAACAAAAGGCACCTGGAGATGTTAACTATATACTAAAAGAAAACTTGGAATCTAGGAAATAATATTGAAGCATGACTTTTCTTCTCGCAGTTAGTTCATTGGGAATGGTATCTAATGAAGAGTTGTCTAAAGGCTTGCTTGTTTGGAACTAATTAAAGACAGATATCCTAAATAGAAAAAGGATCATGGGAATTACATTAGGTGTCTGGAGACTTGTTATTCTTTTGGTACTCTGAGCAGCTTGTGGAAGTTGTTAGGAATTCAAGAAATAAGGCAAGCTAATAAAAAGTTCTATTTTTCTGGTTATTGGCCAACTATTGTATTTTTGTTTGCAATAAGATTTGTGCCAACAGGCTAGGGGCTTGAATAAAACATTTAAACATTTGTGCATTAACACATTATGGTGAAAAGAGAGTCTTGTGCTTTCACTCAGTGAATTTCAGCCTTCAATTAATGTGAAAGCACTACAATGCCTATGCAACTTCTCTTGCCTAGTGGTGCACCATTTATCATTGCAGTTTTACATTGACCTTGACACCCACTTCATTAGAATAAAGATTGTCTACCATTTAGGTTACATTGTTCCTCTGCACAGAGACCCCATGCAAATTTCTGTTCAGATAGAAGAGCTGTGAGCCTGTCAGAGGTCATCTGCATTAAATGATTGCAGCTATTTTCCAACTGCTTCTTTTCATTCTACTCAATTCAGGCTAGGAGGATCAATCAAGCCCTCTGCCTGAAACAGTGGGACTGCTGGGAATATAACTGTTTTTGGTAGTAGTGGATATGCCCTAAACAGTATTAAATATTTAATATAAATTCATTAAAGGGCATACAAAGTCTTCAAAAAGATATTACATTTATAGTGAAATTTAGAGGGTTGGGATCACCCTCCTAAAAAAAAAATAACAACAAAAACCCACAACAAAAAAACACAGAACAATGGGTACTAACTGCATAATTTTTTAATGTAGGCAAAATTTAGTCATGAAGTTACGTAATATTTATTTCAATGTGTTTATTTCTCTAGCTGCCACAGAAAGGAATGCATAGCAGAAGTGTCATCTGCATTTGCTACTTTCCGAAACAAAAACCCAAGGTGTCTGCAGGGGCTTAAAACAAGTGCCAAGATTTGTTTTGTTTTACAGGCATGCACCCACACACACATGCACTCACACAAATACATATTGTACTATTGTGCTTATTTGTAGGGGAAAAAAGCAAATGGAAATAAGTTAGCACTCTCCTTGAGTTTTCTGAGTGATATAATTGGAATTAAATTATTAATGGGAGATACTTAAAAAAGATTGTTTTATGATCTTCTATTAGAGAATTTGCAATTCATTTTAATATTTGTAGTTTGATTTATATCAAAGATAATGCAATCTATGTCCAATTAACAATACATAGCCAATGTAATATGATTTCCAGATCATGCAAATGGAATAAACTAGAAGAGGAAAAACTGATTCTTAACCTCAGATATAATTTGCTGTGTGAGTTCTGGCAATTTTAAATGACATTGCACTTTTTAATTTTTCCGAAGGCTCAGCAGCAAATTTATCCCAATCAAGAAAGCCTATTATTAATTTACAAGGACAATTGTAGGAGTCTTTATAATTTCCCTGTGCAATTATTTGCCATAAATTGCTAATAGTGAAATACATAAAGTTTGCAAGAAACAGCAACTGCTATTTATCTGGACAGATCAGTCAGCCCAGATCTTGAATGTTGTCCAGAGGTTCTAGTGCTATTGACAGTGTAAGAAATATAACCTAGTTTCTGGATGGTTTCTAAAATGTTTCACACTGATAACACCAAAAAGGTAGAAGCATTAAGAGCTATTGTGAAGTGTAGGCTGGCCTCTAGCAGATTCCTTCACTTTGCTTGTATACAGCTGAGCTTTGGACCCTGGACTTTGGAATAAAAAGACTCTTTGTTCATCACTG
This sequence comes from Melopsittacus undulatus, assembly GCF_012275295.1. Taxonomy (NCBI): domain Eukaryota; kingdom Metazoa; phylum Chordata; class Aves; order Psittaciformes; family Psittaculidae; genus Melopsittacus; species Melopsittacus undulatus. The sequence continues at coordinate 39,956,491 of NC_047530.1, read as the reverse complement.
AATGGCATTAGGCATGGGCTTCCTAAGGGGCCACCATGAAGCCTAGCATGAGGAGTGCAAACATCCAGAAAGCAGTGAGAATGTGTGTGAAGGCATGATGGACAAATATTGCTATATGTGCATTGCTATATGTTTATGTATATTTATGTTGAATATTTGGTGAATTGCTTGCAGAGTGTTCTTTACTCAATTTTATGCATGCAGTGAGTATATTTTGCAAATGTGTGCCAACACTGATGATGCATGCTCATACAGACACTGAACATGTGTGTGCATGTATTCATATCTGCAGCACTGGAAAACCCCCCACAGGCAAGGTTTTAAAATTTAAAAATCCAATCCAGGTAAAACTCAAATTGCTGGTCACTCAGTCCCGATCTCAGTTGTATATTATACAGTGCTATTTGACTGAAGATACTTTGTTAGTGTGTAAATGATGGAATGCCGGACATCTACAAATAGCACACCCTTATTCCAATAATGGAGAAAGTTCACTGGCTTAATTCTTCTGTACTTTGTAGCCATAGCTCCACTGTGTGTTCAGTATGTCTAGTCTCTTTTCACTATAACCAACAGAAGCACCATACAAAAGTCTTACAATGGATGTCTTAATCTCTCTGTGTGCTTTTAGAGAATTATTTTGAATTCCATCATGCAGGCTTTTTTTTTTTTTTTTCCTTTTCTGAAGTTTTATTACAACAACAGAATTCCCAGGGAGCTTTAGGGGCAAGGTTCGCATAATATTGCCCTAAAGTTTTGCGCAAGGGGTGGAATCCGCACCCCAATCCCGATCATCTTTTTGTGATGTTTCTCTTTCTGAAAGATGCAGTGCGCAGTCTTACAGGGTTGTTAACTGTGTACAGATTTTTTTATTGTTTACCAGACAGTGCACATCTACAAACCTTTCATGATGATTTCTTTCTCTGACCTCTCAGTGACTAGGCATCTTGTTCCTTAACACTGAGGGAGGCTGAAAAATGCTTGAGTTGCTCAATGTGTGCCTTCTATACCAGTTTCAAAATGGCTTATTCTTCTGGTTTCCATGGTGACAATTAACACTGTTACAAGGCATTGTTCCAGTCTCCATTTGGGCAGAATTTTCGGGTGTGATTTTTCACACAAAAAATGTTTTATATAATTTTTTTTAAAGAAAAAAGGGGGGGAAAAGGCACAGTTTAGTATAAAGTGTCAAAAAAAGTGTCTCAATCAAGCATGCATGCATTCCTTGGAATATTTTTATCAGGGGAAGTAAGGTTTTAACTTGCTTTGTTTTGGAATTCAACTTCTCATGGTTTAGATATTTTTGCCAAACTCATTCACAGCTAAATGCTACTCCCTTTTTTTTTTTTTTTTTTTTTAATTCCACTATTTGTCCTTTGGGAAATATTGATTGTATGCTGGTATTGAGTGCAAAGTAATAAAGAGACAAAATTCTTTAACTTACATAACAATGTTTTGTATTTCTTTTAAGGGGCTTCAGGAACACAAAATCAGCCATGCATGCCCACAGCTAATCATGTTGTAAATATTTGCAGGATTTTCCAGTATGTTGTTGTTGTTTGGGGTTTTTCCCAAGTTTTTTAATATGACAGGTGTAGTGAGAAATTGCATATTACTCGTTTATTTCTTTTTGTGGCTGTCGCAAGAAACCTGTGACTAACTTCCTTAATCGCATTTTTGGCTATTAAACAGCAATCTATATCATAGCATCCACAGCCTGTCACAATGGAGCAGCCTTTGCTCACTTAAAGCTGAGGAAAGAATGAATCTGAAGATTAAATTATCTTCTCAGCACAGGATTAAGTAGTCCTACCAGACTAGGGTTGTGCAGTACTGATAGAGCTGGTAACTAATTTTTCCTTGCAACTGCTTAGAGTGTAGGTGTTTAATGGATTAAAAAATAGCATTAGCAATAGCATCTCGTGCTATCAGTTCTCAAACTGTACCTCCTGTACATTAAGCTCTTCCCCTAACTTAAAATACACACTGCATGTTAAATATCCAAGAGGGAAACAGTACTGACTCAGACACATACCAATACACCCAGTAATGAACTGAATTCTTTGATCTTTTACAGTTACAGTATAATGCATTTTCTATCAATCAGCACTTTCATCATGATTGTTTATACAGTAGGCTACATGGTGACAAAGACAGAGCATGTGCATAAAATCTAGTTTATTTTTTTAATGTAATAACCTTTTATAACATCTGTCACACTATTTGGAGTATGCTGCACTGAATCGTTTTATCTAGTCCAAAATTAAATGAAACATCTTCTGTTTCTATGTTAACAAGAGCATTGTAGTTAGAAACATGCACTGTGTTTCATTTCTTTAGCAGTCCTGCAGTGTCCAGGAATATTCTCAGCCCCAGTCCTGGCAGCAGCAGCTGCCAGCCCAGAATAGGTGATGAGTGTTAACTAGCTGTGCCTGCACCAGTGTCACACAGCTAGAGGACTCCCTCAGTCTATTAATTCACTTGACAAAAGAAAAGGAGTCGCACGAACTGTATTTCTGTGCTTAGCAAATTGGACTCTGGATTCGCCTTGATATTACATGTACTTATGGAAATAATTATGCAAATCCTTTTCAGCTATATCATCTTTAAATAGAAATCAGATTACATAAAGAAGATTGTAATCTCCTCCAGTAACCATTCTAGCTGAAAAGGCAATAATACAGCACCAAGAAGCATACTTGTTGAACATTTTAGTCCAATAAAATGGTGTTGCCTCTTGGCGGATCCAGTTCCCTAGTGCCAAGCCTGGTTGATAGCTACTGTTGTACATTTCTAAAATGTTAGCCCCAGCACACCAAGTAGCAAAAGGCAAGTTCTTTATAAACAATTCCTTGTGTTTTACCATGCATATTCATGCAATTTTGGATACGCAGACACCTGATCAGTGTTCATTAATAATGAGAAATGGTTTAAATCACCTCATTTAAAACATTTGCTCTATGATCCACAAATGACTAATATTTGCTGAAGTTTACATAATACAAATGATGTGCATGTGTTGTGTAAATGAGAGATTAAAATATGAAACTAACAATATGCAAACATATGCATGGAAATGCTGAGGACCTGTTAGCTGAAACAGTGATTTCACACCTTTATTATTTTCTTTAAGCTGTCTCCAATTGTATTTTTGCTTTGTTTTCCTGCAGAGCATGTTCTTGGATCTGGCAAAGGCACCCATGTTTTAAACATTCCTTATTCTAGTTTAATTTTTTATACTTATCCCAGTTATTAGTATTTTCAGTATGAGCTGCTATTGCAGTTTTCTTGGCTGAATTTGAAGCAAAGAAAGCTTAATGTTTAGGATGCAATTTGCTAATAGCTATGCATAATTTATGTATGTCTTGTAAACACCTTTTTAAGAATATGTGTTGAACTCTTTTCTTTCAGTAAAAGGTACATTTTTGGCCATATCAGAAATTTTAATACTATGAGTGTTTTATACATAAGAAGGAGAAGGAATTAACTATATGTAGGTTATGTATATGAGTGGATGCCTCTGTTAAATTTTATTTTTATATGCTGTACCAGTTACTAAAATATAATTTATCATTATAGTAACTATTATATTTAATACTTACACCAGTTTTCAGAGAATACAGATTTTAAAGAGATTTATCTGTTGATGTGTCTGTAGATTAGAATACGTTTTTATAGAGTATATAAGTAATATACAGCTGAAATATTTAGAAAGTTGTATTATAGTCATTTTGAAAGAAGCTTCTGGTTTTATTCCTGTTTTCTCTGTTGTTGTCCCCTCCCCCCCTGCCTCCCTTTTTTTTAACAATAAATAACAGTGCAGTAAATAAAAGGTAATTTCAGCTTGAAAAAACTATTGGACTCTATGAACATTGTGGCTGTTCTTGTTTGTGTGGCATTTCACTGTTCCTGTTGGTTGATGCAATAAAAATCGAGTTACTGATATTGTGTTGTAAAGGAGTTGTGTCTACTTGTTTTTCTAAGGTGGAACTCTCACGTTTTCATGTGTAATAGCATTTCAGGCCGCTATATGAAACAAAATCCACAATGAGAGAAAGAAGAAATAAACTTTATAGGAAACATAATTATGAAACTATTTCCTTGATTTTTTGGGGGAAAGTGCTTGTGGGGTTTTTTGTTTTGGTTTGGGGTTTACTTTTTTGTTTTAATGGAGACACTCAGTGTTACTTGCTGAAGTAGCATATTTGAAAAATAAGACACCTCTGACTTGAATGAAACAAAGGCAGATCAAGCTTCAGAGTCTTAGTGAATACTACTGCACAAGCGAATATTGTGAGTGAACATTACTGTATGTAATCAATTGCTAACTGCCTGCATAGATACGTCACCCAGCAGGCTACGTGCTTGGTACCTAAATCTCTTAAGATGTGTCACAACAAGGCTTATGCTTAAAAAAAAATTAAAAAAAAATTAAAAATGACATAGTGAGCATGATCATAACTGGGCACATAGAATTAAAGTTTATTTTTACATAAAGAAAACACTTCACAGTTGCTAATATTACCTATTTCTTTTCATTTTAGAGATACAATGTAGAAATGTCAATCAGGCACCCGAAAAAGATGGAACTGCTTAGTAAGGTTGAAGCTCTGAAGAAAAGTGGTGTTTTACTACCAAGTGATCTCCTTGAAAAAGTGGATTCAATTAATGAAAAATGGGAACTGCTTGGGGTATTTGCATTTTTATTACTGTTTGTAGGTTATGTGTACATTTTTGTGTGTTGAAGTACGCTGTCTGTCTGATTTCTAATTTGAGGCACAAATATCTCTCTCTTTCAATTCACCACGTACATTTCAAACAAGCTACTCATGCTATTATAAAAACTCCATAGTATTTTCCTCTTCTGTTGATTTTTCTTTTATTCCATGCTTGTCTCCTGTCTGACTTTAATAATTTTGGTTCTTTAATACATAAAAAATGTAAGTAAAATATGCCATGTATTATGGGTATGAACCAAGTCAACTATAATGCAGTATATCTGATATACACTGACTGTCATGCTTGAGTGAATGTTAATAGAATTTATTCTGAAGTTACATGTTAGAGACATCTACTGTTTAACTATTTACTATACCTTTAAGATGAAAAGTGGGGTTGTCACTGCATATTTCAGGTCACACTGACGGCTCAAAAACAAATATACAGATTCACAGCAAATCTGAATACCTGAAGCTAAGAATACAGGTTATGTTTCATGCTGCTGTATTCAGCTCACTTTTGACAAAAGCCAAAAAAGTTTCATGTAATTCATTTCACGCTATGATAGGCTGGGTCTCAGCCAAAGAGTGAGATACAATAATCTGGCAAAAAAAGCAATATAGTGATTCTGTTACCCAGAGACCAGTGATGGCATTGTGCAGGAGACACTATTGTCTTATTGTTGTAAAACAGCTGAGAGAGAGAGAGGTCAAACTATATATTTTTCCATCCACTTCTCTCCTTAATTGCCTTCACTTCAAATCAAGGGTAAGATAAATTTATAAATTACTTTAAATGATTAATTATAGATGTGTGATATTAGCAATAGAGTTACATTGCATAATTTTGCATGCTATTATCTTAGTTTAAAAAAATATTCTAATATGTTGCAAGTGAGCTATACATGCAACCTGCCAACAGCATTTTATATACTGACTTGTGTCACTTTAGTTTATTTGGTAATGCATTAGCCTTTTTAGAAGGTGGGGGGGGCTTTTTGATTCAGCATGGTTATTTCTAATCACTAGATTCTCTAAATATGCAAATTGTAACAAAGTTGCCTTATTATTAGTGAGCTTATTACTTTTTAATTTTAATCTTCTGCATCACCACAAACATTTTAAAACTATTGGAATATTAATAAATTTACTGATAAAACTGAACTTATTAACCTATTCTTTCTGGTCATGACAACTTGTTTTTTAAAAGTAATTTCAGTTTTAGGCCTTACATTTGTGATTTGCAGTATATTTAATCAGATTAAGTCAGTGGCTCTGGTTAGAGCTGGCGGGACATAAAACTATGAGATAAGTAACTGATCATAAGTCTAAAAATCTAGAAATACTCTGTTTCAAAAAAAAAAAAAAAAGCCCTCCACTTCTCAGTATGTTAAAATTAAAACATACCTCTGGATTAAATTTCAGCATTTACAGAAAAATAAAATATAACTATAACAGTTTTCCTGCTAAATGCAATTTCATGAATAATAAGTAGAGTTTGATAGAGTTTTGTTTAATTTAATAAAAACCTCTGCAGAAACTAACAGCACTAGGCACACTGTTTTAATTGGCATGATTACATTTTAATTGGCATGAAAAAAATTAAAGACAAGGATTTTAACTTCTAACAATGGTAAAATAGAGGGATATGGTTTTTAATATTACTTTCATCTAAGGTGAACAGTGTGGAATGGAAATACATTAGAATGAAATGTCAGTGGTGCGTACAGTTTAATCTGTGAAATTTTGTCCCCTGTGCTGAATATTACTCTGTCTCAATTGCATATTAAACAACCCTATCAAGGCAGGCATTGGCATCTGCTGTGCTGACACAAATTGTGAATTAAATGAAATTGATGTCCTCTGTCGTATATTTATGAAGACGGACCATTCTCTGAAGTATTCTGTTTATGAAGAATTTATGATTGCAAACTGTTCCAGAACAAAAAAGTGGCAATAAATTCTTTTTTGTGACCCTACCCTCCAAGGGCATTGATTTCACCTCCTGCTGCTACTTTTGTTACAGCATAAAAACAATAGCTAGCTCTGGATTCCACCGAGGGTCTTCAAATTATCAATATTTGCACCATGAAAATAGAAGGGTGTTGCCAAGAAAGCATGCCTGTTATGATCTCCAAAAGATGTTATTTACAGAATACCACATAGTAGATTAATGTCTGCTGGTCTATATTTTTTCTGGTTTAAAGCTTATTTTTTGGAAGGTAATTTTATTGTTATAAATTATATTCCAGTAACTTTCTAAAGCAGTTATTTTCATCAGACAGCCATACTAGGTCACCTAAAACTGTATCTTCATGTTACAACAATTAACCACTGCTAATTATCAGTTTAAAAGGTTATTGGATGTGATTGTCAGTGTATATTCGATATTCTGCAATCAGTAACACAGATCTAGTGCTTATAATAAGTGTCAGTCTGACAGCCTCTTATAGGTCAGATAAAATACTGCTTGGCATAGAAAAAGGCAACAGCATATCTCCCTTGTGATGTTAAAAGACTGCCTTTCAAAATACTGAAAAGGAAGGTAACTTTCTATCCCTAGCCTCTTCAGAATATTCATTATGCTCACAGCGTCCACTATCAAAGTGTTATTCAGTGGTTCTTTTATTAGAAATACTAGTTTGAAAAGCTGTAGTAAATTAGTTTCATTAGCGATCAGAGGTGAATGTTTATTTTGGTCCATTATTTTTAAAGTGGATGCTTAACATGGAGAACTTAAATCTGAATTTAGTTGCCTAAATAATTGGCCTGATGTTCAGGCACATTGAGGCTTTGCAGTTTCTAGCTTATTGGCTTCTGAATGAGTTCATCCACTTTTAAAAGCAAACCAGCTCTTTTGTGACGTAACTGCTCCTATATGCAACCTCAGGGCTGCAAGTTTGGAAACTATGACTTGGCAGTTTATACCTCAAAAAAATAATTTGGTATTTCAGTGTTTTCCCCAAAAAACTTAGATGGTAAGATGATAAGAGTTTGGTGAACTCAGTGCTTGTCATAGTATCTGTTGTTTCCTAGAAGCAACTAACTCTCTGGTCATAAGCGTCTAAAGTTACGGGCAAATTCTGGAGAGTACCTGCCTTACAAAGTTATGTACCATTTTGTCTCCTCTGTCCATAGTTGCTCTTAATAAACACTGATTTATCATGCTCACATCAAAGTCAGTGACCCAGAGAGAACAGCATGAGTCAGAAACAAGGATACAAAAATGAAATTGATTGAAACAAGGAAACAAAGAATGAAATTGATTGATATTAATAGTAATTATTTAAAAAACCACATCTCCAGTCATCTAACAGATGCTTCTTGTTGCACATTAACCTGTATATGTTTTGGTGCATAAGACTAATCTATGTTTTCTTTATCTGATGCATTAGAAAACCCTAGGAGAGAAGATCCAAGACACAATGGTAGGGCACAGTGGGTTAGGTCCACGTGACCTGCTCTCGCCTGAAAGCGGCAGCCTGGTAAGGCAGCTGGAGGTCAGGATCAAAGAGCTGAAAGGGTGGCTGAGAGATACAGAGCTTTTCATCTTCAATTCCTGTCTGAGACAAGAAAATGAAGGAACAATGAATGCTGAGAAACAACTGCAATATTTTAAGGTAATAAAAAACCCATAGTTTTCATAGAGAGACTCGTCTTTATGGAAGGATAAAATATTTATCTTATACATAATATAATGTACATGTACATTTGTAATCATATTCATATGTTCACCTTCATTTATGTGCTATGTGTTCATTTGTGTAGAGTTTATTGAATCTTTAAAATAATGTTTATTCGTAATACTTTGAGCAGAAAAGTGTGTTAGAGGGCTAATCACACCATAATTGAAAAGCAATAGTGTTCTTTCATTCTAGTTCACTATAAAGCTGAGTTTTGTAATGAAAACCTTCATTCTGAATTTCACTCCCTACATCGGTTAAATTAATCAATGTGCTGTGTGACCATGAATTTATTGGCCACTTTCTTCGCACGTATGAGTCAAGAATAGCCTATTTCAGGTTCACTTTTAGAGATATAAATTTAGCATACATGAGAAAATATTAAAAGTTGTGGTGAATAGATATGTGAAAAAAAGACATATACACTGTGAGATTTGCATTAATCTAGGCCACATCTCAAGCCTAAGCCTGAAGATTTATGGAAAGGAGAGAAAAGAATTGTAGTCACAATACTAATATTCAGATGAATAAGCTCCTTCAACTGAAGGCCAGCATTCAGATTTGCAACTGTATTAATGGAGGTTGTATGTTTTGTTCCATTCCCCAAAAGTAGCGGGACCATTTAGGAAAGAGGGCTATTAAGTTAGTAAACAAACCTGGTAAAACCTTGTGATTTTCTTGTGTACATAGCTATCACTTCTAAATAAACTCTCACCTGAATCATCATTACAGGTTGCTTTACTTTGCAAGTGACCTTTGACCAAAGAATAAGAAAGGAATCTTAGTAATTGTTGAGCTTTAGAGGTATAAAGAGGTTCTTCTCTTCTGTTAGTATATCAGGGTGCCTAGGGCAACAGCATTCTTAAGTGGATGGACTGTTTACTAAATACCTCAAAGGGCACATTGCAAGCACTTCTAAACATGCTTTTTTGTACAAGCATTCAAGAAAACAACTGCAGAAAAATTACTGTCTTCCCAATTTGTCATTCCTTAACTCTTTCTTCTCAAATCATGAGGATTTGAGTGAAAGTTGGGTCAATGTGGATAAAGTTGGTGTAGTTTTTTTCAGGTTCCTGAGCATGTCTATTTGACTACAATTTTAATCTCTGACATCTGGGTTTGGTTTTGGGGCTTTTTTGATGATTTGTGGTCTTCTGCTAATGGAGGAACAATTATGCTGATTTCATTTTTTCCTATAAACATACTTCAAAGCTAATGATATTAAAGTACTGTTGATAGACCTGAAGAACTTCACAACTGTAGATCCACATTGTCCATAGAAAATACTGGATGCTTTTTACTTATGAGGAAAATTATGGCATTTATTTAAATGCGTAACTATGGATTAAAAAAATCTTAATTTCAGACAAACTTGTTTTTAAATATATGTTTATGTATATAAGAACATAAATACCATGTAAATGTTACTTATGTACTTGGAATGTGCATAAATATCTCAAATGAAATCTATTAATATATATGACATGATGTCATGCCAAGAGCTCTCGAGATGTTAAACTGCATAGTACCACCCACCATGATGTAACCAGAGTATTTCATTACTCGGTTGATTATCTATTAATTACATAAATAATACATTAATTATTTTCAAAATGGTAACCATTAGAGTATAAAAAATAATTACCTATCAAATATGGTGAGAGCACATCACTTTGTCATATATATTAAACCATCTTTGTCTCATTAAATCTGAAATCCACTATAAGTAAGTTTTCCATTCTTCACTGATCTCCTGGGGAAGTGTATAAAAGAGAAAATGGATATAATTAACAATACTGCAATGTATAATACATATATTTGAGAAAGAACATTTAGAACATTTTCAAAAACATTAGCTATGCTACTAGTAGGAAACCTGCTGGGGTTTAGTTTGACTTACTTTCCACTTAACTTAAGAATTTAATCTTATTACTGCTTTCACTGTGGTAAGTGAATCGTTGTTTCTTAATGGAAGTGTATTGTGCTGCACCATCCCAATTATACACATAGCCACTGTACACAGAGAAACATTTTTTAATAAAATAAACTCAATAGTGCCATTGATGTTCATACCATAATGTTATGTTTGAAATTACACTTATGCCTTAGGAAAAACAGTAATTCCATTTTTCAGGTGCTTTACTTTAATTTTGCAATTGGAGGATGAATTGAATGTATAGTTCGCATGCAATTGGGACCCATGATGAGAACAATGTGGTGAGAAGAGGGATTGCTAAATTCACGAGTAGGAAATTATTTTGAATTCTTTGTTTTCTTTCATAAAAGAAATCATACTGTATTAATTTAAGTGTTCTTTTTTATTAAAGAATGTGCTAATGCGTTGCCTTTCTTTTGGGATATTCCTTTGTAATAATATTTAGCATTTCTATAGTACTATCCAGTCAATGAGCTGTACATGCTGTACAAACATTAATGAACTAAGCCCCACTAAACCTTTAAGTTAGGTATTATTATCCCTTTTAAAAAATGGGAGAAATAAAATGCACAGAGATTAAGTGACTTTTCCAGGTTTTCATGGAGGGTGTGTTAGTATAGAACCCCGCTACAGTGACCCTAACCTTTGTCACTAACCACAGGGCAGCCCTTCCTTCCTTCGTCTAAGTTACTTCTTAGTATATTCTATTTTCATATGTGATTAAAAGAGTCTGCTTCCTTGTATTTACCATTGTTTCTTGTTTATATTTGAAATTCAAATCCTGCTGTGTATGTGTAGCCGAGGTTTTTTTCCATTATTATTATCATATTTAAGTATTAGAATTACTAGAATATTTTTAGTTAAGGTCATTACACAGCTTATGTAAGGTCCAATTTTTATGGATTTTGTGGAAACTATGTGGTATACATTGGTCAGCCCAGTGGTCTCTGGGCAACACAACATGCACCTCATCTGCAGAGCCAATTTGTTACTCATTCCATCAGTATTTAGTACCCCTGGCTGCCTCAGAAATTTTCGTGTTTAGTTACGAAGAAGAGGCACAAAGTTTGCTCCAGTCTGTAGTGACCCTTACTGGCCATTCCCCAGCAGAATTAAGTGAGCTTCCAAGTGTAGCCTCAGCTGGGCACCTGTCTAGAGAGGGAAAGAGTGAATACATGTTGCTCAGCTGTAAAAGGGTCAGTATGAGTCTTTTACCCCTGTCTTGTTTTCTTCTGTTGCAAGACAGAAAAAAAAGCATGAATCTGAACTAAGAAAATCAAGAGATTTACTTTAATGAGGTCTTAATTGCTACAAATATACGTTTATTTTATTTATTCAACCTTTTTATTTCTGTTCTGTGTTTTGAGTCCCTCAAGTTCATATTTTCTAGCTTTTCACAAAAACATCGAGCAGGACTAGAAACATACTTTTTAAATGAAATACAAGATTTTCAGATAAACACATAATTCTAGCAGCTGAGGGACCTGATGTCATGGGACTAATAGCAGGCACAACTGATTTCCTAACCTAATGATGTATGGCAGTTTTGTGGGTCAGGAGAGATTTGAAGCAGGAAAGAACAAGGGACAATAATAAAAAGATTTCACATTCTTTCGTGAAAGTTTTTGTAAATTCCAGTTGATTAAGGTTTAGCCAAAAATTTGTGTGCCTGTTGGCTTGTAAGTAGTAGCGTTCTGCCACATTTGCTTTTGTGTCTAAGACTTCAGAAAGCAAGCTTTTTTTTTTTTTTCTCAGCAAAATGCCCTATGAAAGACTGCAAGGGAGCCTAAATAATTAGTTATATATTTTTGTCACTTGCAGTAAAACTTAAGACTTTGTATTCAGTATTGAGAAATGAGACTTTGTGTTCAGTATTGAGAAATGACCCAACAGCATCAAAAAAGGTGTTAGTTATGGCTTTGGCTCACAGACCAGCTACTCAAGAGCATGCTTAGACTTTTAAGTATCTGTTCATCTCAGAATCTCTTCTCAGTTGTGTAGAAGTGGGGCCATCTCTGTTGCTTTCAGTAGCAAGATTTATAAAGGATCCGCTTCTCCTTCCCCTTCAAACTTGGAGAAGGAACAGGATTTTCCTGTACAGAACAGGATTTTAGCAGAGGTTTTCTGCTAAATGGAGTTCTTTGGCAACAAAAAAATGCCATTTCACATACTTTTTCTGATCTGTTTTTATATTAAGCAATAAGCAACATGTTATATATGTTGTCATACCTGTTTCCTGAATCTGTGTATGGGCCTTTAAAACAGAGAGACCTGAATTTCAGCAGTACTGAAAGCTTGTGGTTCTCATTGACTTCAGTCAATGTATTCATTAAAGAAATCAGACTGCTTATTTGTACCAAGAAATGTTGAAAATGTTTTCTCATCTAATATTTCTGAAAGTCAATGGTCTATTGAATTCCATAGCTAGTAGTATTTGTAGTCATTTGTTTGCCTTGTAAACAGTATAAATTATCTGATGCTTGTAACTATTTCTAATGACTAGACTCAGAATTGTGTGCTTTCATCTTCCACTGAATTTGTGACTGAGCCTACTAGATGATGCAATGTCATTAAAAAAAAGTCTTTTTCATCTCTAATTTCTCCAACAGCCAAAGCAACTGAAATTTCTGATTAAACCATATAGGTTGCACTGGTAATTAATAATCGGTCAGTTGATCAGTGCTTATGATGCTTTTCGTTTTAACTGAAAAGTTTGCATAAGAGTCAGCACTGTACATCTAGCAAACAGTTCAGTTAAATTTAATTCTATGAAATAAAACAAAAATCAGTTTGGGAGCATATAAGTTTATGGCCAAACTGAAATCAAAGAAAAGTGTTAATTTTGAGTAATGGTTTGGAAACTTATAGACTTGAGAAAAGTTATGGCTGTTCCTGCAGGTGCCAGGAATTGCTTTCACTGCTGCATTTTGGACCCTTTACAATTTTTGGAATGATGTTCATGGCAGAACTGCAATCAGAGAATTACAGAAAGTCAATATGCATGTAACAAAAGTATGCAAAACAGTTTCCAATAGAAAGTCCAAAAGAACTCAAGCAGGTTTTAATCCTTTTTATACCCCTAGGATTATACAGAAAAAAGTAATAATTTTAATAAATTTCTCAAAAAGAGAGAGCCCTACATTTTTTCACAGATGAAGAAATGTTTACCTAATTTTTGTTTGGATTAAATTTTAACAAACAGGAAGGCATACAGTATTAAATCTTATGAAAAAAGAGGTAGGATTCCAAAGTCAAATGTAGCCTAATGCCACTTACAATGGTTTGGAGAAAACACAGACTGAATTTACATGACCCACCAACCTAAAGCAGCAGTTTTGTAGACTGCTTAAATGAGAAGCCACCTCTTTACCAGTGATACATACTTTTTTTCAAAAAATATGAGGGTTTGGCCCTAGTACAATATATGGGTTTATAGCTCTAATTTGATTTTAATATACTCAAATATCAATGCTCAGTACTACATATACACACAGAAAGAGTACTCAAATACTTACTATACTCAAATGTATTTCAAATTTTAATTTAATATGCTTATTGCTTACTGAAAGAAAGTTCAGTTTGTGTTTCAATAAGCTCCCTCTTTTTAAGGGAACACTAATACAATTTATAGTTCTTATTTATAGAATCACAGAATAGTTAAGGTTGGAAAGAACCTTAAGATCATCAAGTTCCAACCCCCACTGCCATGGGCAGGGAAACCTCACACTAAACCATATCACCCAAGGGTTCATCCAACCTGGCCTTGAACACTGCCAGGGATGGAGCATTCACAACCTCCCTGGACAACCCATTCCAGTACCTCACCACCCTAACAGTAAAGAATTTCTTCCTTATATCCAATCTAAACTTCCCCTGTTTAAGTTTGAACCCATTACCCCTTGTCCTATCACTACAGTCCCTAATGAATAGTCCCTCCCCAGCATCCTTACAGGCTGCCTTCAGATACTGGAAGGCTGCTATGAGGTCTCCATGCAGCCTTCTCTTCTCGAGGCTGAACAGCCCCAGCTTTCTCAGCCTGTCTTCATATGGGAGGTGCTACAGTCCCCTGATCATCCTCGTGGCCCTCCTCTGGACTTTCATTATTTATGACTAAATATCCCTATTATTAAATATCCCTATTATTTAGGACTAAGTATCCCATCTGAGATAGCAGCTTTCATTCCATCATCCCATTTGGACTGTGAAGCTTGAACTATGAATTCTCTGATGTTTTTTTACCTTGATTCTTAGTTTTTTATTAATCAAAATTTCAAAATTAATCATAAACACTATCTGGTTGTCTGAAGCCATTTTGCCCACAAGTGCTCCTTTTACTGAGGGAAAGAAAGACACAAGATTTAGCCACCAGGGATGGTTAGATCTGACATGCTGCAGAGTTCCACAGAGGTATCATAAACTACCTGCATGCACTCCTGATTCAACAGTGGCAATGGGCTCCTGAACTAAGGCTGGGGTTTGGTGTGGTGGTTACTGTACTAACCAGATGAGCCTTTTGTTCAGCAAGGTCAGATGCAGCAGTACACTGTACAACATCTTTTGGTGGAGATCAGCCTAGGAGCTATTTTTAGGTTTCAGTGTGGACTGCAAATATAAGAGATTTAACAAAAAATCACTGTCCTGTCTCCATTAAGGTCTACTTTGTACTACTGCATGTGATTGTACAATTTACTTGATTGTCTATAACTGCCTCTTTGGAGCCATAGGATTGCATTTTCAGTTGCAAGTCTCTCCAGTATTAGTGGATTATTGATTGAATGGTGTTCTCTGGAGCCATTAAATCCTACTAACAAGGTTTTTCTTTAATTGGTGGATCATTGGCCTAGTAGACCATTGCCTAATTTTGGTTTCAGTACTGGACAGATTTCCCAAGTTTCATCTTTGCAAGTAAGTTAATAGATCATAGTCCCAGTAGGGAATAATGTTATGGACTGTATTAGTACCTTTACTCACACTAAAAATAATTTCATGCTGCCAGGAAACCCATTGATTTTAGTAGAATTATATGCAGGGTAAAATATTATTCAGTATGAGGAAGAATATGAGTGTAAAAAGAGCAGGCCTTCAGTATACATTCTGAAGTGTTATTGCAATCCTTATCACGTATATTAGGTATTACAAGCACGAGATGTCAGTCAGGAATGGGATTTACAGGCTGGCAACATACTACTGGAGACAGCAGAACACCTTAGATTATGCTTACTGCAGAAAGTCAATGAAAAAAGCCCCCCAAATGATGTGTGTGTAATCCTGTCCTTTGCAGGAGGATTCCCTTCCCAGTCTGTTAGGAGAGTGATGAATTTCCTCACTTCAGAATAAAACTGAAGGCCTGGCCTCTAATCTGGTGGGCTTTCTGTGCATTTTGCCAGCGGCTGATGATGCAAGGTCATTTGTAATGCACCACCTCTCTTTTTATCACAGCGATGCTTATTTTCATGTTTTAGTCACAATTAGAGGAACCTCAGTATGTTAGTCTAAGCTTTAGTGAAGGAAAGACAGCCTGTTTCGTGCTCTCTTTGCTTTCATCCTACCTAAGCTTCTTACCCCAATACTGTTATCCAGGCAGTGGAAGACAGTTGAAATTGTGATAATATGAGTAATACTGAGCCTCTAAGACCATTGTACACAAGCAGCCACCTCAGCCAGACACCGGACTTTTGACAACCCTTAGCTTTTTGACTGCTGTTCACAGTTCATCTTAACCACATCACCTCCTTCTGTCCTCACTCTAATTCCAGCCTTCTCGTAGCCCTGGCACTAAACTGTGCATGTCAAAAGCATGTCTGCCTACCCTGTACAGGAGGCAAGTTAATGCTAATTTTAAATTTAACATATTTATGCAAACATTTGCCTAAAACTTATTTATGCAAGTAAGATACTGAGGTAGGCTAGCCTACTTCAGATATGAGTGAACTTACCTCATCGCAGTGCTGCCTGGCTCTGGTTGATTCTGCTGCAAGTAACTTCCCTTGTGGAGGACTTTTAGTTGAATAGAAACCAAAAAGTGTGTGTTTGTGTATATATTTATGATTAAGATATGGCAAAACAAAGAAAATTTTGATTTTATGTTTTAATGACATATCCATTCTCAGGATGTGTTGGGTTTTTGAAATAAGATGAGGAAAACCATTTATGGAAAGGCCTGCTTGTTGTCCTTGTGTTTATACAGATACATATGAAAGCATCATAATATATTTTCCTCTGTTTAGCCCAGAGCAGCTCAAGCTGTATGTTTTTGAATCCAGGCTAAATTTGCTTTAGTGACACAAGAAAAAAGCCAAAGGAAATATTTTTTTTACTTACTCATTAGGTGTATTTATTTTCTTCTTCCTATCACTTTGCCTGTCCTGAAGACTCTACAAGATTAGTCTAATTTATATTATGTTAGCTACTTTCCCATAAAAGGTAATACTAATGCACTGCTGGATGTCTTTTTTCCTGTAATTCAGAATAGAATAAACTCTCACTACATTTTGGAATATACAAGGCCTGTTGCACAGGGACAGCAAAAATGCATGTCTACCATCTGTGGGAGAATTAGATTAAGAAAGGGAGTAAATACAATATTAACATCTGAACCTCAGCCTGAGGGTTACAAGTATTCATGTACATCCATGCAAAGAAGTTCTTCCTTTAAAGATTCTTAAAGATTAACTGTTCATTAAAGATGGCTGAAATTCTGATACCTAAAGTGTTTAGGCAATTGGAGGGGATTTCTTGCCATCTAGTGTGTGATGTATGTTGAGAAACATTTTTACTTCTTTCAAGCTGTAGTTCCAAGTGAATTCCCAACAAGTGGAAGTTGAACCTAACTTACGCCTTACTTAGTTTTATAATGTTTCTGCCTGTACCTTAATTTAATCTCTTGAATTTCCACACACATTCGAAACTCTGCTCAGTGTGGTGTTCTGGCAAAAAATTCAACTGTGTAATGTCCACTACAGGCAAATGACTTTTTTGGGTAGTGTGGTTCAGGATTTGTTACAAAAGCACAACAGTACTGATCTTTATCCTACTTTTCTGATTCCCTACCTTTATTTTAGCATTTTCTGTGGGCAAAAAAGAAACCTTAGCAAATTGTGTCATTTCTTTCAATATTTTTCCTTTGGATCTTTTTCACTGGTAAGGGAATTTCTCAAACTGAATGAAAAGAAGGCACAAACCAAAGGCACTTCTAAACAGAAACAGTGCCAGACCAGAAAAATGAATCCTACTGCTATCATGTCTGGCTCCTCTGTCTCAATGACTTGGCTTATTCCCTGGAACCATGTTAACCCCGACTTTGCCATGTGTAGTAGATAGCTCTAAAATATTTCAGTGTGAAAATGAATGTAGTTAATCCTCTATGTGAAACACGAGAAAAATAAGGCTTGGAAAAACTATGCTGTATTTCAGTAAGAAAGATGCATTTACAGTTTTTCTTTTATTTTAAAAGTTACCTTCCTGTAATTGCACACTAGTTTAGAGCTAAGATAGGCGTATCTTAACAATAATGGGCACTTTTTTAACAGATTATTGCCAAAAGTGCATTCTTTATTCCAGGGAGACACTGTAATAGATACCAGTGCTTTAGTAATGATACAAGCAATCTGTAAGCTATTATAGTTTCTTTTATAGTAACTTAATCTTCATATTGTTTTATATGTCTGGAATTTTAATAGTGTTTTTAATTTATGAAGAGAAGTATATTATGTATTACTAGTTACATGGGAATATGAGCTAAATAACAGACCATTGAACTATATTCTTCCAAACAAATATTTTGAAGTACTTAAACAAGCATAAGGAATAGAACAAAGGAATTAAAAAATGTCATACAGATATAATAGTGGCTTTTATGGAATGAATGCACAAATATCTATTTTGGATTGTTACTGGTTTTAATGCATACATTGTACTTCCAGAGAAAAATGAAAAAGAACATGGGTACTTTTAGAAAGCTATTTTTAAATAATTATTTCATTTAAAATAAATGTATTTACCTTATTAATAAATGTGTTTGCATTATCGATTGTAAATATACACAAATTCCCACATTTTTTTTTAATGCTAGTGAAATGAATTAATTAACATAAGCACTTGTTTATATGTAGAATGTAAGTGCCTACATAGATTTTTGGAGACAGTGCAAAAATGAGGCATTTTTTCCTATTTGCTCATTGTCATTTTTAGTATGTGTAGAAACAGACACAGTTCACAAGGAAGATAGCGTAAGAGAGATATTGTAACACTTTGCTAAGCAGTAAGTTGCAGAGAATGATCAACATAGCAATTTAATGGTTGTAATGCTATTGAAAGTAGGATTTTTAAATAAAAAGAGCCAGTTCACTGTTTTGAAATAAGTCATATTCTACTTTAAACTGTCATTCTGTATTTCTGCCTTGCAATTAGATAGTATTTCTAAAATGTCAGTTCCAGAATCTGTTGTGACCATCATTGTAATAAGATGTGACAGCAAAGATATGATATCAATACTTTTTCCATAATTAACATTAAAGATGTCTCAAGGGTTAAGTACAAAGGTTTTCCACTGAATGGTCTGCAAGCCTTGTGCCTTTAAAATCTTTTAATATAGCCAAGACTGGTGACAACCAGGAGACAAATCTATGAACAAGCCCGTTTGGAGAGAATAGTTTTGTGGTATGTGATGTATGTTACGTAAATGAGCTTATTAGGACTCTCATCTATTTTATTATTGGTGCCCAATTTAATAGAGGCATTTAAAAAACAATATTTCTGCCTGACTCCTTGAAATGAAGAAGATACATTGATATAATTGAGAGCAAATGATTGCATGTTGTGCCATTTAATCATGTCATTTTTCAATTGCTGTTTTTTGCACTTCACTGCATACTTATAGAATATTTAGCTTCAGTATAGATTAAGTCCCGCAGTATGCAACTGAGTAGAGTTCCCGTATTAGGTGACATTTTCTTTTAACCTTGAAATCAGCAAAAGCACACAGGTTTGGCAGTGTTTTTCTAAAAGATGACAAGTCATCATTCATTTCCTATCTTTGTCATTTAGCTTTTTTATTTTGAGGAATTACTTTCTTATTAACATTTTTGCAGGAATTACTGGGTTTCTTTGTTATTCAGAAGCATAAATTCTTATTTTCACCTGTAAGAATGTTCTGTAAGAATTGAACTGGAAATATAGGGATGCATCACCCAGACAAGAGAATTTCCAGCAGGTATTGCCATTTCACACAAAACACGGAAAACTAAGTTCTACCCAACGTTTGTGAGAATATTGCTTCCTGTTTTCCCTTCATTGATATGCTAATGCTGTTAGCCATGATACTTAAAAGTTTTTCATTAGCACTTTAGAAAACCGAAGTGCTTCACTAGCCAGAAATCAGAAGGCAAATTACAGTTTTTTAAGAGTTGCTATTTGATTGCTGTACTCATAAGGGTAGTTTCCATTCTCAGATTTTGCCTTAATTTCTGCTTATGGTTGTTGTACTAAATAACAATGATTCCATCTTCATTTTGTCTTCCATCAAGCACCAACTATTGCAAGGGAGGGAAGGGTATCATTCCCTCCCTCACATACCCACATCTCCCTCACATACCCACATCATGTGACAAGGAGAAAAAGTAAGCCTTTAATGGACCAAGGTTAGACAGAAACTTCCGTTTAGATCTGTTCATTCAGAAATTATCTGAAGTCAATCTTACTTCATTTTCCTAAAAGCATCCAGTATTGCCCTTACACAGAAACAAAAAATAAGCCTAGAAATAGCATTTGTCTCAGTATACCTTGGCATTTCTTCTGAACCAGAAAGCACAAAGAAAATCCATCTGTATAAGTTACTATTTTCCATCTTCCAACTATTTTCAAAGCTCTATTTTCAAAGCATCTCTACATGGACCTTTATTACTCCTAATTATAAAGTGAAAGCAAGAAAGACAGAAATGCCTGAAATACCTTCATATCCCATAAACACTAATTCCCCAAACAGTATGTAATAAATGATGCTGCATAAATCATATCTCAACATTTCATGTAGAGATTATATGTGGTTTATGTGGATGAATGAACTAAACTAATCTTAAACTGACTTTTAAACTATTTTTAAGCACAAGTAATGCTACTGAAGTTGCTGAGAACCTTAGTACTTTTAAATGGTTAATATTAGATACCTGTTCAAGAACCTCAGTGGAGCTGTGCTTCAGTAGCCAACACATTGCATTGTTTGGGAAAGCCAACTTCCCATCCATGTTCTTCTGTCTTACAGAGCAGGTGATGCAGCACAGCTTGGGCATTGATACACTGCAGGAAGTATCAGGTAGGGATAGAGGAGGTTTTGGGGCATGAGGGGTCTAGTACTCCTCAACTCCCTATCTTTCTATGCCTCCCATATGCTCTGTCTGTGCCTGAAGTTGCACACGTGTTTCTGGTCATATGCCATTCACTTAGGAGTCACACAGCTATGCAGAGCACCTTCTGTTCAGATCACAGCTATGTCCATCCCTATAGATAGTGTCATTAGCCCATGGCTCGGAAAGACTGTTTGATGTCATTTGACTCAGCAGGAGCTTTTCCAGATGATTTAAGGCATGGTATTAACAAGCTGTGAAAGTAGTTTCAGCTAGCCCTTTTTAGCTATGCAGGTGATAACTTCAAAGCGCTGAAAATAGGAGTAGGCAGAGGGAAGAAAAATCTTCCAAGATTCTAGCTCTGTGGACAGAAATTCTCAGCATGGGAAACTGTGACTTGTAATAACATTATAACAAATAACCTCAATGTTATCAGGGTATCTGTTGCGAAGCAAAGGACTCTGACACAAAGTCAAGTTCAGCAGCTGCGGTTACTGTGTATGCTCTTAGCCTGCAGCAAAAACGCCAAGTATATTAATTTGAGTCTCACTGTAAATGATTTAAGTGAAAGTGTTTCTCTCATGTTTGCAAAGGCTCGAATTGTATTTACAGTTACTACGGCTCAACGGACGCATGATATTGTGAGGACCCACAATTGAAAGTGTCTGATCTCTTAATCTGTACTTCAGCAAATCTTTTTCACACACAGGAGACTAAGCAAGCCTGGGTGATGATCCTCAATCTACTGTTAGATCATATCCTAATTTTCTGAACTGTCAAGTGTCCAGTATCTTATTATAGCAGATGTAGACCATCAGGCCCAAGCCTCAGTATAGATACTCATAATTTCTCTTTTCTTTCTTTTTTTTTTTAAATTAATCATGAATGATAGCTGTTAATTCACAATGTAGAATGCACCTTGCAAATAATTAAAGTAACCATGGTCCTGGAACCATAGTTTGCATGTGCAATTGACATATTGAAAGGTTTTTATACAAGCGTGCCATTTTAGCAATAACCGAAAATGTGTGGATATGCAACACTGTGAGATACCATGTCATAAGATACAGCAGCTGTGATGTTCCTTTAGGACACTGTATACCAGACCCTAATAGTGGTTTAATTAATAATTGTTAGTGCTATTATATATGGTTTAAAGATACCTTTACATGATTAAGTTCCCTGGCTTTTAAAGTATTGTTGCTATAGCCAACTCTTTCAACACAGTTAGATACAAGCACTTCATACTTCTCCAGTTTAATATTAACCATAATATCATGTAATAAAATTGAAACAGAAGTGTTGTAAGCCTAACTGTACTGTCACAGCCATATAAGTCAGAAATAGCTTCAGTAAAGCTACTGTTATTATGCTGGTGTAATATTGATGTAAATTAGAAATGAGTTGGATACTGCAGCTCTGCTTTCAAGGTAACACAATGTAAAGGCCTCACTTATAAAGGCTTATGAATGAAATACTCCTTACCTCATTGTATTATATGGTATTGCATCAAAAAAGAACAATATTTATAAAAAATGACATCATCAGATAGTTCAAGGTAAGTTAATGTCGCGGGCCAGATTCTATATTGACTTCCATGATTTATTGCATATCTACATAGATTTGACTGTCATCAGTGTATGACTTACATCACTTCCATAAAACTGAATTGCTTAGCTGTTATAAAATGTAAAATAAGAACCCTAGCTTTATCTTTGGGTAGATATTTTGGTTTGGCTTGGGTCTTTTCTGACATTAGTCTAATGAACAGCATCAGAAAGAAAATGTGCAGACTTGGTGGTTACATCAAGAACTGTGAAGGAAGCTAGTAATGAACTCTAGGAAAATAAATAAGGGCAAGTTCAGGAAACATAAGTGAAAATGCAGCTCTGGTATAAATTGAATAATAAAATTCTTGGTCATATTTTGCCATAAATAGTGGTTTGGGAATTTGTCATTCACCTTATTTAAAATTCAGAAATATTAAAAGTATGGGGTTCTCTCATTATAGAAGTAATAGAATCTAGCTATTACAGAGTTAGGGTAATTTAAATAGCTATAGAATGCATTATATCAATAAGTAGAACATCTGTATAAAATGTCCACCTGCTAATATACTATTCAGTGTACTTTACAATGAAATGTACTTAATCATTTTAAAACATCTTCTAATGAAGCCTTATCGGGATTAATATTTTGAACACTAATACTTTTAGGCACTAAAACTTCCGCTTTAAATGAGATTGCATTGTCTTGTTTACCCTTGTTGATTAATAAGCAATCTGTTAACTGTTAGAATGGGCCAATTGTGCCAGTGAAAGTAAATTAGTAATTCAGCTGTGTTTGTGGGTTTAATCATCATTTCTCTTGAAGGCTTTGAATAAAAAAAATTGCTTGCACACTATCCATAGGAAAATTAAAGATGTATTTTTAGATGTGTATACTGATGTTTTGCTTCAGACTTTCAGCTTAG
Organism: Melopsittacus undulatus; assembly: GCF_012275295.1. Lineage (NCBI taxonomy): Eukaryota > Metazoa > Chordata > Aves > Psittaciformes > Psittaculidae > Melopsittacus > Melopsittacus undulatus. The sequence goes on along the minus strand of NC_047530.1, from coordinate 39,933,341 downwards.
TATTATTGATCAAGCACATCTAACATCAGAATACTTTGAGATACAATATTTCTAAGTATAAATACCAAACTTTAAAGAAAAAGTGGTATTAAAATCTGGAACTTGAATTCATTTTCAATAGAATGTTATTGATTAGCTAATAACATTCAGGAGGGCAGGTCCTGATTTTTTATCAGTTAACACTTGTGAGCAGCTTTGAGAGGTGTGGTGGCTTTTTTTTATTTTCTTATTATGATTAGCTGGAAGCTTAAAGGCAAATACCCGGTCTTCAAAAAAAAAAAGAAAAAAAAAGAAAAAAAAAAAAGAAGATGGAAAGATAGTTCAGATTTTCTCATGGGGTCATGCACTTTCATCTGTAGCATCCCACAGAGGGAAACAGATGTTGGCAAGTTACAATTTAAATTATCTGGAAAGCTCTCACGTGTGGAGCAGTCGCGTTAATTTCAGGAGTAGCACAGGCCTGTGATAATAGTCAAAATCTTGAACTATGCAATGCTGCAGAAGTATAGGGTTCTGAAGTGGGCCAAAGCAGTCATCCTCACATGCGTTTGTACCATAGATATTATTACTATTAAAACACATTATGACGTTGAACGGTGGTAGAGTGTGACTCTGGATAAAACCATGCTCAAAATCACCCCATACCATTAACTGCTTCCAGGTGGTAGATCTCTCTTTAGTTTTGTCATGTAGGGTGCATTATTTATACTGCTGTTCAATAAGATTCTCAGTGTAGTTACTTCAGTTTCTGGCATAGAACCAACATATCTTGGCTCCCATCAATATCCAGCAGTATCAGTGCTTAGCGATTGTCTCCCATCATGCAGTTCAAGTCAGACTGCATTTTTCATAGCAGTATGATGAAATAAACGTGGTGAATTAGTAATCCTTAAGAAGGATACAGTTATCATAGTATTGCTACATTTAGTTGAATATAGAACTACCCTGGAAATAATTTATGAAAACAAAAAACATTTGTAAAGAACTTTATACTGAATTTTATCCTTCCGTAAGGCTTCTTCTCTGAAAGAGTACATATGACCCATAATTTCTATTGTTTTTTTCTAAAAATACATATATTCTTATTGCATGACTACATTTCACACACACATCCCGGATTTTTCCTAAGGAATTTCTGAATCTGATTACTGTCTGGGTAACTCATTTCAGATGTGTCCCAGTTTAATACAAAAAAAAAGGAAGAATAAACCAGTTTACACCATAAAACTTTCAATGTTATTAAGACAGGTAGATATGTATAGCATTTGTTTGAAGAAGACTGAAAGTAGCTGTACTCCTGTGGTATTAAGATTATGACTGTTTATCTGGAGATAAAACTCTAAGCTTTGCTGCTAAATATGGGAATTTATGGAAGAGCTGAAAAAAGCTATTGTAAAACAGAGATTGGGCACCATTAAATATCAGATAATAGTAAATGTTTTAATCTCCACAGTATTCCACACTGACATCTGTTGTTTGTCTATCCTGCAGTCTTTATGCTGTGAGATCAAACAGAGACGTCGTGGGGTAGCCTCTGTGCTGCGATTATGCCAGCACCTCCTGGATGAGCAGGAGTCCTGTAACCTAAATGCAGATCACCAGTCTATGCAGCTGATAATCGTAAACCTTGAGAGGAGGTGGGAAGCCATTGTCATGCAAGCTGTCCAGTGGCAGACTAGGCTACAGAAGAGATTGGAAAAAGACTCGGTGAGTGATACTTGCTTTAAAAAGATCTCAAGTGGTTTAATTCTTCACAAGACAAACTTTTTCAGCGTGCTTTCTGCTGACTGAAGATGCTATTCCTAGTCTTTACTGACAACAATTGAAGCTTTGGTTTTTCACAAAGTGTCGTATTCTGTGAACGAGACTGATTACTATGATAAACTCACAATACACATTTTCTGTTTGCTTGATATTTAATCTCATTACATCTGATCTTGTCAAATAATGAAAATAATCCTCTGTTGTGAAGTTGCTCAGTACCTAATAGAACTGGGCCCAGAGACCTATTTCACTGATTGTAAATATATTTCAGAAAAATAATTTTCGGTGTAAGTAAGACTGGTTTTAATGAGTATCCCAGCAGTAGAAGTGTATTTCACATAGAATGCCATGGGTATGTGATTAATATACAGTTCTGTGTTATTTGAATATAAGTAAAATGCATTCATTTGCTTTTATCTCAGGGAAATGATTCCTACAAGGCAAAATAGCTCTCTGCTTAAACCATCCATTAAGTGGCATAAATTAGACAGATTTTATACAGCATAAAACTACATTACAAAGCAGTATCTACATTTAAACAATAAACCATGGGGGGAATATAATAATCCCTACTGTAAGACCATTGGCTGCAATGGATGAATTGGCTCAGCGTGTATTGTGCTACTATCATAAGGCTGAAGTCTCTGTACTGCAGCTAGATTGAGAGCAATAACTCTATGTAGTTCATATACTGAAGAATCTAGATGAAATCTGAGAATGTGACATATTTAGCTAACGTAATTTTTTAGGTTCATATCAGGCAAATAAAAGGAAAATAACGGTTGACACATATATGCTTCCTAAAATTATCTAACAGTAAAATACTACTTTTAACTTCTTCTTGCTAGACTTCCTTTACAAAAATAACAGAAGTGGTATTTCTCTAGTATCGTTAGAGTAGTGTGGTATGAAGATATACAAGACATTGTTCAGAAGTACCGTCAGTCCCTAAGTGAAAATACTATTAGTCTAAATGAGACAAGAAATAGTGAGTTAGTGAGAAGAATGCTGTGGATGAGTGAACTGTTTGACGGTAGAAGTAATCTGTTGCTGCCCTACCTTTACCAAATGTTATAAAGTAGGAATGCACCTTGCCTGTTTGTTTTATTGGCTGCTTTGCTTCAAGTATTGAGACAGAAATGGGACTTGAAGAAGGAATGGGTTTGAACAAGCTTTCAGGACGGGTCAAACAAGGTGTGTTGTATGAGGTAACACAGAAAGAAGACATCATCCAAAAGCAGATGAAGTGTCAACGTTGGTTTTGTAAGCATAGGAGTAGTTTATTGATAAAAAATATTTTTTCAGCCTTTACTTATACGTCTGTATGCAGAGAGGGAAATACTGAGTAATGAGGAATGCTGTTGAAAACAGTCAAGACCAGCTAAGAGCTTTTCTATACAACAAGGAAAAAAAATGTCAAATCTTAATGACGCTAATGAAACTCCTTTAGGGATGGGTTTGATGAAAGAGACAACAAAGTATGCAGAGGAAGGCAGAAAGCCCATGTACTGCTTGACATTACATTTCACACTCTATAACTACACAAAAGGAGGTGGCTAGTTTCTTCTCCCAAGTACCAAGTGATAGAACAAGAGGTAGTAGCCTCAAGCTGTGCCAGGGGAGGTTTAGGTTGCATGTTAGGAAGAATTTCTTCACTGAGAGGGTAATCAGGCATTGGAACAGGGTGCCCAGGGCGGTGGTGGAATCACCATCCCTGGAAGTATTCAAAAACCATGCAGATGAGGCCCTTAGTGACATGGTTTACTGACATAGCAGTGCTGGGGTAAAGGTTGGACTTGATGATCTTAAAGGTCTTTTCCAACCTAGATGATTCTGTGATTCTGCGATTCCTCTTACAGAGACAGTGAGAGCTGTAGATGTCACAACTGATGCAGATTACCAGAAGGAGAATAGTCATACTAACAGGTCATGAAGAAAAGAGGGTGTATGAGGAGGACAGGGGAAAAGTTCCATTTTGTCTGTATTTATTTCATGTTAATGGACTCTATCGTGGTTTAAACCCAACCACAGAGCTTGTTCACTCACTCCCCCGCTTTCTCCCCCAACTCCCAGAGAGCTGGGGAGGAGAATCCAAAGAATGTAGTTCACATGGGTTGAGATAAGAACAGTTTAATAACTAAGGTATAACACAAATCACTACTGCTACCACCAATAATAATAATAATGATAAAGGAAATAACACATGAAGAGAATGTGACACCTCACCACTCGCCGACTGATAACTCACCCCACCCTGCCCAACTGAGCACTGACCGATACCTCTACCAACCCCTGCAGAGCACTAGCCTTTCCGGGTACCTCTCGGTTACATCCTGGGCATGATGTGCTGTGGTATGAAATACCTCTCTGGCTAGTTTGGGTCAGGTGTCCTGTCTCTCCTTCTTCCTGGCTTCCCCTCCTCCCTGGCAGAGCATGAGGCTCAGAAAGTCCTTGGACAAACCAAACATTTGAGTAGTAAGTAAAAATATTGGTGCTATCAGCACCGTTCCCAGCCTGAAAGTCAAAACACAGCGCTGCACCAGCTACCAAGAAGGAGAAAACATGACTGCTACTGCTGAACCCAGGACAGACTCTAAGAAGGAGATGTTTAAAAGACAGAAGAGCAGTTTTAGATGCAATGGGGTTTACTTGAGCCTCAGTCCAAACACTGGGCATGCAGGTATCTGATCTATTTGTCATCCATCTATAAAGGAGAAATGAAAGCAGGTAAGGAAAAAGACTTGTTCGTGTCTAGTGAAAAGCATAGAAATTGGGTAAATATGAGACAGAGGAATACAAATAAAAATGTAAAGAAACTGTAACAGTAAAGCTCTTTAATTCTTTTGAGAAATGCTGGTTATATTTTTGTGATAGGTCCATCTTCAAAACATTTTTATTCACATTACTAATGTATCAATAGCTCTAGCAAATGGTTGGGGATATACAATATGTTTCATGAGCTGACCAGTAGTAATAAAAACAATTGAGTTTTGGAGCTTCAAAACCAAGTGTGTGCAATATTAAACAACCAAACTAAAAATTAATTCTCAGAATCCTGAATTTTAATTGCTAGAGGCTGAGTATCTGTTGGATCTGTAACTGCCCAACAGAGACTGAACTGAGTTTCTACTGTGTTTCTCTAAAAGGCAAAGTACCACAAAGATGATGCATTGCCATTTTCATTTGCAAAACTTATAATTTTGTTGTAGTACATACATCTCTTCTACTGAACTTGGAACAGAAACAAGTTGTATTTGTGATAGCTTAGAGAGTGCTGAACAGAGATCTAACTTACTGTAGTGAAGGCATGTAATCTCCTTTTGCATGTGGGCAGCTGCCGTGTTGAAGCTTTTCTGTTTGTACCTGCAGTTACTCTAAATAAATTGTTATGACCTAATAAGGGTACGGTGCTGCTCTTGAAACAGAAATACGTCTTGTGTTTCTGTTTTGGACTGCAATTGATCAGGATTGAGTCATGATGAGGGTAGGATGTTTGGATGTGTGGATGTTTGGAACTTTACAAGGTGCATGCTGCTTTGTTCCCACTTTGCCTAAGGTAGTCTGGAGTTATTTGCTGGGTTTAGTTGACTTTCACCAGGCAGGGGGTGTATCATTCTGCTGAGAAATGGCAGCCATTTAGAGCTATCATGGTGCTCATCTAAATTTCACTGTGGGCTGTTTTGTTTTGGAACCTCTCAGCCTAGGCTTGTTTATAATAGTAAGATCCTGTAAAGTATGTCAGCATCTACAAGTTTCTCATGTTGATAAAGCTATCTGTATTCTCAGCATTTAAAGATGTCCCAGCCACTGCAGGATTCAGGTTTCTTTGTTTTCCCTTGCCTGAGTTGGCATGTCCTAAACTCCTTTTCACGCAGTTCCTGTGTAGTCATTTCTTGGGTAGGTACCAGAACTGTTTCTTCTGCTTCCCTATCTCTTTGTATTTGATGGTGTGCCAGTCCTGGCACACAAACAGTATCCCTTGGTAACAAGTCTTTATTTGTAGTTGTCCACAGAATACTGTAATTTATGAAAACAAATGAGATGGTTTTATACCCTGCTGGCATCTGACTCATTCATGGCATCTGACTTGCTGACAGCAAATAAGATAGCCCAAATGATTATATTGCCTCATATAAGACAAGAGTCATTTGCGTCTTCTACTGTCTTCTTAATTTGTATACTGGGATCTTCCTTTGTCCCATTTCTGCCCTTTTTATATTCAGTCACTTATCTGGGCACTTATAGCATTACAAAGCTATGCTGGAATTAGCCACAAAAGGCTTTTATGCTTCTTTTGAACTGTTTGTCTTCATTGATGGTTTTCAACATTTAATTTTGCTGAACTTTTGCAGTAATGGGTACCATAAGTTTATGAATAACAAGACGGTATTAGCGTGTACAACCACCTAAAGTCTGGCAAAATATGTCCTTCTCATAAACCAAAAGTTATATCTAGCTTGTGAAATTATCAATAAGAATCACTCCAGAAGGCTGAAATGTGGTTAGATTCAGTAGATTAATCTAGCTATAAAGAATGAAATATTCATACAATGGAAAAAACAATGACTTTTAAAAAAAACAGTAGGACACTTTGTTACTGGAAGCAGTCCTAATCTGTTTTAGCAAAAGAGGTTTTTATTTCCTCCATCTGTTTTTTTTGTGGTAAATTCTTTTCCCCCAGATTTATCATTCCATAGTTTGCTGATATAATGTTATATGTCACCTAAATTTTAGCTTCAGAATTACACAGATGCCTTATAGTTTGCCTAACAAGACTCTTCTAGCAATCATCTTAGAAGAAAAAGAATCCTGTCTGGCAATTGCAAAAGCAATAGCAACAATCCTTAGTCAACTAAATACAAAATTGCCATCTAAAATTCCTGCTCAACAGCTGGAGAAGCTTGTACTTTCCTTTAGAGGGTCTAATCTATTTGGAAGACTGAAAAGTTAAAAAAAGATTTGAGGCAGACTCAGTCATGGTCATGGCCGTAAGTTTACAGCAGTTAAAGTGGGAATATGTTCAATTGTTTTATGCAATTTTTTTTAATCTTTTGCCCAGCCAGTGGTATAACCAGTGTAAGTTGTGTTTAGCCTCATGGATTATTCCTGCTGCTAGAGATGTTCACAGTCTGGGGATGTGCTGTCCAAGTCAGATATGCCTCTTTAGAAAGCTACAATGCGGTGACTGTGGGAATTCACTATTCTGGGACCATTTCACCAATACCATAGTATATAGAAGTGTTGTACAGCTGTGGCTAGGTTAGAGACAAAAGTGCGGTTTCTAATGGATTTTATGTTTTCAGTTGCAGTTCAATATTCCTGCCTTTTTGGTGACTGGTGAAACTGCTTTTTCTCCAGACTGCTCATTCATTGAATGAGAAGCATATCTGTTTTATGGAGCAGACAGTCTCTTTTCTTATTCAACAGAGAGGGCTAATTATTGAAGGGACAGTATTAATCATGCTTTTAAAATGGAGATTTTGAGCTAAGGAGATTTGGGCTAAAGTGCTGTAATTCTCACTTTGTCCTGAAAATATCTAAAATATTCATTTGCCTGATCAGTAAGTTCATTACTATGCTTATGAAAAAAATCTTTATTTCTCTTGTTCTCCTGAGTCATACCATGTGTACGCTGCACTATGTCCAGCAAAACCCCCATTTGTATCAGCTTGAAAGTATGCTGTACATCCAGTCACATAATTGAAAATAATAAGGCCACAATAAATGGGATGGCCTTGGGGTATAACACCCAAGGGATTCAATTGGTGTCGCTTTGCATCAATGTCCATGCATCATGGTAATTGAGGTAACATAACCAATTACCACATTTTAATTAGAGTTGTAAGGACTTGGGAAAATCTGCAATGGTGAGACAGCTCACTTAAGAAAAAAAAATAAAAGGCACCTCTCTCTTTTCCACAAGCTTCTTTCTGAGCACTGGAAGAGCCTGCTTAAAGCTCTGTTTAGGATTTTTTCCAGCTTCCTCTGTGTTTCATTCTTTATAATGCACTTTGAAAAATGAGTTTTTTAAAAATACTGTGTTGATTCTGATCTGGTATCTTTGTCCTTTTTCTCAATTTCTCTGTTTCTGTGATGCTCTCTGTAAAAGAAAACAGTTTTTAATAGCACTAACAGTGGTGTCTCCTCTTCACTTCTCTATATTTAATTCACTGGCAATATTTTTTTAAGCCATGTGTGATGGGTTGTCCCTGGCTGGATGCCAAGTGCCCACCAAAGCTGCTCTATCGCTGCCCTTCCTCAGCTGGACAGGGAAGAAAATATATACTGAAAGACTCATGGGTTGAGATAAGGACAGGGAGATCACTCAGCAATTACTGTCACAGGCAAAACAGACATGACTTGGAGAAATCAGTTTAATTTGTTGCAATCAAATCAGAGTAGGCTAATGAGAAATAAAACTAACTCTTGGAAACACCTTTTCCCCACTCCTCCTTTCTTCCCGGGCTACTTACCTCCTGATTTTCCTTCCTTCTCCCCTCCAGTGCCACAGGCGGACAGGGAATGGGGATTGTGATAAATTCATCAAACACTGTATCTCTGCTGCTCCTTCCTACTCAGTGGAAGGACTCTTCACACTCTTCCTCTGATCCAGCATGAGGTTCCTCCTGCAGGAGACAGTCCTCCAATGTGAGTCCTTCCCATGCTTCAGTGTGAGTCCTGATGGGGTCACAAGTCATGCAGCAAACATGCTCCAGTGTGGGCTCCTGGTAGCCTCCCCTGCTACCTAAACCTTGCAGCGTAAGCACAATACGTCATGGAATGACACTTCTTCTGAGCTTAAAGAAAAAAAAAAGAGCACAAGCCCCTTCCTTTGGAGGTAAAAAATGAAGTTGTCATTACGTTTTAAATAGCTCCACTAAACAAAGCATTAGTTTCTAAAGTATTTTTATTTTATCACAAGCTATTATTTTGTAAGGTGAGATCTAGCTAAGAATCTTGCATAAAATTTGGAAGTTCATCAGAAGTACCTAATACAGAAAAGTACTGACTGATGATTAACGTAATTGGCTGAGGAGGGCACACTACGTGTTATAAAGTGCTGAACACCTATTACACAGAATCACAGAATCCCAAGGGTTGGAAGGGACCTTGAAAGATCATCTAGTCCAACCCCCCTGCAAGAGCAGGGTAACCTAGAGTACATCACACAGGAACTTGTCCAGGCAGGCCTTGAATATCTCCAACATAGGAGACTCCACAACCCCCCTGGGCAACCTGTTCCAGTGCTCTGTCACTCTTACGGTAAAGAAGTTCTTCCTGATGTTAACGTGGAACCTCCTATGATCTAGCCCTCACAACTAAATTATTTAATGACTCATGTTTGAACCTTTACAAATTGTGTTTTCATTATCTATCACAGGTAATTTTTGCTTTGGTATCAGACCTCTCCATATAACATGTGACAGTCCAATGTTGCTTGTATTTGTTTCTGTCATCTTGTTTTACTTATATTTCAATACTGAACACTGCTCACTTTGGTTCTTCCTTAAAATACGTATTTTAAAAATGAATGGATATTTAATTGTCGAGCCTGTGATGTCATGCACTATTCTCCTGCTTGAGGTGTGTACGTTTTTGAGCTTCTGAGTTTCATTGCATACCTGATTTGTGACATTGAATAATTATCTGTAGGATTTGAAATGAAGCTACATAAACAGCAAACATAGGCTTAGATTTTTGTCAGACTTTAATTGAAGATAGGAGACATGCCCCACATTCTTGCAAGAAATTCTGTATTTCTCATCATTTTCTGGAGGACCACCGATAGTTATGATAGCAGCCACCATGGCAGTATGCAGAGTGCGGATGATGTGGCAAAACTGAAGCTGATAAAATCCTTCTTGTTGTGCATATCTTGTTAAAAATATTGTAGACCAATTGGAGTTCAATCAAAATTAAATAAAAATTCAGGTAAATGTCCTGTTCTATTCCTGAGGATATCTCCTGAGTGGTCACTGCAGTGGTAGGGTTTTAGAGTAAAGAGAAAGAAAAGGGTAATACATTTAACACAGAGGGCTCTTCTCCATCATCAGAGACTTCAAAACTTTCTGTCACAACTAACTAACAACATAGGATAACAATCCAAAGGTGACATACTCCATTCAGTGTACCCAATCTACTAAATTATTCAACTATTTCACTCACTCTGGCAGATGTAATGTCTTAGCATGACTTTTTAAAAATGATAGGAAGCCCCAGGTTTATATTCGGACTCATAACCCCAGCCAAACCAGAACAAATCCCAGTTCTCTGAGACAGCAAACACTCAGAGGTGGTCATGTGGGTTCACTGCCACCAAGTCAGACTTTTAGCTGTTGCTAGGGTTTTCATCAATTTATGGACTATTTAGTTATTGGTTGGATTGGGCTAATGGTTAATCCAGACTCGAGAGACTATTTCATTATTTCATCATCTCTGTTAAACCATGGGAAGCCTGAACTCCTCCCATGAAAGGGGTGTAAGGGTACTTAATCCTAACTTTCTCTAGAGTCCCAGAAGATGACTTGGGAGTAGGCTGAATCGTTTAGGATGGCAGAGCAAATGTACTCATTAATTCTACTTTGTTGGTTGTGTGACCTTTGTTATTTTCTGTTGATGAAAAAGGAACACTGAATAGGAAGTCTGCACATGCAGCACAGTTTCAGTGTGGACAATGCTAAGAACAGGCTTTGCTGTAGAGCCTCTTCCAGTGCAGTTTAGCTTTGCTCCATAAGGTGAACCATCTAGAGGAGAAAAAGTAGTTCAGCCTTCTCACTTTTTCAGTCCTTTTCTCTACATTGAAATTTCTAGACATACATTTCCTGCTCATGCTGGTGGAGTTGATTACATATGAAATTTTAGTTTGGAAGACAATGAAACCTACAAGAACATTTCTTGTAGCTTGTTCTACCACAATTTGTTTCAATCGTCATCAACCACAGCTGGACTCCTATACTTCTTTGAGATGCATATTTCTCTTCTGTCACTCCTTGCTAATTCTGCAGACACATTTAGTGTCTTTGCCTTCTTCAGAGTACCCAACAGACTTTGTAACATGAGGGGTAAAAGTTACTTGTTTTGTTGTTGGCATGAACACAGGAAGATAAATGAAATTACTTTAAAAGTAAAGAGTTATTTTAATGGTAAAATCAATTGCTGCAATACTTAATTACTTCAAGCTCCCCTTTATTTTATTTTTTCTTTTTCTTGATGAAGCATGCAACATTTGAAATTCACTTGTTTTTTACAGAAGACAGGTTTCTTTATGAGACTGGAAATGCATCATAATGGCTGCTAACGGTTTTAAACAAAAAAGCTAAAAAAGCAAAATAAATTAAGCATAAATGAAGTTTCCCAGTATTATTTTAAAACTAAATATGGTTGCTTGATCATGTGTAAGTACTGCCCACAGGTCATACTACAGTGAAAAACCCACTTTGGATATTCAAGGCAGAAGACTTTGTTATCACAGTGTTACAAGACCTGGGTTCCTGGTGTTACAAATAGCTCAAAGCATAGTGTCTGAACTGGGTGTAAAATACCACGTCTGTAATAATGTATTTTAGTAGTATCCCGTGAGCAGTCTGTTTCAGTGACTGTCAAGTCTTTAAGTCACAGATACTTTGAATTTTTTTCTCTATTATACTTTATTATATTAGAGGAAGAATTACATAAACTTGCTAGCTCAGTGCCACAAGGTTTTGTAGATACATCTACATATCTACATTTAAAATTTATAAGGATTATGAATTTCTTCTCTATTCCTTTTCTGACTAATTCAGATTTTTGTCTGTTCAAATGTATAAATTCAGAGGGTGAAAAATTACGTATTTTAAAGTTGCTTAAACACTTTAAACTGTTCTATCTCAGCAACTTTCAAGGCTGGTCAACGGCGCTATGTTACCCAGTGAGAAGCTGGAAATCTTTTGGCTTAGGGTTATAAAAAGCTGCTGCATTTATCCATGCAGCTCACAGATATTTCTGTTCCTCAGTTATCTACTGCCAACTGTGTTTCAGACTGGAGCTGGTTTGGAGTTGGATGAGAGAATCTCGTAGCTGGTAGCAAGTTGATAATACTTCTCTGCCAATCTGACTTTTTTAAGTGGGCAATGTTCACAAAACCTCAAGAGATTTCAAATGCCAGTGAGACCTTCAAAAGTGCCATGGCTTTATAATTAAACATACAATCATGAAAGCACTGTCATATCTCTCTTAGGTAATAGCATTTGACCCTCATTGGTAGTGTATCTAGCATTGCTAATTTCTTTGCATTTATATCTAACTACAATGTTAGTAAATCAACTTACCACAATTTTTTAAAAAACACAAATATTCCTGAAGTAATTAGAAAAAATCAGGTTTTGAGACACGAGAATTCTGTCCTATGGAATCTGTAAGTGTGAGCTTTAGAACTTTATAATGGGAAAAGTCAACATCACAGTAACAGGTTTAGGGCCTTATAGCATGGTGGCAAAAATTCTGCCAACAATCTCTCAATCTATTAATCTTTTTTTTCCATGCTACAAATTAAATAGTGGTTGGAACAGTGTGGGTAAAGCAGTTTCCAAAGCTTTGATAAAAACACATTCCCTGTGCCTGAAACATTCATTAAAACTGTAAGATGTGTAAAATATTCAAGTAAATTCATAGGAATAATCGATTATAGTAGGAAAATATCTCATATTTAGGAATTGGAAATCTGGTACTTCCAATGCATGCTGATGATGAAAGAACTGTCAAACACCATTTATATGGGGGGGGGAGGGAATCATACAAAATAAAAAAATGGCTAGCTTTTTATTTTGAATAACAGAGGTTTTATTTCAAAAGCACACACTTCCTATTTAGGCATTTAAATATAGGGCCAGATATTTAAAAGTGTTTAGCTAATACTGACTTTCATTGCCGTGCATTGTGTTCCAATTGCAGGATGAAGTCAGTGTTTAATTTAGATGCCTAATATTCACTAATCGTAAGATCGTGACTGAGGTCAGCATTGTTTAAAAGATTAGAGTTAAGGGAAATGCAAAAGTCACAAACTTGTGATTTTTTAATTAGTTTAATGACTGTTGCACTGCATCTCTAATGACCCCAGCTCTGCAAGGAGTGGTATGTGAGTGTAATTGAAGCTAATTTTCTGATGTTCTGTTTCAAGAGTTATCAAACAAAATAGTTTTTAGAAAGAGAGGAAGACACCTTATTTTCTGACAGATTATTTCTGTCTTACGTGGCTGTTCCATACTGGAAGATAAGGCCCCAGTCCTCCAGCCTTTATGGAAATGTATTTGCAGGATCTTCAGTAAGTATATGCATAATCAGTGTTTCATTGTTCAATATTAAAGGATGTTCAAGGAGCTGCATCTGCTGTAAGCAGACAGTAATACAGCGAAAAACTATTTTAAAAATGCATGAAAATAAATAAGGTACAATTATTCACTCTTCTTCATAACACACAAAGTAAAAGGTACCAAATGAAATTATAAGGCAGGAGATTTAAAATAATCAAAAGGGAATATAATTTTCATGCAGTGTATAATAAAAATGAAACTTGTTCCTACAGGATACCGTGGACAGCAAAAATACAGATTAGTTCAGTAAGCAATTAGACAAATTGGTAAAGGAGACATCAGTTAATGTATATTGAATTCAAACCTCGGAAGTCCCCACAGGCTGACTTCTCAAATTTGGAATGGCAGCTTCCATGCCATTCTATGTGTTTGAGGGTTTTTAACTTTTCCATAAACTTTTCCTGGCCACTGCAGGAGATGGACTCAGCTGACTGGCCTGTTGATCTCACCCAAAGTTACAGATTCTTTTTGATAGCACATGAGCTTGCACATTTGGAGGCCTACTTATACTTTATTTTTATGTACAGCAAAGAAGTTTTAATGGATTTCATTGTATTTGGTTGAGTTTTTTTCTATTTTCAAAGACCAGGATGTGGCCATTTAGGTAATCTGTTCTCACCAGAAGAAAACTTTGAAAAATGTATCCACTTAAGAGTTTTTCAAGATATTTCTAGTACCTTTCTCTGTAAAATATAAATATATATATATATATAATACATACATTTACTTATTTTTTAAATATGTACATACATTTATGTCAGAGATACGATAATATGCATTAAATAACAAAATGTAAATTGTTAGCAATGATGATCTGAATTTCATTTCTCCTTACATGTAAGACATTTGTGTTATCGTTGTAGCTCTAATCCATATTCAGGTCTTCGTGTTTGCTGTGCAGTAATATGTAAATTACCTAGCCAGCTGCATTAAGCAGTGTTTGTTTATTCTATTTCTTTTGGCATAGCATATAACTGAATTTCTGCCAAAAATGTGGCTGCTTCAGGGAACACTGTTTGGGTAGAAGGAAGTTTTGAAAGGAAACACACATCATAAGTCTTTACTCTGTGAAACAGTAAAATCAAAACAAACTTTCTGTTCATAAAAATATCTGTATTAATGTAAAATAATGGGCTTGTAAAATGCAGGGAGAAAGCTGAATCATTTTAGAATGCTCTGGGTACTTTGGCTTTGTAAACAGGAATACAATATTAAGAGGCAGGGATTTTTTCATACATGGGAAAGGTGACTGAAACTGGTGAAATGTGAAAATGGAAAGTTTAAGAGAAATTATTTTAAAATGGCATATTAATCTCCCCTAACACATAGCATTTAAATGCATTTAAATTTAGAAAAGCAGTGAAGTTTAAGTGTTAAAAAAATCGCATTAATGGTGCGTAGAGCTATCTGCTTATTCTTGCAGTCCTTTCAGTCTTCCAGTTTGACACTTCCTTTTTTATCCAGCCAGCTAATTTCCCCTCTTTTGTGAGGAATAACTGTTTTCACACAAGCGCTTACCCAGAAAGCTTCCTTATTGTTTCATGGTTAATTATCTTCTTGAGCTTCACCTTCTGGAGTGAAGGGAGAAAGACTGGGCCTCCCCACAGCTCTAATGAAAGCTAGGTTTTAGAGATGCACTGTGTGAGTAAATGCAGTGTCTGATCTCCCAACATAATAAATGAGTTCTTAAACTTTATGGAGTCACAGCTCATCCAGCAGGTTTACTGAACAATGCAGGAAGATGCTTTATTTTGAAAAAACTTTTTTTTTTTATTTTTAAAAGGGGGAAGAATATTGCTTCACTGTGAAACCAAATACCATAAACTCTTCCAAAATCTCTGCATGTTACACAAAAGGTGCATGTCAAACATTCAGGTTCAGTACCAACCTGTGCTGCTGCATGCAAGTCTTTGGGCTTTATGTTTTAAAGTTGTATCTTAACTACACTTATACTAATAATGCTGATACTAGTAGCCCTGTGCCCCGCAGGTAGCATACCACTTTGTAAACTCTTAATACTTATTGGACTGTTTGTGCCTTACCAGCACTGAAAATAGTCATTATGGATAGACTTAAATCTTCAGATTATGTTCCAATTTTAACCCAAGTTTAAACTGCGCAACATGTAAAATAAACTCTTCTGTAATAGAAGAAAATTGAACAATAGCTTTAGTGGGTTTCTAATAATGAGGTACTCCCCATTTATACTCTGCCAAACTCAGGTAGTCAAATATAAGCCTTTCACCAGAAGATATAGATGGCCATTACTTCATCTACTTCTAAGTGAATTTCTACAAAGTATGTAATTTTTCAAGTGAACAAGCCAAAATGTGCATACAATACTTGAGACATTGCACAGGTTCTATTTGAAATACTAGATTAATCCTTTTTTTCAAGACAGCTCCAGGCCTGTGTTGGCATGTATTATGTACAGAGAAGCTAGAGACATCATTGCTTATCAGTGATGAGGACAAGGAAAAAAATATGGAAGTTCAAGGATGTGATGATCTTAGTGAAAGAGCTCTGCCTAGTGACTTATACTTGGAGAAAAGGCTATTTCTATTTTGCACATTGAAAAGTAGCTCTTCTTAGATATAGGTTGTGTAATGGCAAGGAGCAGCTGTATTGTAGCCTCAAGGTGCTTACCATTGTAATTTTCATTCCTTACTAGGACAACTGCCTGCCACTTACTTAGAACTGTGGTGTTTAACTTCACACATGAAAATCCATAGGTTGGCAGACTCTGCAAGCACTATAAGTATGCAATATTCTTCTAGCCTTTGACTTCACAGTACTTGCTTGTTCGCTCCCCCCTCGTCAATATCCCAAATTTACAGATGGTTAATCAATGACTTCAGGAAGCGCCTCAACTAAGATTACAAAGAAATTGTTTTGAACATTTAAACAGGGAGAAAAAAAGTCTGTTCTTTTTGATAACATGAATTAAGCTAAATTGGGTAGTCTCTCAACCGCTTCATGGGAAGAAACTGATGATAGAGCCATATATTTTTCATGCAGTCCTGTTCTTCATAAATAATAAAGTCTCCCTTTCCAGTATACAGGAGGAATTTTTATTTAGAAATTTAAGCTTCCTCCAGATTTCAGTGAGAAAACTTTCTAGGTATCTTCTAAAGTCAAGCTCCCAAGGGCTGATGTCCTATTCTTTTGTACCTTATGTCTATCTGTTTCTATGGTAATTCTCACTCTTTAGTGTTTCTCACAAACACCCATTTCTGCTGAAACAAAGCTCTTAAAAATTGTGTGATTCCAGGTGTCCTGATGTGCCTGTTATAGGCTGGAGATGGCTATTGTGTCTACTGAGTCCATTCACAGTGTCCACTGAGTGGTTCTTATATAACTGAGAATACACCATGAAAGGAGTACCAGTTCCAATGTAAATTATACTAAATTGAAAGTATTCTTAACCAGTAAGCAAACCTCTTAACTTGTACAAAGACAAAACAATAGTGGAAAGATATGAAAACAATTATGCCACTGTAGCTTTGCTAGTACAACTTTGTTCATCAGCATTTGAATGCAGAATGCAAATGATTTTCCATCAATACAGACATACAAGTGAAAACTTGTGCTGAAGTTCTGCAGTGTAGACAAGCAGTAGTTAAACCTATTTAAGCATGCTTGGTTCCACAGATTTCCTGTGTTTGGTGGATTTTTTTTTTTTCTTAACCATAAAGACCGATCTTTGATTAAGTCAAATTCTGAGATTTGGCATAGATGAACTCCCACTAACTTGCATGGGCATGTATCTGAGGTACTGTGCCAGGACTTGCTCTTTTTTGAACCAGATGTTCATGGCAACATTTGGGTTTGGGTAAAGCTAGGAATGTTTTCCTAAGTTTCATAAAGGGTTTGTGTTGGATTCTTGCACAAAGAAAATCGTATATTCCTCTGAAGTAAAGGTGAGACTGAAATGACATTCAAGGGCAACAAATCCTGTCATGTAACCTCTTGACAGAATAAAAGAAAACCATAAAGCAGTAAACCCAACAGCCAGTAAAATATGCCATGTAGTCAGGTTTTCTCAGAAAAAGGAAAAAAAAACCCAACAAAAACAAACCAAGCACACAACTTGGAATATAAATCTGGGATTGTAAACCTATTTGGATGACAATATGATTTGATATAAAAATGTTATAGATGTTCTTCTGCTCTCTGGTAACATTCAAAGGGCTTCTTCAGTAAATGAGAAACAAAGATGTTAGAAAGCCACATGAGAATATGGTGGCAAGAAAGTAGAGACTAGAAAACATATAATGGGTAGTGTGTTAGCAGTGATTCTGTGGGCACGGCACAGGTGCTAAACTTCATGAGCCTCTGCTTTTGCCATGATCTGTGATAGTTCCCAAACTTAGCTTCTGTAAGCTTTCTTCAAAAACAGATTACCTTCTGTTCCAGCCTGGTTTGTCTGCACCAGTTGCTGAGTGGTGGGAAGGCTGGAGGCTTTCACTCTTTCTTTTGGTCATCTGATACTGTGGGCAGCTTACCAGGAACATTAAAGACTCTCATAGAACCCATGTGCAGGCACAAGTGACCCCAGCGTGTTACCTAGCATCATCAAGTGGTATTTAAATAGCAGAAAAATGGTTAGAAGATAGCCAATTTCTCTGACTTTTTAAAACACTTCTACTTCACTGGTAGTAGGGAATAATAGTTTTCCTCTTAAAATGTCACTGCAATTATTTCATCTGTTGCTTAGAAGATGTGCCACAAGACCTTTCTCATGATAAAGAAAATTATCAGTTTTAAAACCTGGATATGACAATCTCCTATCCTCTAGACTTTAATTTTGGAGCATTATGAAAGAACTTCAAACATCATCATAAAGACAGGGGGTTGAGCAATGGTAAAACCTCAGTTGTTCCTGTAAGACCCAGCCTGCATTGAGACCCTTGCAGGTGACATTTGTGACTACAGAGAGCAGACATGATGTCACTGTCCTTCTTTCAGTACAGAAATCTGTACATACAACCGCCTATGTAGAACTCTGGCGATACCTGCAGGCATCCATAATGCCTAACAGAAAAGCACAAGTTCTGCATGAGCAGGATAGAGCATATTATATAATATATTTCAATATATACATACATGTTTTGTGTTATATATATATATGTATTATATATTAATATATTATATATTATAATATATTAATATATTCTGTATATTTCAATATTATTTCATTGAGAGAAGCAGTAATAGTTGCAAAATAAAGCAAGATAAAGTATGAACCGCAGTTTTGGATCTTATTTTCTCAGGAAATAGACATGTGCTGCCTTCTTTTAACTTCAATTATCTCAAATATGTATGTTCATGATAGTTTCATTAGTGATCTGTGATAAAGCATACTGCTTCCATACATTTTGAGGCTGTGTTGTAATGTGCAAGTATGATGCACATGGGATATTATGCATATGCTTACATACATAAAAACACTGCTGTTTGGAAATGGGGACATCTTGTTAGCTACAGTACAGGGAACCCCATTTAGAAGATGAACTTAAGTGAAGCAGGGGTGAAATGAGTACTGTACACATGAGTATTTCCCTCAGCAGAAGTACTTGGCATGCTTGCATTTTTCAAAAGACAAAATCATGTTTGTCTTCTTTGAATGTGCACACATTCCTGGAGATGGGGGATGGTTTTCTTCCTTTTTCTTTCTGTTTCTCGTGGCCCCTAAGTGCATTTGAGTTTGGATAATTTGTCCACAGCAACTGAAGGATATGTTGCAGAGAAGGGAGGAACAGAGTTTTTATTTATTATTGTAATGGCTCTTTTTTTCATGTTAATTCCTTTAAAAAAATATAATGGTACGTAGGGGTTACATTACAGGCCTGTTTCACCAACACAAAGTATCTGTACTGGAGTAGCACATGCAAATGAAGCTGAAACAGAGAATCATTGTTTAATATAATTTACTGCAGAAGAAGAAAAACTATCCTTGTTTTAGTAAAGGAAACAAATTAAAAATATATTTTTAAGACTTTTCTTTGAAGAGGCATTGGGTTTGAGGAAATGTCTTTATTTGGCTTAATAAGCTTCTTTCCTGCCATAAACATTTTCAGCAGATTAACTGTTTAGGTATTAACACCAGCCCTGAAAGCATTTAAGTGCACACCTAGCTTTGCTACACTAGTTATAGCACTGAAATAGGAATACTGTCCTGAGAAAAAATAGTTCAGATTTAGATTATGAACAGCCAAACTCCTTAAAGCAGCATTTTCAAATACTTCAGAATTAATTCAACCTTTCAGTCTTCTGAGTCTGTAATTTAATTGCTTCTTGGCTTAATTATATTTAAAACTTCTAATGCAATGGTAAATGCTTCCTAAGTCTTGTTTACCTAGTGGTAATATTTTAAAAAATAGGATTATGCATAATGTTGTGCATCTTTTGTTCATACTGCATTGATTTTTTTACTTGCTTGGTCAAAACTATTTCCCTTCTTTTACTGTGAACCATGTGACTTTCAAGATCTGCTTTAGGTGTAGCAACATTTAGTGACTATAATGATAGTCACTCTGACCTACTTTAAAGATACCCATTTTAGAAAGATGACATATGCACACTCATACACACATGTGTATATGTGTGTGTGTGTTTATACACCCTCACTCTTGAGCATATAAAAAAGAAGTTTTTAAGTTCTGGGAAATTCATTGCAGTCAATTACACCAGCTGGTATACAAAGAATTTTTGACAGACAAAATTGTACCTTTGAAGCACGTTTTGTCACAAACTTCAGCAAAGCCAGAATTTACAAGTGAACATCCAGGGCTCAATCTATTCAAATCTGAAGCTCTCTACCACACTCAAAGCTTCTCTTTAGTTGTAGTATGTCTTAAATGTGGAGATCAGCATGTTTGTCTGTGACAGACCTCTTTCATATTGGAGCAACACCTTGAACCACGCTAGGCAGAGCATCCTTTGCAGTATATAAGGCTCTATAAGAAATCCACATTCATCAGTAACTGAAAGTGGATGAAAAACGTGGTGCAGCTCTCATGTGAATAAAGTTTTCCCAATTGGAAATAGCAATAGAAGATTTGTCTGCTTTGTGTAAATGATTCATTGTGTAATAAGATACAGTCCTTTGGATAAAAAAAAAAAAGTCATGTAGAAGAAACATCAGCATTTTTTTTTCCCAGGAAACTGAGCAATCAGCATTTAGTTCTGGCACCAGCTAACACGTACAATGGTATACCTCCCATCCTCTGTATAACACCAAGTAAAGGATCAATCTGGGGACTTTGAAATGTTACGTTGGCAAGACCTAATAATCTATTACTGTCCTGCTAATCCTAATCCTCCAGCAACCTACCTATGCATTGGCCAGCCTGATAAGGAGACCTCTAACATGGTAAAAATAGTTCTGAGATTCCTGGTTTTTACCTTGCTACTGCTGTCAGTGCAAACAGGCTGGAGTGATGCTGCCTTCCATTTTTTACTCCAGAGATTTATTCAGCAGTCTGTATGGTGCTGCTCTCTCCAACAACTACCTCAGTGTCTAAAGTCTCTTTCTTGTTTGAGCGGCTTGCTGAATTTTGTAAATAGGGGAATATATATATATATATATATATATACCCATGCTAAAAATGACAAATACAAAATGTTTGTGACTTAAGCTGAGTGGTTTGTTTCAAAGTTAAAACTTGGTCTGTACTTAGGAACAGCTGCCAATGTAGCCGATAATCATTGAAGTTGTACTTCAAGGGAGATGATGCTTATAAAGAAAAAAAAAGATGTAGTAATTCACTAATATTAATTCAGTCAATTCCTTGGACAGAGAAAGCTATGCTGGTAAAATAACCGTATCCACATAAGAGCCTTTGCAAGTATAGTTGTGACAATCACAAGGGTAAAAAAAAATAATAAAATCAAATCCTGAAATCCATCGTAGCTTTGCTGCAAAATTTCTGAGTATATTCCAGGCCTTGGAAAAGCATGTGTATTTGAAGAACAAAAAGCCAGGCTTTGAAGTGAGGAGCACTCAGTGAAGATGAATGAGCTGAGGTCACAACTCTACATGTTTTATTGTTTTAGTCCATCTGACTTGCAGAACAAACAAGGCAGCCAAGTGCTGATTTACAAGGGGAAGGTTATCTTCCTGACCAATAAGGACCAAATGTTTTGGGTTTGAGAAACAAAATCAGATTCCATGGAACATAAAATCCTTGGAACCTGCTGCTGATTTCCTGCCTTCAGGAATTTCGTTTTGCAGCTGGCAGCAACTTAAAACAATAAAAAAGTGCAGTTTAGGAAGCTTTTCACAGTTATGTCTTTCTAATGCTAAGCACGACAGAGTCATAAAACATGCCACAAAAACAAATAAGTAATTATATATTTCTTGTTTCATCTAACAGGTTTTCAAGTTATATTAAATTATTGTCATTCTCTCACATTTTACTTGTAGGATAGTTAAGGGTCAGCTACAGGTAGGTAACTGGGTGATGGTTGGACTTGATCTTGAAGGTCTTTTCCAACCTAGTTGATTCTATGGCTCTATGAACTAAGTACTAGCTAAGTACCAAACGAGAGTCATTATAATATATGGTAAACTGGAAAATCTAAATATGGATTTCTGAACTCTGCAATGCACAGAACTGCTCTGATAGCTGTACATGTCTAGCAAACTGGTGTTTTCATGGGAAATTAACTTTTAAGCTATCACTAGCCAATATCCCTCAGGGAAAAAAAAAAGGCAAAAAGACTCTAATAAATTTACTCCATGAAGCTTTGGGGTGGGTAGATCCACAAACACACTCTAGCCTTCAACATTAGACTTCACAGATTCTCAAAATCCCAAAAACCTCCTAACTTCCCAGAGAAGAAAAAATTCTTCGGCACCCATATTTCTGCCCATGATTATGTGCAATATCTGAACACAGCTGCAGTACTCAGGGACCTATCTTACATCTAAGCCAAATGAAGCATGAGGACACAGATTTATCTTACATGGAGGGTGTTTTGGTTTGTCAAATATATTAATAATCATATCACCCTGCTGTATGGTGGATAGCTACTCTGCCCAGTTTGGAGAAAATAAGTCAGATGAGTGTTTTAGCCATTGGTCTACTGGACATAAAGGGATGAGATAGACTTGTGTTTTGCACAGAAACAGTGTACCTATATCCATAATTAGACACTGGAACAGGGATTTGGGCCTGTTACTATTGCCAGTCAAATGTGCTGAACAGTACACTGCAGGATAAAATTCTCCTCATCTATATCTGACACAATATTTAATTGGTTTATGCAAAATGAAACAGGGGACGTAGGCTTCTTTTCAGAACAGCATGTAGGTAGGGCTTCTGCTGAGAGAATGCCAACCTGGTTCATGTCATGAGCCCAATGTCCCACACCAAAAATCAGTCCTCTAACTGTTGAGCTGATAGAGAATATCCCATGACTTCTCACAAAAGGGCTGAGCAGCTTTAGTTCCTATTTCAAAGAGATAGTTCCTAGCTCAGAAAGAGAGATATATCACTGCCCCTGCAAAATTAACCTTGGCCGGGTCTTGATGAATCTAAGTCAGGAGCTAAGCTGTGTACAACTTCCCGTTCTTGGACTACAGCCTCATTTTATCTGCTTGTATTTCAGTAACTTCTTAAGTTTGTTGTGATTTAGATTCCTGTTTGGCATGTGATCAGTGCTGTATTTGAAAAACAAAACTTGTTCCAAGAAAGCTCAAGAGACTGAGAGATCATAGTTAAAATGTTTTTTTTTTGGAAAAAGTTCTTGTTTTTCTGGATACAGTGATCATTGTTCAGCTGTTAAGATTATTTAAACTAAACAATTCTACATTAGTTAACAGTTCTATTACAAGACTTATTGTATAAGAAAAGTCTTCCCTAAAATTGAGGTCTTTCAATAAATAGAAAAATAAAGTAAAATTAATTTGTGCTAGAGAACCAGCCCCAAAATCAGGGACCACTTTTGCCTTGAGTAGTTTAAGGTGAGTCAGTACTCTTGGCCACTTGACACATCACATTTGGGTGAGTAAAGTTGTCAAGGTGTTCTTCCTCTCTCATGTGTGTTTCTAGGATTAATTCTTGGTAGTGTATGTTCTGAATCATAATAACAAATATTACTGGAAATTTACAAAAGTCTTAAAAAAAACAAACTAATTTCAGCTCAATTATTTACCAGTTCTTCCCCAGAAAAAGGTGTCAGCACAGACAGTATTTGAAATTCATGTAGTATTTGATTAACTGATTGATTGTTTTTACAGCTGAAGATATTAACACTTATTGGATCATTAGTACTGCCTTTATTATCAAGTAAAGAATAAATATAAGTTCAAATAAAAAGTCATCAAGTCTTGTGATTTCCAGTGTATTACATGTGTTGTTTTAAGATTCACAACACAAAAGTTTACTATAAACATTTTGAAAATCCTTTAATAAATCCTTTATATCTTAACTCTTTTAAACAGGCTACAAGAGTTTCTCATATATTCAATAATAAGCTGATAATTATATCATTTTTACTAACACCCTCATGTGATTCTGCAGAATGGTTAACAATTGTTACATATGAAGTGACTAACCACAATTAATCTGTATTAAAGAAAAGTCAAATTTCTGTATGATATTTTGACAGAAAGTTAAAGAAAACAACCAACCTGGGAAGACTAAGAAATCATGCAAAATTTAATAATTTAATTATTTTAATTGATTATTTTAATTTCATAAAAGTCATACAAAAATGAAAAACCTATTAGAGACCATTGTTCCAAAAATGCACTTTACTCCTATTAATGTACTTACCTAATTTCAGTGGAAGCACATTCAAAGTGCAGCTGTAAATATTTTTTAAATTTTGACTTTGATTTTTTTTTTACAGGAGCCTCTGAATGTTATTGATGCCAGTGTGATGGATCTGAATGGTTCAAGTGAAGATGCACTAGAATGGGATGAAACTGACATAAGCAATAAGCTGATCAGTATTCATGAAGATTTAAGTGTTCCTGATCAGGAACTCAAGAAGGATGAGCTAAGACAGAAACCTTCTTTGGGAGAAAGTGGTTTTAATGATGTGAATGAAGATGAAAGTATTGGTGATTGTGGAAGTCCTCTTTATTGTCCCAGCATTACTTCCCCTCCAAATCCTCACATCTATCAGGTCTATAGTCTTCATAATATCGAATTATCAGAAAAAAAACACATGCCTTTTCTGAAAAAAACATCTAAACTCTCCAGTGTAACACAGTCTAACATTTTAAATAAAAGTCTTAGTAAAGACTCATCATTTTCATCTACCAAATCCCTGCCTGAGCTAATAGGGGGGAACACATTGGCAAAACCATATAGCTATATGTATCAGAGTGGAAACATAAGCAGGCACTCTGAGAGTGAGAGTGGGATAGTGAGTGAATGTGATACAGAAACTACAAATAATTCAGAGATTTTTTTGCTAAATGATATTGAAAGCACTCAGAGTAATCCTGAAATTGGGCATGCAGAAACTCAAGTGGATGATATAGTTGATGTGATAAAACAAAAAATACAGCAAGATGAAGACCATGCTAGTCTCTCGGATGATTTCCAGTTGTTACCTTCTGCATGTTGTGGAAATGAAAATGATGAGGATTTAGACAGCATTACCATGTGTAACCGTGTTTCTCTAGAAGAATTGCAAGGAAAGCATGACGTGCTTACTTTTTATGATTACTCATATCTTCAAGGGTCCAAATTCAATTTACCAGTGCTAATGAAACAATCACAAATTGAAAAAACACATACAGAGGGCAGTTTGTTTCACGACTTTTGTTTTGATAAAATACCTGGTAAATCTGAACATAAGCCTGGAGAATCTCAACCAGATGGGTTTATTCATGACCATACTTTGACAAAGGTCCCTGGAGAATCAGATCCCAATTCCTGTAAATCTGAAGAAACTGTAAGAAAATTAACTGTT
Source organism: Melopsittacus undulatus (assembly GCF_012275295.1). Classification (NCBI taxonomy): domain Eukaryota; kingdom Metazoa; phylum Chordata; class Aves; order Psittaciformes; family Psittaculidae; genus Melopsittacus; species Melopsittacus undulatus. The sequence goes on along the minus strand of NC_047530.1, from coordinate 39,908,295 downwards.
ACAGAGAATACAAGACAGGTTTCAACTTTATCTCGTAGTTCTTCATTAGAATCTCTGTCTGTAGTAGGTGATCTGTTCAGCTCAGGTATTTTTAAAAGTGGAGACGGTCTTCAGCGAAGCACCTCATTGGAGAGCTGGCTGACTTCTTATAAAAGCAATGAAGATCTTTTTAGTCATCACGGCTCAGGTGACATAAGTGCAAGCAGTGACTCTGTCGGAGAGCTCAGCAAAAGGACACTAGATCTCTTGAATCGCTTAGAGAATATCCAAAGTCCTTTAGATCAAAAGATTAAGCGCAGCATCTCTGATATAACACTCCAAAGTGGCTCTCAAAAGATGTCTTTTACTGGACAGCTGTCTCTAGATATTGCATCCTCAATCAATGAAGACTCAGCAGCTTCTCTGACTGAACTCAGCAGCAGTGAGGATCTTTCTCTGTGCTCTGAAGACATTGTACTGCACAGAAATAAAATACCAGATTCAAATGCATCATTTAGAAAACATCTTAATAGATCTGTAGCTGATGAGAGCGATGTCAATGTCAGCATGATTGTTAATGTCTCCTGTACTTCTGCTTGTACTGATGATGAAGATGACAGTGATTTGCTTTCAAGTTCCACCCTTACCTTAACTGAGGAAGAGCTGGGTATCAAAGATGAAGATGATGACTCTAGTATAGCAACTGATGAGGATATTTATGAAGAATGCAATTTAATTTCAGGACTTGATTATATAAAAAATGAACTCCAAACTTGGATTAGACCAAAATTTTCTTTGACAAGGGAGAAGAGAAAAAGTAACCTCAGTGATGAAATTCAGCGCAGTAAAGTTAGTAATGAGACATCAAAAGCCACAGATACAATAAGCATTGAAACACTATTGAATGGTTCAGTACAGAAAATATCAGAAAATAATGGCAATAGTAAGAATGTGCCACGTGATCATGAAAAAGGAACGAAGAGTCACCTGATGAAAGATATCTCTCAGGTTGTGAAGGATCAGCTTGTGGATGATATGGAAAACGGCAATGTTGAAAATACTCTTGGCAGTCAAAAGGAAAGTCTTGTTAGAACATCGTCAACTCCCAAAACTCATGCATCACTTGATGTCATAGAAGCTGAAAATGAATGTTGTGTCTGTGAAGCTTTTACAGACAGTTCAGATGATTCACATATGGATGGAAAAGAGACTGTATTGTTGTCAGATGAATCCAGAAACCCTCTAAAAGAATGTCAAAATCATCTTCAGATTGATTGTCACTCTGTTGCTTCCTCTCCTGCTAAAAAGCCTTGTCTTGAATCTTCCTCAGAAATTAATTGTGGAGACGTAGATACAGCTTTACAAACATCCTTACCTAATGGTCAACAACAAAGAATATGTATTACTGAAAAATCTACTGATTGCTGTACAGCCTTGAAATCCAGTGAAGAAGAATGTGACTCCTCTGCCAGTGGTCTTGCTTCGTGCTGCAACTGTGAATCTGCTGCTTTTGATAAAAGAAACATGGAAGATGGGTCAGTACACAATTTCGTGAGGGAGATAATAGACATGGCATCAACAGCTTTGAAAAGTAAGTCACAACCAGAATGTGAGTCATCTGCTCCAGCTTCATTAGCACAGATCAAGGAAAAAGTGTTAGAACACTCTCACAGACCCATTCAGCTAAGAAAAGGGGACTTCTATTCTTATCTTTCACTTTCTTCTCATGATAGTGACTGTGGAGAGGTAATCAAATACATAGAGGAAAAGAGCAGCACTCCTGTGCCATTGGATTTCACAGATGAGAGAGAAAATATTGAATGCTTTTTTGAAGCCTGTCCTGAGGAAGAACGGGTTGAGCAGCAGCAATCTGTTTCTAATGGTACTCCTGAAGCACGAGTTGAGCAGCAGCAGCAGCAGCAGCAACCTATTTCTAAGACTATTTCTGAAACATCTCCAGAGTCAGCAGGTGAAGTGACTCAAGAATCATTAAGAGAAGTTAAAACTTCATCTGAAGGTAGGAATTTGTCTTTCTTCTGTGATGATGACAGTGGTATAAACGTCCCTAATCCTTACAAACAAAGCAGAACAAATAATTTGAAAAATGCTGATGGTGATTTGTTGATTTCAGATGGGCAGACTGAAGGTTTGGAAAAGAATCCTCCAGATCTTGGCACTAAAAAGAGTACTACAGGAAACTCACCTGGACCTGAAGATTCCAAAGGATGTGTTGCAGCTTCTGAGAAGGCTTCAGCTACAGAGTTTCAGTTAAAGCCTGGCCATTCACAGAAAAAGGATGTTTTGCATCAGAACAGTAAAACTCTTGCTTGTGAAGAAAATCTCCTAAATCTTCATAAGGAAAGACATATAAATATGCACAGATAGAATGTAACCTTCTCCAGGCACGTACATTGTCCTAAAACCAGGTATGTACTCTACAAGTTGCACATTCTTTTTTTTTATATACATATTTTTTTCCTTTTTTTTTCATTTTTGTAAAAATGAAAGGAGATGAATCGCCATCCACCACCTAGGGCCTCTGTTTGATGATAGTGCTATATTATTTGTTTTGATTACACTGTAATCCAAATGTACATGCCACTGGTCAACAAATGCAGTAAATACTAACTGCTTCTTGCCCTTTGGCTTTGCACTGACTGGAACTGGTCTCTTCTGGAACAAATCTGCTATCTTACAGAACTTGGGAATTCTTCAGAAGTAGTATTTATATATCAGCCTTCTCTTCCCTCCTCAACTGAGCTGTGGAACCAGACAACAGCCCTACTCATTGATCCCCTTCACAGTCAGCTGGCCTTATGAGGTGTTCAAAAGCACTTGATGAAACTGAACTTCTGGTTTTACAAGAATTTTGTGTGACTAGTGAGCTGGAGTTCTACAGTATTTCCAGACAAGCCATGAGGAATGGCTAAGCAGATTGGAGAATAAGTAGTGAGATAATAAGTAACCTCTTGATATCAGTTTACCATGACTTAAGCTCAATAAGCCATTAATAAGAACAAAACCTTTCCAGCCCTAACTATTCTATGATTCTATGATTCTATTACAACACAATGTTAGACCAAAAGTGGAGGTTACCAAAACAAGAAATCTTTTCAACATCATTAAAGATTATAATGTGAAGGTAATGTAGAATAAGGACCTGAATACCAAAGCAGGTGGAAACTGATAGCCAAACAGCAGTACTGGAAGCTTTGGTTTTATTTTGTGATTAGCATTTTGAAACATAAGTAAGAGGGTGCAACCTAAAGTGGAAAAGTGTATCTAATCTCTTCTAAAGTCTGAAACTGGTTCAGATCTGAAGTTTCTGACTTCACACAAATGTCCAACAATAACTGCACAAAAGAAGATCTACAAAATAACTTCTGGATAACATCCTAACAAGTAGCACTGCTGCTTTGAGTCTCACTTTTTTTTGGCGAGCCAAAAGCCAGCATAGCTGTGTAGAATGCCATTAGTCTTTGGAAACACTACTCCAGTAGACCAGAAAGATCATGGCAACTCTAAATGCCACTCCAATTCCAAATGCTGCTGCTTGCCAGAAGCTATAGCAAGGAAATTTCCAATAAAACACAAGGCTAAGCACAGAACCAGGTTTCCCTGGGAGGTTCTGGAATCTCCATCCTTGGAGATTCTCAAAATTCAAGTGGTTGTGCCATGAATGATCTGATCTACCTTTGAAAACAGCCTTCCTTTGAGCAGAAGGTTGGACCAGATGATGTTCAATTTCCTTCTAACCTAACTTCTGCTATGATTCCATGATGTTGCTAGGAAAAAAGACTGTTATTCGTCACTGCCTGTGAAACCACTAGTACTTTCCAATTGCAAACTACGTTGCTGTAGCAGAGGATCTGAGCATATTTATATGTAATAGAGTGCTTTCTTCTGCATTTCCTGATTTTGCTATATTATATTACTATGCTTTGGGCTTTTCTTTTGCACATATTGGTGGCTAACCCAGCATTCACACATTCACATTTGTATAAATATGTCTAGCAAAGTCTTTAGGCTATGACAGCAATAGTCTACAACTTGCCACTATCTCTTTAAACACATATCTATTTGAATAATTCAATATCTTGGAACCATCATAGCAAAGAGGATATTTCTTGAATAGCTCTGAAATAGACTGTCATGACCTGTTGATTACCAATTACATTAATACTTGGGCACATCCAAACAACTGGAGTAGCCATGCAAATCAATTGGGAATTACAAAACTCATAGATGATATTATATATTCCGGAATTATGTTACAAGGATAATTTGTATATGGAAGACTATTTGGAAATTGAGATGATGACAAAAGTTTGAGGTTGATAACAACATGTAAACATAAATTTTTCTTTAATTACTGTTTCATTACTTTTCTCATTTTTTCCACTCATTTTTATAATTAATTTGAGGAAGAATGCTTACTATAGTGACTATGATTTTATTCTTGTTCTCATTCTTTCATTGATGCAGATAATAACGTCTTTTCAATTCATTAGTACTTTTCCTCTGAGGATCTCAAAATACTGTATAAAATTTCACTCAGTCTTCAAAACTTCATAGTTTCTTACTAGTAGCCAGCTACGTTTTTCACAAGACTGAGATATGACAATATGCTGATGTAAGGACTAAGATTGGACATAGAGGATGCAGATAGTAGTAAATGCCCCCAAATGCAATAAAATGTAATGCAGACTCTGTATGTAACAGTTTAGTAGGCTTGTGTTATAGGGTTTTTTTGCCCAGGGACTGACAAAAATTTTTAAAATAACAAAGCCCTTCAAACTACATTCCACTTTTTGCATTTAGGAAGATATACTGGTTCTTAACTGATGCATATAGCATTGGTTCCATGGAAATTATGTACTGTATTATTCAAAGTACTAAAGCCCTAGGATACATATAGTTTATCTCTGGCACATCAAAAAATGAAAATATGAGCTGCTACATTTAGTATCACTAAAGTCTGAGCTCCCTTCCCCCATTCACAAGCTTGGTGCTTTAACTTCATCTCTCATGCTATGGGGAATGAATTACAGAAGCAATCTATCCTAATTTGTTAACTTATTCAAATAACAGTTATTATACTTAACTATGCTAAAGATTATCTTTTTGGTGGCAGATTGTTTATTTTTTTGATGAGGCTAATTACTGATTTTCCAAAGGTAATTTACATTTATTACTAATACATCTTTTAAAATGTGACAGATAAATGTTGTTCCCATAAGTGTATTATGAAAAAAGTTACTATTTAAAAACACATTATTTAATTTGAAAGATAAATGGCAAACACCATTATTTTTCCTGTAGCACCTGTGCTGTAAGCTCATTTAAATGTGTAATTCCATGTGTAGCTGAAATACTTAGAGAAAAATAATCTATAGTATATGTGTACCTTAAAAGCATACTGTGAATTCAAAGCTGAAAAAGGCATAGTTTCAAGTGTACTTGGTTTTTATAGTTTTAGTATTTACTTTGGCTGTAAAGAAGAATAAACTTAATAGGGAAGAAAATATTTTTGCCAAATGTTACAATCCTTTTATTTCGCAGTGTGCTAAAAAAATTACCATTATGGGAAAATAGTAACTATTCTATAAGCAGGCTTAAAAATATCTCTGTCAGTATTGACTAGTCTCTGATATGAGCCAACATGTAGTTCTTCAACAGAAGTTCTCATAGTTCTCATAGGAGTTCTTCTCAGAAGCTCTATGCTGATTTTATCTCTCAAGTAGGGGACAGCTTGAAAGGACTGTCTTTCTGTATATGAGATCATGCAGTTTTCTGCTGTCACTGTGACCCATGACTCACAAGTGGAATGGGAATTTTTAGTCCCATATTCAGTATGCATAGAGATCAATACATTAAGAAGGTTTATATGATGTGTCCAAAGACTTTTCTAGAGGATACATTAGAATTCTGTAGGTAAAATCTGTTAATTCTTACAAATGAGATCAAAAACTACTTCCTTTTGTGAAGAATTTGTAGTTTAAACTTAAGTTGTAATTTAATTTAAGGAAAATATATTGGACAGAAGAAAACTACATTGGTTTCATCTGACAGTGCTGCAATGTTAGCCAGAATATCCTGCCATTTACTATAACCAGGAGAACCACAGGAGTGGTACTCAGAAAGCCTGTTATTTCCTCCTCAGCAATAGATTTTTTTATGACTTATTCCTTCCTTTCCTTAGTTTATTTAACAAAGAATAATGAGAATAATGACCAATGAGACCTGTAAATCATGGCTTATTCACTGAAAAGTGTTTTGAGATCCACAGCTAAAAGATGATACATAAATACAAAGGACTGTTAGTTACTCATTACAGGAAAAATAATATACAGGTTTATACAACAATTTACTTTTAGCAACTGGAACTACAAGAATAATCTCTTTGCTTGCCCTTTCTTTTCCTAGAGGTTTTTATAGGGCGATAAGTGCTGTAATGTTCCTTCACAGAGTTTAAAACAGTCTGACTTTTTAGCTCCTTACAGTAGCTGACTTTAAAAAAATTAAATGGAATAAGCAGCTAATCTTGTATTGCCTGTGAATTACATAATTTTTGAAAAACTTGACATAATCCATCACTGAGACTTTTCTTATTATAGATATGTGAAACTCGTGCCAGAGTTGTAGACACCTTTTGATACAATCTTCCCCTTTATTCTAATCAGTTCTTCATTAATTTCTAAGCAAAGTGTTAGCTTTTCACTATTTTCCTGTAAGTATATTTCTTCTATAAATGGGGAACAAGGTCAGTTTCAGCAAATAAGATCAAAGCAGAAGGTAACTGGATAGATCCAGATATTCCTGCTTAATTTGGAAGGCACATAATGCATGTCTAGAGTGCCTCCTAGGAAATGCCTAAGAGATGTACTTTGCACTAATCTTTGAGCTGTATTCTGACAGTTATTTCTTCATAATCCCTATCATAAGCCTGTGCTCTTTGATGAATAGTTTAACCCTAAACTCTGAGCTGGGTAATTCTACAGTATGAAAATTTAACTCATTCATGGTACTACAAGTCTTTAAATAGCTATTTACAATTTTAAAATACAATGATGACACTGACAATCTTATTCATGGAACACTTCTGTGACAATCCTTTCTTCCTCTCCATTGAAATCTCATTCTGTATGTTTACATAAATATTAAAATAAGTGATGGGTAGATCTTTTTGTTACTTGGCTTTTGAAAAATCCTATGTTTTCATAGATCAGTGCACTTTTGAGTGTGCTGAAGGTAAGTTTGCAGGTAAGGATGAGGACAGCATCCAGGGAAAAGGTCAGATTTGATGAATTCTCTTGTTTCTTTAGAAATGAAGTCTTTACAAAAGTCAATGAGCTTTCTACATCAATACAATTTTTTACAGTAACTTGTACCTCAGGCTGTTGAAAGTCATTGTTTGCCTACTGTATGCTTCTGCATTAAAGGCTCTGGCATGTGATCATTTAATGAGTATCTATGATTGTTCTGCAAGAGCTATGTTTTGCAAATAAAACTTCATTTTCTGTAACCTACTATTACTTTTTTGTTTCCTTTTAGAATCTTGGCTGCAATTCAGGTGCAGGTTCATCCTGTAAACCCTGGGATGACCTCCAATTCCATTGTATCACTGCCTTTCATTACACTGACTCCCAAGATAAATTTTCTTTCCAAATGTGATTTGTCCATGTTGGCTTTGTGATCAGGCTGCATATGCTAGTCCTGTTTCAGTGATCATTTTGTATTGTAGCAAGGCCATTTGCTTTCATGTGGATTCCTCTCCCAAGCTACCTCTAATGACCTTCCCTTCCTAAATTGGTTGCCTCTGTACTACTTATCACTGATTCTGTTCTTTAAAGTTTTGAAGATCTATAGAACTCATGACTAGTCTGGTTCATCTTTTCACAGCTGTACCTGCCAGTACTCTTCTATTTTATGTATCTAATTTAATATTTATGTGTATAATGCATAAGTTTATTGAAACTATTTTACTTTTAAAGTGACAATTTTGTTGGATTGCAGCAAAAAGAAGTCATTAGCCCTCCTGATTCAATACATCTAAAAATTAGGTAATTAAAATAAATGGCATTTTATTTATTTAGTTTTAAAATTTAATCTATGCAACACTTCAAGAACCAACTACATGGTGTTGTATATTAGGAACTGTTGACATTCTACTGAATTAAGTACAACATTTTGTTTTTTTATGCTTCTTGAGGTGGTAATTAGAAAAAAAGTTTTTAAAAAATGTGTGCCTTGCTGTATTTCTTATACCATTTATTAAAAAGCTGCTTTCACAGTAAAATTTTGTTGGTTTGAAAGGAGGAAATAGCAAGGTTAAGATGTGTGAATAATTTCTGTATATATGTATAACCAAGTGCAAACATTGATGTATAATGACAGTATAAAATGCTTTCATGTTTGTGATGTCCAGTGATGTGGAAAATATAAGCCTTAAAACCATTAGATTGCATGGTAATTAGAATTGGCATAATAAACATAGTTCATTGGGGGAAAAAAAAAAGAAGAACTGGTGATGTGTTTTACCTGCGTACCAAGAACAGAATGCTTTATCAAAGTACAGAAGAATATGTTTTTGTTTGCAAATGTTCCCTAGATATACATGATTCCATAGCTAGTGAAGATTTGTATTACCTGGCTCATAGGTAAAGAACTTATTCATTAAAGATTCTGCAGGTCTTTTGGGCCAAAGTAACACAAGTATTCAGTAGTTTAGTACACTGCTAATTGCAGTGGTGGCACACTTTTATAGCAGATCTTTTCTTGTTTTTTTTCAGTATGAGTTTGTTGTCTGATTCTTAAAATTTTATTCATTTACGTAGTTATATTGAGTAAGCTTTATATATATTAATGCAGAAACTTTTACAGTTGGCTATTTCAATGACTGAGACTGTACATTTTAAATGTTTTTGTCTTGTGCTTAAACTACTTTGGGTAGCCAAAACAAGCCCAATGCCTTTGTAACCTTTCTCTGCAAACATGGCATTCATCAGCTAAAAATACTATTAATACTGGATGTCAGGAAAGTTAAAAGGCAAGGAATGCTCTCCCATGCCACCTTTAATCATTATTTTCACAATTATACGAATGTTTTCACAAAAAGCCTCAAGATTCTACTTCCTTTAAAAAATGTGCAACACTTTGAGGAATGATACTGATCAGATAATATATTCATTCAACATGGAAGGAACAGGTATTAAAAAAAAGCCTCATGTTTTCCAAATTATTAAAAGCTTCTCATTACTACAAGAAGCAAATTATCTCTCAATTTAAGTTTCCACTGCATAGCCTTGGGTAGGCTATGATGTGGGTAGGGCAGCAGAAACAACTCTTAGCTTAAAGAAAAGTGTAAATAAGAAGCAGCAATTATTAAGAGAGCCTTTTGAATCTACAGAGTTCTGCTCTCACATATCTTGTATCATGTACACATCTAATAGAGTAACTTGTAAGTACATAAAAAGTCTAACTATATAGCCAAAGATCACTTTAATGTACCTTAAATATTTTTAAAGATATATAAAATAATTTGGAATATAAATCCTAATTTTAGTAAGGTATTTACAGTGAAAATTATGCTAATTTATGAATTATTTGAACATGACTTTTTGTCTTGACATGGGAACTGAATTTAGAATCATTCTTTCTTTCCCTCTTGCTTTTTCTAGTTTATGTTGTATTTTTTTAAACTTACTTTGACTATAGTCATACCTTACACTATGACGACAGGAAAACTAATAAGTCAAAGGCTTTGCAGATCTGTCACCTCACCCAACAGACTGTGCAGAACTCCATCAATTACTTGTACCATTCTATTAGGCTATTTGCCACAAATTCACTTTTTTTCCTGGGGGAAAATAATAGTACTTGTCAAATCAATAAACCACATATTCATCATACACTATCTGGAATATTATATGGTCACAACTCAAATTTCTATGGTTCCTTCCTAAGAGATGCTGAACATTTTAATTTAACTAGTATTCCCAAATCTATATTATTTGGTTTCATGAAATAAAGTAATCGTGACTGTGATGCAAGACCCATCATTATCAGCTATTCCTTTTTTTTGCATGGTCAGTAGCTTTACTCTCTTTTATTTTTCTTCTTAGAATATACTGGAGTTTATTGTCAATAAAAGTTGATTTCTGAAGGAAATCTCTGATATATACTTACAGGATTTGTTAATGTTTTAGTGTAAGTCATATGCTTATGCCTAAATTTTGCCTAGAACTTGCAATAAATCCTAGTGCTAACTCCCTAAAGAAAATTATTGGCAAAGTATAAAATTAACATTGATGTACCATGTACTTTTCAACCCATACATGGATTCCTGCATAGATCTCTTGTGGTGTAGAAGCATGCTGCAAGCTTTCTGCAGCATTTATTCCCACCTAAAGTTCCATAGGCTGCTTTTTATTCCACACACTCCCTAGCTCATGCTTGAACATCTGCAATGTGTGAGGTGGCCATTTCACAGCAATGACCCTGACATGTGGATCTCCCTTTCCTGCCTGCTTCACATTCCTTCCACAGAAAGCCAGAGATCTCCAGCTGTAAGCAAAGGGAATGTACACTAATATTGGTGGTGAAACGCATGCCTAGGACATGATTTAAAAGGTGTTTTGTGATCAGCATAGTTTTATATGTGGATAGTCTTGTAAACTATGCCCCCAGTATTTCTCAATGGTTTGTCTTTTTCCCAAGGTAAGTTGAAGACTTTGAACAGAACAGTGACTCTGCACCTTTGTTACAGTACGAGAAATGTAGGTTCCTCTTTGTTTCACAGTAAACTCAAATATATAATGGTTTTAAACTAAAAGAGGGGAAATTCAGACTGGATGTGAGCAAAAAATCTTTACAGTGAGGGTGATAAATTTCTGGCACAGGTTACCCAAAGAGGAGGCAGATGCACCATCCCTGAAGACTTTTAAGGCCAAGCTAGACATGGTTCTGGGCAACTTGATCTAGACGATGTCCCTGCTCATTGGAGGGTGTTGTACTAGATGACCATTGAAGATACCTCCCAATCTATACCTCCCAATAAAAGAATCACTGTCAGTTAGACAGCATCTCAACCGTCCTCCTTGGTGACAGGATCCATAGATGACATAGCCTCCCACATCACATAATTTAGAATTTTATTTCAGTTTTCCCTGTGTTGAGGAAAACAACCTGTTTTGACTAAAACATACCTGGTAAAAGGGCTGCTTTAGAGGAAGGGTGGAGGGGACTTGAAGACACCTGTGTTCCTGTGCTGCAGTGCACAGAAAAGGGGTTATTAATGTTTAGGCCAGACCATACTAATATGTGGCTCAAGAGGATTAACGGGGTTGTCAGGTTCTTAGCCAAGTCAATCTCCTTCACTGACAAGTTTCTACAAACTTATTCCAAATATTAGCATCACTTTGAGGGGGATTTCAGCCAACAAGTGACATCTGATCTATTGCCTTCAGTGCCGTACTTCTAATTTCTCTGACTCACCCTGTCTCTTACACCTTTTCTACCAACCTGAATCACTTTTATTTTTCATGTAACTATTGTTTGCCCGGTAAATACATGTTCATCACTGATTTTAGAAATGTTTCTGAGGACTAGACTATAAATGAACTTGACAGCACATAATACTGTGCACTGGATGAATTCTAAGTGCCTCAGTGCTATAAAAAATGGAATTTCCTAAGCGGTATCAAGTAGTATTACTTTATTTCTGGGAAGTGCGGAAATAACTAAACTAAAAGTGAAGTTAGAATTGTATAACTCAGTAATGTAGTGTACAAATATGACTGTGATATTGTAGTTCTCGTCAAACTAATTCTTAAAAATTACAAGAAGTACAGAATTACATCATGATTAAAATGAAGTGATATGGTATGAAAAGAACGGACAAGTAAATGTTTTTACCTCTCCTTATATTGAGCTCACGTCTCTGTGACTCTCTGGGTTTGCAAATGGAAGTGAAAATAATTTTTAAAATGTGCTGGTTTTTAAAGATTTTTCTCTTGTAATTACTGCAAGGATGTTTTAAATGCAGCAGGAATCCAGTTGTAGCATTTTCTAACGGAACATTATGAGAATGACAGGGAAAGGGAAACATATCTGACAAGATTTCGAGCAACAGTAGAAAAACACGACCCATTCTTGATGCACTTCATTTACAGAATGAAAAATTCAGACTCTGTGATGTTGAGAATCAACCACCTACCCCAAATCTATCCCTTTTTTTCAGGAGGAGATAAATGCCATAGGAAATTACATGCCCTCAGGCAAGATGGCACAGCAGTTTCTCATACAGGCTAATGTGCATATATACCTGAATTTCTGATCTGCAGCTCATGAATCCAAAGCCTGATCCCAGAATTGTCTTAAGAGGGCATGGCTTTTGTTGTTTCTTCATAAGGAACAGGACCAAATTTGAGATGAGAGACATTTGCCTCTAACAAGCTTGAATATGAAGTTGTAGCAAGCAAATGTTAAGTAATATACAATGGTAGGGGGAAAAAAAAAACAACAAAAAAAAGGAAAAGAAAACAAAAAACAATCTTTCTGTAAACCTAGTGGTACCTGTCAGCATTTTAATCAAGAACACTCTAAGCTGTGTGGGATTATGAGTTATATTGACTGATCATTATTTATCCTGACATACTGATGCCAGATGAAACTATGCCTCCCTATAGTTTTTGCTCTACTTACCTCTAAATAAGGTTTTTCAAAGTGCTGAAAAGATTATGAAAATATCTTTTTAATGGTTAAAGTTGTGGCATGAATCAAAAACAAAAAACCCACCCCAACACAACAGCTCTGCTGGGTTGCTGAGTGTCTGTGCCAGCCCAGCTCATCAGTGATGCTTTTGGCCATATTTTGTGGGGGCAAAGTCCTTCAAAATCTTTTCATGCATTTAGACCTCTATTTTGTGCTATTAATATGACTACTAAGGAAAGCTTCCTCTGTAAGGGGAGTTTGCTTTAAACAAGAATATAAATGTTTCTCAAACTAGTTACTCTTCATTTTACATATTCTTTCATCTCTTATCCTCTGGTCTTCCGACCTGCAGTTGTCCACTTGTACTTTTTCTTCTTGCACACTTCAGCAATGAAATGAAGGGTTTGCAACTTATGTTTGTAACACACAGTTTACAGGTAACATTTTGAAAGGTGGGCAAGCAGAACAGTAGGAGCTTGGAGTGAAGAAAATGTGGCTGGTAGATACGTAACGCTGCAGCTGTGCCAGCTAGGCTGGAGGGCAGGTTCAGATCTAAAAATGCCATTCTGGCTGACCACTGAAAAAAAGAAAGAAGCAGAGGAGGAGGTGGGGATTCAAGGATTGATGGGATCTAGCTGTGGATAAAATATTTGTAGAATGATGGGAGCATAAACTGTGTTGAAACAGATCTATCTCTATTGCTAGACTTGTTATTGCAAACTGTAAAGTGATGATATTCATGAATACTCATTTTTCTGAATCTGCTGTTCACTATGCCAAGCATATCAATCAGATGTACCATTGTCAGTTAATTAACATCTGATTGCATTAAACATAGGGTGTTGAAGAGGAGGTTTCGTCTTGAAGGGGGAGGGGTATCTATGTGTGAGTTCTTTGGAGGGGGAGGGATGTGTTCTTAATAATTATCATTGTGAGTAAAGTCAAATTTTAATCTGTGTGTACATATTTCTGTGCCACTCACCACTCTTATAGCCACAGTAAAAGGGGAAGACAAATGCAGTAAGTGTGTCAGCACCTTAGCCACATATCCTGCACACTGGACTTTCATAAGTGGACCAACATCCAGAAATGTAAAGGTCACAATATTAGACAAGTGTAGAATATATGTAAGAGAGAGAAAAGAGAAAAAGAGAGGAAAAGAGAAGAAGAAATAAAAAAAAGGAGGAAAAAAAAAGAGGACAAAAAGAAGATGAATAAAATAGGAAAGGGAAGGAAAAAGGAAGGGAAAATGGGAAGAAAGGGGAGGAAAGCAGAGGAAAGGGAAAGGGAGGGGAGGGAAGGGGAGGAAAGGAGAGGAAAGGGAAGGAAAGGGGAGGAAAGGAAAGGAAAAGGAAAGAAAAAGGAAAGGAAAAGGAAAAAAAGGAAAGGAAAAGGGAAGGGAAGGAAAAGGGAAGGAAAGGAAGGGAAAGGGAAGGAAAGAAAAAGAAAGGAGAAAAAGAGGAAAGGAAAAGGGGGAAAGGAGGATGGAATTGAGGAGAGAATGCAGGGAGGGAGAGGGAAAGTTGAGTTATGCCTAGAGCATATATCTATAACTATTTGATAGCATTTTGTAATACAAGAGACAGGATAGTATTGAAAATAATTAATGGTTTGGTTAAGACAAATCTGTCTTTCTTCTTCTCCCAGACACATAATACCAAGTCACTCATGGAAATGGATTTGTAGTGAATTTAGACATGACAGAAGGAGATACCATACTCCTTTCCATGATATATAATTAATCTGTGGAATTTCATTTCTACAAGAAATTACTGAGTCAAATTGCTTAGTGAGATTGTAAAGGAGTCTAAATATGGAAGAGCCAGCTGTGCTGATAGCAGGTTAGTTCAGACTGATGACAGTGGAGAGCAAACTTCATTCACCTTGTGAAAGCTGTTGTCCACTGAAAGAACAGGTGAAATTTCCCAAACCTGAAGAAAAATGGCCAATGCAGGATGGAAGATTTCTGCCTTTCTCTGAGGCAATCAAAAATGGGCCACTGAAAGACATGAGGCACATGCAAAAAGCATTGAAAAAAGGATTCTTTCCTCTTCATTTCCCTGTTGAGAATGAAGATGTGGTGTCAGAAACAAATTATTTCAACTACTTGACAAGCTATTGTGCTGCAGCATAAGAAATTATCTTAAATATAATTTTATGGATAACTAACCAGCTTTCCATATGCCATATGAAACATATACATGGTTACCTAGAATAAGTTAACTGTGATAAATTATATTTTGATAAAGAAAACATGCATATTTCAGGCCAGTTGGGTAACAATATTTCAGAATAACCCTTCCTTAATCATATACTTTGATGGAGGAATGCTGATAACCACATCAGCACAAGTCAATTCTTTCTGTGAGGACTGACATCTTAAACTGCTCCACACAATGAATCACCTTGTCAAATAAAGTGCAAAATGGAAAACCTGTTTTCAAACTCATCTGATATAATGACATTTACAACAACATGTTTGAGGTGATAAACCGACAATAATAATTATATTTCTCTTAGACTTCCATTGTACTTTGAAAGTTTTACGCAATCATATGCTTTTTTTTTTCTTCAAGAAAATTTTATGCCAGGACTTTTACTTTATGAGTGTTTGAAAGAAGTGAGGGGGGAAACCACATTCTGCATACAACTGGAATTCTTATTTTTAGCCTTTTCTTAGAAGAAACTGTATAGTTTCAATTACAAGACAAATTATATATCCTCATACAAAGATTCAGGTGGTTCTTTTAGAATATATTATACATTAAAATTATTTTATTAGGTTTTTCAATGTGATGAATAATATTTATCTTTCCTGATCCTTATCATGACAGTAAACATACTAATGAAGTATCTCTGACTATATGTCTTAAGCTTAGTCAAATTAAAAAGATTACATGAAGGAAGTTCCTGTTGATCTTAGAAATGTACATTCTAAAAATAATATTTTATCATATGCTTATGAAGTTTGTTGAAGGCTATAAAAGAAAGCAGCTCCAGGAGCATCCTTTCAGTCAGTCTTGCCATTACCAGATCAATGTTCTTGGCTTGCCCTGTCTCACCTACTACAACTGGCATCTCTGAACAGGGGCTGAGATTTCATCAAAAAAGGTCTGCAGCTGAACCCTGGTATCTGTGAACAGGGGCTGAGACTTCATCCAGCTCTCCTAAAAAGAAGGTTTGACATGACATTTTTAGAGGTATTAGGACTGCAGTTATTTAGTATCTGCAACAAACACATATGATCTGGTGCTGTAGAAAAATGGGCCTCTGGAGAAAAGCTTGACTTTCAGCACTGAATATGTGTGTTGAGCTGGAAAACAAAGGCTTAAGAATGTGGGATAAACTTCCCAGACACTCTGGTGAACAGCAGCTGACAGTCTTTAATAGGAAAGAATGAAAAGACAGATCAGGTGCTTGGAAAGTAGAATTTGATAAGTGATGCATATAAGCCAGCACATGGAGAAAAAATGATTTGGTGAGGCTTTTGCACAACTGAGAAAATCATTTTTCCACATAGGTGTGGGCTACCAACAGGATTAGCATAATGGCTACAGTTATATACTTAAATCTAAAACGTACCAAATAAATATATCATCTTTACAACATTATTTGCAGAAACATCAGTTTGGATAAAAATGTCCTTTTCTTATGTTTCATTACCAATGGGACCTCATAATAAAATGTTTACGTGAAGATCTCATTTCAGTTATTTTCCCCAGTGCTGCTTCTTTTCTTATTTTTGCCTTACACTAAAGGTAACAATAGAGTAAGTTTTGTAAGAGTGTGTTTGTTATTAAAAGGAGAACATAGACAGCAACCCACCAGCACTTCTCTACTCCTACTCACAAATAGACATGAAACAGTTCTCATCAGACAAATTTTAAAAACCAAGCAAACCTTCATAGTATACATAATATATAGTGGTATATTGTATAATAATATATAATATATATGTAATAGTATATATAATAGTTCTTCCATTTATGCCCATCCACATTTAAAACCAGGTCTGAAGTCCTTAGACTTAATTTCATTGTGATGTTAGTGAGCAGAAGCCAAGCTGTTCTTACACGAGGATCCATAAATAGTGGTTCTGAAAAGAGAGCTCTTGCTATTTCATTTACTAGTAATGCCTGTGCTATAGAACAGGCTACAGATTCTCATTGTTTTGCTTATCAGGAAATTCCGTTCTCAGCACAGATGATGAAATTAGAATGAAAGGGGGAAAAGATTCCTGAGTATTTCTTCCTTTGCAATGTTGGATAGTGAAGTTGGATAGTTTGCCTAGTATTCATTAGGGCAAAGCAGTGTCTAAATAAAAAAGTAAGTAGTGATACAAGTGTGGGAAACTGGATGAGACTAGGAAGTAGTCACTTAAAAAGGCAATATTGTTATGTAAAAAAATGCCACAGTGGTCCCATAAATAGCCAGTCTTCATACAAGTTAATTTTCCATGATACAAACGGAAACCAGAAGCAACTAATATGAACTCATTAAAGTGCTAATAGTGCTCATTAAAGTGGGATGAATCTGCCTATAGAATCAGAGGCTCAGCACCTGTTTGAAGTGTCACAAATGACTGAAAAAACACCTTTCCTTAGCCCAAATCCATAAACATGTTTTTATACTGTATGCTCAAAACAGGCATAGTGAATTCTTTGTGCCACAGAAGTTTCAGCCAGACTGTATTTCATTACATGCATATACTTTCAGTTAAGCAACAATCTGGCATTTTAAATATGGTAACTTTGTTATTGTACTTCTATACTTCTATACTTCTATATGGGGCTGGTTTTCTTCATGATCTTATTCTGGGTATAGAAATCTGTTACGAGGTCCAGTCAGAAGTAGAGGGTTTTAAACATAATTTATTTAATAACCAAATCTTTATATTTTACTGTTTTAAATATCTTTGGAAAAAACAAATAATAGTTGTTTTGAATTTGAGTATTGAATTTGATAATAAAATACACACCTAAATGGAAATACAAATGCCCCTGTTCTAATGAAATTCTACCAGTTTAATAGTACATTGACGAGCTATATTTTAAAAATTGCATTGCACAAGATATTGCAGAACTTATATCCTTTTCACAATTAAAGTTGCTAAGTGCACAGTGTCATAGGATATGACAACTTGTCCTTTAGCTCTGGCTAATGACAGAGACTTGTTTATTTGCAGCATACCATGTGTACTAGAATATAAACATGAAAAAAAGTAAGCAATGACAGGAAAAGACCTTTAAATGGATCATTCAGATAAATCTCCTAGATTAAGTGGTGGAATGTTGCCTGGGTTTGAATTCCTGGCCACTTCTGTGAGACTAAGTTTTTAGTATTTTTAAGACAAAAACGGAATAGGTATTGCACTATTAATTTATTTTACAATCTTGAGTTAAGAGTATTTACATAAGGGTTAGTTTTTATTAGAGTAAAACAAAATCTTTAATGCTTTTAATATGTTTAATACTCTGCCTTTCTAATGCTCGTATATGATCTCTGGGCAGCTGAATAATTTAGTTATTTCAAAAACAGTGCTCTTACTTTTCCTGTCCAAACCAGTACCTGCCTCCTTGCTCTCACCATAGCTAGATAAACCATACTTTTGCATAGAAAAGAAACTTTTATGCCCCTCCCTAGTCACAGAAAGCTGATCATAAACACACTGGAGAAAGTGTAAAGAAAATTGTGTCTCAAAAACAGTACTAGTATGGGGGCTCCACAGCAATAGCAGAAAAATGACTGTCTTTGCTCAGGCTGAAACAACCTTGAATTTTCTTAAAATCAAGTCCAATAAGGCCAGTATCCAAGTTCTGAGACTGCCCAGAGGAAAAGGTTTGTCAGACTATAATCTTTGTGGAAAAGTTGTTCCTTGACCTTTTTTGCCACTGTATGTCTACTGCAGCACAGGGAGGTCAAAAGTGCACTAGTTGTTAGCACCAAAGATGAAGCTTAACCAGACACTGAGAGCAATGATTGTCAAACGGCTCCATTTGCAAGACAAGAAGTGTATCCTTAGCAAAGCAAGGGAGATGAAAGAGATTATTTTCTAAGGGTCACATTTGTTCTTCTTTTCTGACCTCTCTCAAGATTGAAAAAGAAATGGTAAGTTTTCTATAGGAAAGAGGTGTTACAAAGAAAATGGGACTGTGCTTTCCTCCTCTCTCTCTGCTAGTCTTCCAGCCACAGTTAATCTCTGTTCTGCCTTTCTTTCTCTTTCATAAAAGCCTACTGAAAGCATGATAATTGAATAAAGAAATTAAAAGGACAGTTTCAAGTTCCCATAATTTTACATTTTATAGCCCTCCCTAGAACCTGGAAATGAGTTTGAGTGATTGATTAGAGCTTTTGTTTCTTGTCCCCCTTCCCCCTGTTTCTGTCATTAGTATCTATATGGCAGCAGCACCTAGAGCCTTAGCCATGGGTCTGTGAGGTACTGGAAGTAAATGAGCTGTTTCTGGTTTGTGTTTCCAGCATCCCTCTGTTTTTTACTGGCTATAGCTAGAAATGAACTTATCTGATATTCCATTCAAGATGTCAGAACGTTTCAGGGAACATGTGAGTTGCAAAACCATCCTTATTCTATCCTTTGGTTGACAGGCCCAACTCCAAGGTACAAATATGAAATCTTGCATGAAAAGAGACTCTTAATAGGTACTCAAAGTTTTGAAGATACTGCAGTGATAGTATAGCAATTTATATAAGTATCTTACCTGATTTTAAACTACTTTGATTCACTTAGAAGCAGGCAAAACACTTCCAGCAGCTGTTCTAGCTCTAGTACGTTGAGGTTTTGAACTTGAAAGAAAAAACACATTTTTGACTGTTACTGGAGTTTTTAGGTTATCCTATATCGATAAGATGATTTATTTGTCACTCAAAATGATGGCCCTTTTTTTTGTAAGTAGTGAATATGAAACTCATCACTTCCCAGCTCTTTGATAAAAGATCAGGATGGTGGATAAACGAACGAGTTATTATAAGGCACAGTGTGAAGTAGTTACTGATTTTTGTACTTCTCTACTATGACCTAAAAATCAAGTTTGACCTAATTTTTCAATATCAAGGAGGGGGGAAAAGAGAAACTCTATGCAGAGGTAGCTTGGAAATATGTTTCAAAGCAATTGACTGAAATTGTGGGATAAAACCCCCTAAGTTACCACCAAAAATAGCTATTGTTCACATTTTTGAATATCTCTACCTTGACAGAGTAATTAACAACTCAGATGTCGCTTGATAAACACCCCCATAGTGGGAAGCTCATATGTTCTGCAAAAAATTTTACAAGTAAAGTAAGGCAGTAGGATATAAGGATAGGAGAAAGAAATATGACAGTAACAGGGTACATTGTTTAGGTTCTAATGGGATTTCATGTACCTTTGCAAAGCTCTCTATCTAGCAATGTATTCTGTGATTATTTTTCTTATGACTTTAATTTATGTTTTAATGTCAGTCATCAATGTTTGTTTAACATGTGAAAAAGTTCTATTTAAACATTCCTTCAAGCTACTTGGCTAAACTTGCTATCCATTGGGTGCCTCAGAGGATAAATTATTGAAATATAAGCAGATTAATACCTCATGCTTATTCCCATAGCTAATGCACAATTTTGCAGTTGGAATGAGTTTTAAGCCAAAATTTTAAGCAATGGAAAATTTTGCCTGCCTTATAAAGTAAATGGATTCAAGTTGTCTTTTCAGTTTGGGAGGAGCCCTTAATGTGGGAGCGATGGACCCATTGAGCACCTTTTCAATAACTAAAACTCAAGTAGGCAACTCCCTAGTTAAAAGGATAACCCAGTGTGCTGGTTTTGGCTGGGATAGAGTTAATCTTCACGGTAGCTGTTATGAGGCTTTGTTTTGGATTTGTGCTGGAAACAGTGTTGATAATTCAGGGATATTTTAGTTACTGCTAAGCAGGACCTTTTCTGCTCCTCATACTGCCCTGCCAGTGAGTAGGCTTGGAGTGCACAAAGAGTTGTGAAGGGACACAGCCAGGACAGGTGAGCCCCGCTGACCAAAGGGATATTTCATACCATATGGTGTCCTGCTCAGCATGTAAATCTGAGGGAAGAAGGAGAGAAGGAGGCATTCAGAGTGATGATGTTTGTCTTCCCAAGTAACATTATGTGATGAAGCCCTGCTACCTGGAGATGGCTGACACCTGCCTGCAGATGGGAAGTAGTGAATTAATTCTTGTTTTGACTTGCTTGTGTGTGTGGCTTTTGCTTTATTTATTAAACTTCTTTATCTCAATCTATGAGGTTTTTTTACTTTTACCTTTCCGGTTCTCTCCCCCATCCTCATGTGGGAAAGTGAGCGGGTGGGTGTGTGGGGCTTACTTGCCGGATGGGGTTAAACCGCAACATCCAGGAATGATGAAGACCTTTAAAGAGATTTCATCTTGATCTTGAATATCTTCATACCAGGTAATGATCTCTGAAGTGAAAAAAACCATCATCCTTGATGGGACAAAGCTGTCACTACTTTATTCCAATGTCTGCTTTTGGAAACTTTCTTCTAATTTATTTTATTTTCTGTGAACAAGAATCTTTATCAAAAAGACACTGATGACAGTTATTACATATAAAATATTTTATAGCTAAGATGCAACGTCTTTCTGTCTAGTTTAATCAAAGATTCTAAATGGATGTTAAATGTCTTCAGTCCTGTAGGTGCCACATTTCCTTGATTCTATTAACCCTTGCCCTCTCTAACAATTATGCCCTACTTCTTTCTGGCAACAGCAGCTATTTGTTTCACTGCTTATGATTCATACTAAAAGCTCTTCAGTTATGGCATTTGATACTAAAGCTGACAAAAGAGCACTTTTTTCCCCTTGCCCTAGATAGGTGTCTTCTCAGAAGTTTTAGGTTTTCACAGTACACCCCAGATGTCTTAAAAGCCCCTTACATATATTCTTTCATTGCACTTTGAGGAAACAAGGGGAAAAATAAACTCATCCATTCTTACAAAACCAAGATCTGCATAGAAAAATACCTCTGCAGTACTGCCATAGAAACTATTGGTTCCCTCCCCATCCACTGCAGCCTTATAAGCAAAAAAGAACATTGTGATCTAGTGCAAATAATTTAATGTAGGTCTCAAAATTTAGGAATCTCAATCCATATCTGAATCCTGAAACAGAAAAATTGTTTTTTAGGGAATTCTTATTAGTCCCTATTTAAAACACAGCTTTCAAATTAGGCCATGTAGATTGAATTTGGGCTTGTAAACCTGAAATACCTAATTTAGGTGCCCAAAGTAATTAAATCTGATGATCTGAACACTTTCTAGTGCTTTCACAAAACTTTTAAGTATCAAGGACAATATTAAATATAGATTTCCACAGAAAAAAAAATGGTTCGTAGCCCTGTCTCTCCTGTTTTCTCTCTCTCTCTTTTCCCACACTTTTTAACTCAAAGATCATCCTTCGATTTAGCAATGGCGTATCAAGCAAAACTCAACATGTAGCTCAACACTACCGTAATATAAAATGACTGTTGTGATACGAACTGTGCTTCCAGCAAGGAGCTCAAAATACTGTACTTAGTTCTTTTTTTTTGTCCCTCCTCTCTTAAATCTTCTGCAAAACACGTTTTATAGAGCAGGCATAACCTGGCTCGTTGTGCCATGACAGTTCCATGTCCTTTTTATGTTGCGGACACCAGAACTGCACACAATACTCCAAGTGAGGTCTCACAAGAGCAGAGTAGAGGGGCAGGATCACCTCCTTCGACCTGCTGGTCACGCTCCTTTTGATGCAGCCCAGGATACAGTTGGCTTTCTGGGCTGTCAGTGCACATTGAAGCCAGCTCATGTTCATTTTCTCATCAACCAGCACCCCCAAGTCCTTCTCTGCAGGGCTGCACTGAATCTCTTTTAGCCCAACCTGTAGCTGTGTCTGGGATTGCTCCGACCCAGCTGTAGGACCTTGCACTTGTCATGGTTAAACTTCATGAGGTTGGCATCAGCCCACCTCACAAGCGTGTCAAGGTCCCTCTGGATGGTATTCCTTCCCTCCAGCATATTAGCTGAACCACACAGCTTGGTGTCATCAACAAACTTGCTGAGGGCACACTCAATTCCATTGTCCATGTCAGCGACAAAGATATTGAACAAGATCGGTCCCAACAGAGATCCTTGAGTGACCCCACTCATTACTGGTCTCCAGCCGGACATTGAACCATTGACCACAACTCTTAGAGTGCGGCCATCCAGCCAGTTCTTTATCCACCGAGTGGTCCACCTATCAAATTGATGTCTCTCCACTTTAGAGACAAGGATGTCATGTGGGACAGTGTCGAATGCTTTGCACAATTCCAGGTAGATGACATCAACTGCACTACCCTTGTCCATCAGTTTCATAGCCCCATCATAGAAGGCCACCAAATTGGTCAGGCAGGATTTCCCTTTAGTGAAGCCATGCTGGCTGTCACCAAGCACCTTGTTGTTTTTCATGTGCCCTAGCATGCCTTCCAGGAGAATCTGCTCCCAGATTTTGCCAGGCCCAGAGGTGAGACTGACTGGTCTGTAATTCCCCGGGTCATCCATTTTCCACTTCTTGAAAATGGGGGTTATATTTCCCTTTTTCCAGTCATTGGGAACTTCACCTGACTGCCATGATTTTTCAAATATGATGGCCAGTGGCTTTGCAACTTCATTCGCCAGCTCCTTCAGGACCTGTGGATAGATTTCATCAGGTCCCATGGACTTGTGCACATTCAGGTTCTTAAGATGGTCTGGAACCAGATCCTCTCGTTCATTCTCACAGTCCCTGTATCTGCCTTCCAAGACTTGGGTGGTGTGGTCAGAGCCTTTGCCAGTGAAGACTAAGGCAAAGAAGTCATTAAGAACCTTAGCCTTCTCCAGATCCTGTGTAGCCAGTTCTCTCGATAGATCCAGAGGGGTCCTACGTTCTCCCTAGTCTCTTTTATTTGCTACATATCTATAGAACCCCTTCCTGTTACCCTTAACATCCCTGGGCTTTAGCTTTCCTAACCTGGTCCCTAGCTTCCCGGACAACATCCCTGTATTCTTCCCAGGCCACCTGTCCTTGCTTCCACCTTTTATAAGCCTCTTTTTTCCTTTGAATTTTCCTCAGCAGCTCCTTATCCATCCAAGGAGGTCTCCTGGCCCTCCTGCTGCACCTCCTTCTAATCAGGATGCAACACCCCTGAGCTTGTAGCAGGTAATCCTTGTATGACAACCAACAGTCTTGGGCCCCCCTGCCCTCTAGGGCTTTATCCCATGGAACCTTACTAAGCAGGTTCCTGAAGAGGCCGAAGTCTGCTCTCTTGAAGTCCAGGGCAGTGAGTTTGCTGCACGCACTGTCCTGAGGATCTCCAACTCGTCCATCTTGTGACTGCTGCATCCAAGGCTGTCCTGGAGAGTCACATTTCCAACGAGCCCTTCCCTGTTGGTGAGCATGAGGTCAAGCAGGGCACCTCTCCTTGTTGGCTCCTCTGTTGCTTGCAGAAGGAAGTGTCTTCCACACAATCGAGGAGCCTCCTGGATTGCTTGTGCTGGGCCATACTGTTGCTCCAACAGATGTCAGGGTGGCTGAAGTCCCCCATGAGAGCAAGCGCCTGTGAGTTGTGAGGCTTTTCTCTTTGTCTGTAGAGTTCTTCATCCACCGAGTCCTCTTTGATCAGGCGGTCTGTAACAGATCCTCACAATAATGTCCCCCGTAGCTATTGTCCCTTTAACCCTGACCCACAAACTCTCTGTTGATTGCTCACCTGTCCCCAGACAGTTTTCCATACTCTCCAGCCTATCTCTAATATAAAGGGCAACTCCCCCTCCCCACCTGCCTGGTCTGTCTTTCCTAAAGAGCCTGTAACCTTCCATTCCAACACTCCAGTCACAGGAGCCATCCCACCATGTTTCTGTGACGCCTATTATATCATACCCCTGTAGACGTGCACACATCTCTAATTCCTCTTGTTTGTTCCCCATGCTATGGGCGTTTGTATAGAGGCATCTGAGCTGAGCTCCAAATGAAGCCAGCTCATTGGCTGGAGCAGCTGGAATATCTCTACGTTGCTCCAAGCATTTTTTACAGGTGCTGACAACTGACTGGGTGTGTTGGGATGGAATGATGCTCCCCTCCCCCAACACATCTAGTTTAAAGCATCCTTGACAAGTCTGGCAAGCCTCCTACCAAAACCACTCTTCCCTTTCTTTATCAGAGCAGTTCCACCAGCCCCCAGTAGACCTGGTCTAGTAAATTGATCCCCATGTTCAAGACACCCAAACCCTTGACTATGGCACCACTGTTCTAACCATTTATTAACCTGTCCAATCCTCCTAGCTTTTTTAGGGTCTTCCCCTGTATCCTGGATAGTTGACGAAAAGACTATCTGAGCTCCAGAGCCCCTGACCACCTCTCCCAGGGCTCTGTAGTCCTTCTTTATACTCCTCAGGCTACTGCTATCTATATCCCTAGCACCCACATGTATCACTAGAAGTGGGTAATAGTCCGTGGGACTTACTAGAGCAGGCAGCCTCTCTGCAACATCCCTGATCCATGACCCAGGTAGGCAACACACCTCTCTTGAGACTGGGTCAGGGTGACAGATGAGTGCTTCTGTTCCTTTCAAAGTAGAGTCCCCTACTACTATAATCCGCTGCTTTTTCCTCGCAGCACCAGTACAGATCTTCTTTACCAGTGCACCTGCTGGCTTTTTCTGATGCGAGTGTGTTTCCCCATTAGCCCCCTGCAGGACAGCAAAGCGTTTCTGGGTGGGTACATCAGATTTAACTTGTCTGATTTAACTTTCAATTATTTGCTTTAGAGAAAGGAAATACTCTAGTTTGTTTGGGTTTTGAAGTGCAAAGTAGTTTTTCAAATACAGAGGTTACAACTCACATTATCTTTTAATTCTACATTACTTTCTAGAAAGTAAGTCATTCCACAAAACTTAATATAACTGGCCATTCTCACCCAGGAGGGCTACTGATGGAATGACTGGCATGCAATAGGCTAGAACTGAAGTATTTGCCCAAGTAATGTAGACTTCATGCGAAGAATCAATGATCTGGTTACTATCTATTATGACAACATACTCCTACAGAAATAAAAGTGTAATATGACACTAGGAGTGAAACTAATAAGGTCTGCTCATTATGAAAGATAATAATAGGAAGTGACTTTGATACAATATATAATGTCCTGACTACACATAATGAAACTGTGATTATAACCATTTACATATGTCCTATACTTACAGGAAAGGCTGAGAAAATAGAACATGCATTGTCTTCATAGGTACAGGTGTCATTCAAATTTCTGAGTCAGCACTTGATACTGAGTGATGATGATGGAGTTAAAACATGCTTAGAGCTAACTTAAATACTCAAGATATTTTTGTTTCAAATTCAGTAGCGAATGAAAGTTCACCTTTAAAATCCAGCAAAAATGTCTATTTCCATTGCACTCCTAATCAAAAGGCTGAGGTTTGAAAACCAGATCTTTTGTACTACATCCCCATACAGCTCAGTAAGCGTCTTAACTGGTGCAAGGCTATGCTCAGTCTTTGTCCTTGTGAATATTTAATAATTCAACAGGCAGGAGTAACAAGGATTTCCCTTCCAAAAGCCTTGCAGACTTCTGGCTATAGCACTAGACAAACAGTTAAAAATTAAGGCTCAAATCTCCCAAGGCAGAATAATTTGGACTGTCTCCCATATCTGGGGAATGCTCTTATCACAAAAATATTGAAGATAGAATGTTGTTTTCTTTTGAAAAAAGACCAGTCACCACAATGGTTGTTGAGTCTTCAGGGAAAAAAGTGGTTTCCCAACATATCATAAAACATCTTCAGATTAGGAGGATAGTGTATAAAAATCTCTCCATTATTTTGGGAAGACATTATTTGAAAGGTATTTCCTCAGTTCTGTGGCCAGGTTATTAGCTGATCTATTGCTGACTGACTTTTTCTTCGAAATTCTGAATGTGTTGCCTGTCACTGTGATTATTCTTTCACTGTAACTTTACCAAAGTTGATACCTACATATTGTCTCCATATGAAATAAACTATTTTGGGCGGACAAGTAAAACAAATAACTGTTTCCTTTTCTAGTAAAGTGGCAGTGAGATTTAATTTGGGTTGTTTGATTTGGTGTGGTGGTGTTGACTTTTTTTTAAATTAATTACTTGTTCTGACGAGTGCTAAGAGAATGGAATCTATCTGTTTGGAATGTTTGGGAAGCACTAGATAAAAGATTTCTAGATTGTTTTGAAATTCCTACCCAGAACACAAGCTCATATGGAACGGTACAGTATCACAGTGTCCAAAAAAGCCACTGTACATGGAAAGATCTTGCAGCATAAAGAAACCATCAAAAGTTAATAATTTGATTAAGCTGGTGGCCTGCCTAGATATGAAAGCTTCTCATGGAATCTCAATATAAATTCCATATTCTCAGTACCAGAAGAATAATATATATTTCATTGCAGTTAGGCCTCTTTAAACGAAGGGGAAGTAAAGCACAAACGAACTGGCTTTGGGGAATGAATACATGAGCAGTAGTACTGAATCTATATGAGGTAAGCACTGACAGAGCAGCTATAAACAACCTTCAGTAATAAGATGAGAGTTTTACGTTAATGTTTCTTGGCCTGCTTTTGAGGAAGGCAAAGTCAATGATCCTAATGGCAGATTTAGTCTCTGCTCTGGTAAATCACTCTGGCTGTAAATAAGAATCTGTCTATGTGGATGCCTTCTCTAGACTGGGACCACTAAGTGTTATATTTTTTCTGGAAAGATTATGAGACATTTCAAACTGTAACTGCGAATACATTTGGATACCAATCAGGCAGTTCTACCACCAGCAAAATTCTCACTGACTTGAAGGGAGTTTTGTCTGTGTAGAGAACAGGATTAGCCACTTGCATAGTTATTTCCTCAGAGCAAATATTAGTGGAATGAGACATGATGCATTTCTTCTGAATTTAACATTATTTGCACAAATTAGTTTCCTATTTGCCATTTTCATATCCATATAAACTGTGTTATCACATACACCTGAAGTCCATTGACTTGAGGATCTTCATTCTGCCTTTACATCATACAAAAAAGATGTTGGCTTCTGAACTATCTTGATGCTATTTCACAGATTTTTTATCATGTTGTTAATTTATCATTAATGAGAATAACCCACATCAGAACAGTTTTGTGGCACAGCTACTTCTGAGAACTGTGTGCCAACAATACTTTATGTTCAGTTGGTGGGAAGCTCCACAGATTCTGTAAACTAGTGCATTTAGGGGGTTGGACTAGATGGTCTTTCAAGGTCCCTTCCAACCCTTGGGATTCTGTGATTCTGTGATTTACAAACAATAGGTGTAGCTCCACTTCCTAGCCAATATATTACAAAAGGCAAAGAAACAAATGAAAAGAACTACTATCTTCCTTGGTAGTCTTAATCAACAGAGCCCTTTTTTAGACTGAGGAAATTAAAGCCATGATGGAAAATATCTGGTAAGAGAGGTTAACAGCTACTGTATTTCAGTCTTGTGTGGATAGACATTCAGTGGTCTGAACTAATACCATACAAGAGTTTTGAACTCCAGCAATAATCTTCATTTGATAAATATATGAGGAATTTAGAATTAAATTCCATGGTTTTTATTCAAAACTAGAAAGGACAGAACAACCATTGCAGAGGTCTCCAATCTGAATGCTAGTTTTGCTCTTAAAACAGTCAATTTAATCAATGAATTGGACAAGTAGTAATGGGTAAAATTGGACAATTGCCACTAATTCTGCTATGTAGATCAAGAGAGGATTTTAGCCTCCAAATTACCTTTCAAAACTACTGCTTTAACATGAGAACAAAGGATATGATTCATGCCATGCTTTGAGAAGACTAAGTTCTGGGAAAGCTGTAGAAATTAGGAAGCACAAGTTTTTGAATGTCTTGAATATGCACTGCATTTCCTACACTATGGCATATGTCTACATGCACCCTCAAAACATGACTGTCAAACTAAAAATTAACAGAAAACTTTAATGAGTGATTGCTGTGCACCATACTCCAATGCTGTAGTATTTATTCTTGCCTATCCACCAAACTCCCATGCTTAGCTTACTATATCAAAGATGTTTCCTAGAGCAAAATTAAATGAAACTAAATGAAAAATACTGCATCATGTGTACAGGATGAAGGATAACTTCCCTGTAAATCCCTTCCTCTTTAAGAGGTTTTTAAGTATCTACCAGAAATGCTTATAACAAATCCCTGCTTGTTACCTTTCCAGGCTTTCTGAAAATCTTAGTTGGTGGCCATCTGATTTCACAGGAGAAAAGCTGTACTCTGAAAGGCCCAAAAAGATTATTCAAACTTTGCATCACCTTGCTCCAGCAGATTCAATGTATATCATTGTGCAATAAGATTTGCTCAGTTTCATCGTTTCTTTTGTTCATTTTGTAATACCATTAATTCTAGAGTCCTTTTTCTTTTCTCCATGTAAAAAAAAATGAAAGTACATCATTTAAAAATTGTTCTTCTGGTGCTAGGCACTTTAAATTTCTGTTGGAATTTCAAGAGTAGCAGTGTAAACATCAACCACAATTATTGGAAATATTTCCCTATGCTAAAATCACTTAAAATAGTCAGTCTTCAGATGCTTTGTACAAGAGTTAGACTAACTTGCATGAGATGCCTATCTTGACATAGTCTAGCAAATGCTATTTGCTGAAGAGTTTTGTGGGAAAAGCAAGCTGTTGCTAAAAAAGCCAACACTGACTCTGATTTAAAATATATATGTTTATTGATTCCCTTTTGGTTGTGGCAAGAATATAGCACTCTTGACATCAACAGACTAATAGGATCTGTGCAGCACATTCTCTCCTGCAATAAATTTTTATGGATGGGTATTAAGGCAATTATGTCCCCAAAAATTACTGGACCAATTCTCTATATAGACAGGTAGGCTTATGTCAGCCTTTTTGGAACTTCCCACCTTTCCAAAAGCTAACCCAGCATGTTGTGAGGAGTATTTTAGTGTACATGGGGTAACAGGGGAATTCTGAAAGTAATATCATGTAAATGGAGATCTTTCTTCACCTGTTTCTCTCATATCTCAAAGAGAAATCTGTGTCCTCTACAGGTATCAGAATCATGTAAATGAGGTGGGAAAGTGAGGAAAGAGAGTCATGGGGAAAAACACCAAGAAGAGGTACAAAAGTTACAATTGGTCAGGAGTAATATACACGTTAGGGCTTTACATTTACACATTCCTCTGGCTTCTTTTCCTTGGGGTCTCAGAGTTACTCCCTGAATTCAGATCCACAGGTGTTTTATTGCAGTAATCAGTACTGCTTCCTCATGAAAACATCAGCAAAAATTTCATACAATACTC
Organism: Melopsittacus undulatus; assembly: GCF_012275295.1. Lineage (NCBI taxonomy): Eukaryota > Metazoa > Chordata > Aves > Psittaciformes > Psittaculidae > Melopsittacus > Melopsittacus undulatus. The sequence continues at coordinate 39,878,232 of NC_047530.1, read as the reverse complement.
TTGATTGGCAATTTAGAAATTGAGACATACCATTCCATGTCCTAAACAGGTTTCTAATTAATTAAAGTGCTAGACTAGTTGGCATTTCATCATACTACAGAACAGAATCTAAATGGAATGTCAATTAAACAAATTTTACACCAAATCCATCAACTTCCACATTTCAAATAAAAGGAAAATATATGACAAAGACAAAAAGGAGAGACTGGAAAGAATACTAATACAGGGAATGTAAAATGGGAGGTTGCAACAGCATAAATAATTTTCTATAATCACTCCCCTATGGCAGACTCCTATTGACTTGAAAAGACACCAAATCTGCATGTAGTAGTGCTTCTATTGTGCTGAGCAGTATTCCAGAGTCATGATTTTATTGTTGCACCACTTACCAAAGAGTTTTCTCTTGTTATGTTTATGGTTACAAGTGAGGGGCTAGTACCACAGTTTCTTATGCTCTTACTTACACATTTCCTGGTCAAAAATTAGCTGCCATATATCTCAGGTGCTGAGCATATTCTTACAGAAGTTCCCCTACAACTTTTATAGCCTACTTTGTTGCAGACCATTTATATTTAAAATTATTTATACCTATACTAGCATTTTAATTTGGATTCAAAGCATGCTTTTGAGCAGTAGGTCACAATGATTTCCACTTACCAGGCTTTGATTCGCATTGCAGGTTGTGTAGAAGCATGCAATCTGGATTGCTTTCAGGTAACACATTTTAAAAACTATGCTCAATGCTCTAATGTACAGGAGCCCTAATGCACAGCTCTGATGTAGAGGGCCAGAACAAAGCTAGTTTGAAAGAACCCTTTCCCATCCTCCAGGTGGGTATACACTGGAAAATGTATGTTATGGATAGTGGATCCTCGGCACCAGCTGTTCTCTAGAGATCTGACTTAAGCTGTGTTCCCGTGGTAAAGTGGTGCAGCCAAGAGAAGCAGGTTTATAGAAGAAAACAGATGAAAACAGAGCAAAGAAATTTCCAATTTGTAAGATACTTTGGTGGATGATTTGACTTTTACTGAAATAATGCCAGTCTTCCCACTGATTTGAGAGCTGAATCTCTGTATATAATGAGCTGTAGTTAAAAATAACAAACACTCTCCTTCCACAAAAACATGCCTGTTGCTTGTTTAAAAGCTCGCTCTTCTCAATTTAGTAATTATCCCTACCATATTTCATGCTAACTTTTTTCCTGACAGGACCAGTGCCAAAAATTAGGAGCCTGTATCAGTCTCAGTGGCAAAGTATTCAAAGGCTGCTTAACCTGCTTTGTAATTTCTAGGGACAGTTGTCTTCACCTGCCCTGGCAGTCATACATAAGACTTATGACATGAGTTTAATGTCTGAGCTCTTCTTGACAGGATAAGAACTCAAGAACAGAGTCCTGCTATTCCACACAGTAGTGCATGACCATAAAGAAATCAGCTAGGAACAGTTTCCTGAGCAAAAGCTGATGGTGGGGAGTCAGCCAAACTGCCTCTCAGAACACCAGTCAGTTTTCTCACAGACTGAAAGTTAAATTATTTGTGAGGAGAACTCACGTTCTACAATAGTTTGTTGACTAAAGCTACTTTCCTAAAGTCTTATTATTTTATTGCATCATTTATATATTTTTTTATGTCTCCTGTGTTACAAAGAAAGAAAGAAAAGAGCCACACTAGGACGACCAGTCAATCAGTTACATCTGGGTGCAAGATTGCTTGCCAGCATAGGTAAAGTTGTGATACCTGATTCCAGAGTTCAACTTCAGTCACTCCAGAGCCTGCCCACGCAGATGTGGGTGATGTTTGTAAGTCAGCTTTTAACACTACAATGAACCTGGTAGAAACAGACTGCTTGCAGTCCTCTGAGGTTTTGCCTTCTTGTTTGTTCTGTAGACACAAAATCAGTCTTTGTCATTTCTGTTTTGGTTTTTTGGTTTGGTTTGGATTGTTGTTTTTTTTTCCTGAAAGTTATTCACCAAGGTTGAGTTTATTTCAGTTATTCCTTCAGCTAAAATACTAGGTGCCTTTTTTCTTTATTTTTTTAACAAAAAAGGGTCTATTTCTACTCAATTGCAGGTGGGTTTCCTAATATTAGTGGGAGCTCAGTGTGTAAAAGAAGAGAAGATTGAGTTATTCTGAGGAAAAAACCTCAACCAAACAAAACAAACACAACTGAAAGCAGCTTTTTTCCAATATAAAGCAAACATGGTGCAAAGACACCCCCCACCTTCATCACTCAGGTAAAATTTTGTAATGGAAAACCACCAAAGAGAACTGAAACTCCAGTCTTGATTCAGAGAAAGTGCTCTTTGAATACAGTGAAAATTTTGGCTGGGGAATCTAATGAGTAGGATCTAATGAGTAAGACGCAAGGGAAGACTTTCAGCTCACCAGCTGAGAATGCCAAAATGATGCTTTTATCAAAATATACTAGTTCAATTGCTACTGCAAAAAAAAAAGAAAGCAGTAGATGAAGCTCAAAAGGAAGCCTGGTGGCTTCATGATGAATGATGGAATAAAACTTTAACAAGAAACAACATGTTGCTGTGGAAATTGCGCAAAACAGAAAAAAACCCCAACCCAAAACCCAGTTAAAGTTAGAAGGCAGGATGCATTTCAGCTAAGTGATGTAATGCTAACAAATAGATCATCAAAACAAAGTTGTCTCTGTAATACCAAAGGTCAAGTCAGTCTAACAGGTAAGATCTATGTCATGAGTGCTCATCAAAAGGATCTTCAGGTGTGTTACAACTCCTTTCTTGGGCTCTTTTTAAATGGAAAACAAGTTGAGTAGTGGGGTGATTCCTGCCTTGATCTCACTCTGGCACAGAGGTGGGCTACATACACTGTACAGAGAGAGACTTGTAAGCTTGGTAGTATACCTTAGCCTCACAGATATACCATTCACAATCCTATTTACTCTAGAAGAAGCTAGACCAACTTCAGTGCTTAGTCATAAATTATAAGTGAAGCTGAAGTGATGCCTTAAACCTGTGTAAAATATAGTACCAAACAATTTAAAAATAATTCCTTCAAAGCAAGAAGAAGATGTCAAAACTTAAGATGAAAAATTAAGGCAGGCAGACCCAGTAAAATTTATACTGGGAAATACTGAAAAAAGTAATACTTGAAATACATGAGCACATGCAAGTTGCCTATTTAAGATGACTGACACCCTAACAGTGCCAAATGAGTTAAACTGTGAACTTGTTGTACCACTGGCATATTTACCAGTTTTAATTCCTGATAAAGACAGACATATGGGACTGCAAGAACTGGAAAAGAAGAGGAGAGAGTGAAGGAAAAGGGAAAGGGGAAAGGGGAAGGAAAAGGGAAAAGAAATGAAAGGTTAAAGGAAACAAATAGGAGATCCTGTGTGACTGTATAAAAAGGGTATTGACAAACAATCAATGGGAAAGAGAATCCTAGATTACCAAAGCAATCTGTATTTTACCAGGCCTTTTTTAACTTCATTAATGATCCCAGAATGGCAATAAACAATGATCCTAATTTTCATGATATTAAATTGAGAGGATCAGCCATTACTTGTGAGTAACACAGAAATAATAGCAGAGGAAATCTAGAAAAATTACATTTGTGAATAGAAAGTAATCAAATCATATTTAATTCCAAAAAATAAAAGTGTAACACAATTAGTACATTAATCCTAAATGCCCTAAACCTAAGAAGGTAACTTAAACCAGTTCTTTGAATAAGACAGTAAGTTACGGTGAAAGTGAACTCAATATGAAGATGCTGTTTGATAGAGTACAGAAAAAAGAGCACTTTAAATATGGCCTCTTTGTGTGTGTCTACCGCATCAGGAAGCCAGGAGGCAACGTCCTTATAAAATAGCTGATTCAAAGCTCACTGAAGCAAATGGAAGGACTCCAGCCCCTGTCAATAGGCTTGGATCAGGCCCTAGGCATGTCTGTGTGAAGTCACTTGGAACATTGCATTCCCTTTTTAGGCACAACCATTACCACAAAGACACTGAGAAACTGAAAGAAGGCCAAAAAACTCTACTACCACAAGCACAGGGACTGGAAAGACTGAATTCAGGGGGGATTGATTTAAATAAGCACACAGGAAGCTTGGGTTTGTACAATTAAATATTGTCTTATTGTGCATTTGTGCTTTATTTTCTTTAAAGAAAAGTTTATTCTTTCCAGTAAATGAGCAGTAAAACATGTTGATATAAATTTTTTGTGATCCCTCAAATTTATTTTTTTTTTAATTTATCTGACAATTAAATATCTTTCTATATGAATATGATTTTAATTTAAAACAGTTTTTACTGAAGACAGAAAGTAGAACTAATTCTTTCTGGCTACTATGTCTAAGATTTTTATGAACAATCTCATTCTTTTCCCCTATTTGTTATTCACAGACTAGAAGAGGGAAACAAATTCTCCTGCTTTTTAAAAATTCAATCAGTTTTCCAGTTTTGAAAGATGTAGCTTATGAATGGAATTTGTTAGAGAAATGGAGAAGATATTTTCTCTTGATCTATGGGCAGGGATGCCACCAGAAGATGGTTTAGCTTCTAATAGACTCTGGCTTTAGGTATGTGGCTTCTGACGCAGCAAGTTCAAAATGCTTTCTGTCTTTTCAAATTCCACAGCAGATACATATTGTGTTTTTAAAATGATAAATTTCTGAATCTTTATCTTGTGAGCATGTTTAGGACACTAGCAGACAAGGGAATTGTTAAACAGCTATGTAGAAGCACATGCAGGAAAACCAGAAACTTGGGAACAGGTCTTCTCTACAGTGATGTGGGCTGAATGGCAAATCATGAAAAGAAGGCAGACCTACCAGAGCAACTGTCCTTCAAAGAAGTAGGTACCGTAACATTTTCAGCCAAACATTTATACCAAGCAAACTAACAGAAGGATTTGAATGATTCAATGCATTTAGGCCAAAGAGTCTCAAAAACAGCCATGGTTTTCAGGTACTTATCCTGTGACACCACGCAACTGGCTTGATGTAGAGATTTTATCACAGGCTGTTCACACTGACTTCAAATGAATTCACAATGTTTCATAGCTTTGGGAAGTTGGCACAATTAATTTTAAATGGCACATGAAAAAAAATAGCAAACACTATTAGTACATGCTGGTCCAGAGCTTTTATTTTTAATTACTTTTCTATAGTCACACTTCTGAATATCATGTTGTTGTAAAACATTTTGGCTTTAGTCTGCTTTGTAAACCTGTTTGGGAGAGCAAAGCTATGGCAAAGAGGGCTAATATAAATGAGAAAATAGATAAGAAGAAAAGAGCTATCAATTCTGGAGACACTTTTAGTGACATAATTCCTGTGCATTTCCCCAAAACCAAAAAAGACATCAGAGATATTTGAAAGGACTCAGAAAACAAACTGTTTCCTGCTCTTTATATATATATCTAATTTCACTTGACAAAAAGATCATATTTGAGTACCTATATAGAATGTCTGTAGCTAATCATAAGGATCTATTTACTCAAACAGACAAGGCATAAAATGAGCTATCGACTGAAAACTACAACTAGAAAGCTTCAAACTGGAAATAAGATGCCTTTTTTGACAGTAAGAAAGACACCTTATAGCAGGAAGTGTTAAATTTTTGTTAAATGGACTTCTTGTTATCACAGAAATGGGGACAGTGAAGACTTTTAACTCAATTGGTTCTGTGGTCTACCACTTCAGCAGTAGCAGTCATTTTTTCTCCTTGGTAGCTGGTGCAGTGCTGTGTTTTGACTTTCGGGCTGGGAATGGTGCTGATAGCAAGTATGTTTTGAGTTACTGCTCAAATGTTTGGTTTTGTCCAAGGCCTTTTCTGAGCTCATGCTCTGCCAGGGAGGAGGGAGGCTGGGAGGAAGGAGAGACAGGACACCTGACCCAGGCTAGCCAAAGAGGTATTCCATACCATAGCACGTCATACCCAGGAGGTAACCAGGAGAGATCTGGAAGGGCTGGAGCTCTGGGGGGGATGGAGGAAGTATCAGTCGGTGCTTGGTCGGGCAGAGCAGGGTGAGTTATGGGTCGGTGGCTGGTGAGGTGTTGTATTCTCTTCACTTGTTATTGGCTTTATCATTATTTGTAGTAGTAGTAGCAGTAGTGATTTGTGTTATGCCTTAGCTATTAAACTGTTCTTATCTCAACCCGTGGGGGCTACATTCTTTGGATTCTCCTTCCTAACGCTCCAGGAGACATTGCTTAAGGTGCCTTTCATCACACAACTCTAGGTGCCTAAGACTTTGGGATGTCTATCTTACATGTGGTTTCTATCCTCTAAACCAAGATGCATTAAGCCTAGGTTCAAGATGGGACGTCTTTCTAAAATCTATTTTCTAATTCAGTTAAAATTTATTGTCTCTGTTATGAAGGCATTAGCTCAGTTAGCCAGAACAGCTCTTTCTGATCTTGTCATTTTATTATGAAAAACACTGAATGGAATAAAATTTTGCTATTTAATTCATTTCTTTAAAGAAAAATGAAAATAGGGACTAGTCTACAGTGCAAACACTGAAGGAAAAAAAAATAAAGATTTCTCCCTCAGTGCTTACTGTAAACCATGACTCAGGAAGAGAAAAATCTGTGGCACCCCTTACCTCTTTGCTGAAAAAGAAAGATCAAGCAACTTGAATGTATTGGCTGAAGTACTCCATAGCCTTTTTAATTCTCTCTGTGATGAGGGAGAGAACCGAAGCATCTGTGTAATGAAGGATCATCTCTTAAAACTACTGTTGCTCTGCCACCTGCTCTCAAGCAGTCATGCCAGAAGTGTCTTCGAAGTGAGCTTCTGCAGTCTTTAAAACATACACCCACCCCAGGAAAGCTTTCTTCAGTGTGGTCTGCATATGCAGGGCCTTCTTACAAGCCATAACAACACTGCTGGTATTACATTTGGCAATAAAGACAAAATTCTGATCTAGTCACAGGGTTTTTTCAGACATTGTCCTGGATCCTCAAGAACAAAACAATAAATGTACCTTTTATCTACATAATTAGATTTTCATGGGGGTGTGAAATTTACTCACGAGCTGAGGACCTGAGCCAGGTTCTGTGAATCTGTTTGCTGTCTGATGAACTTCAAAAGAGGCTAAAAGCTTTGGGTTTAATGGCTAGTGCCCTACTGTCTTTAGTAGTACTGGATGAAATTATATTACAGTAAGTCTTGTGCAGCATTTTGTTGCCAGGGGAAGCATCATGCAAGGTGACAGCCATAAAGAGATGATGTTGTGATTAAAAGTTTGTGTTGCTCTTGTTGAAAACATTACACTCAAGTGTCGTTATATAAAAAACATTTTATCTCATATTGAACTTTGAAGGTTTCATCTTGGCCTCCAGGATATCTCATCAGAAGGGCATGTAACCACATAGGCTGTGTTCTTGTCCAAAATTACTCAACATTTGGATCTTTGTGTTTCAGAGTATTAACCAGATTACAGGCCATAATCTGTAAAAGCTCCCCTGCCACTGCTCTGTTTGACTCCATTCCAGATGAAATCTCTTCAGATAAATCCTGGATCACAGTGATACTGTTTTGTGTGTCTAGAGCCAAAAAGAAGAGAGCAGAAAGAAGGGGAAGAAGGGAAAAAAATTTACCCATATACAGAGACATTTCCTTCAAGGGTAAAGACCTAAATGAATGAAAGTCTTCATTTATTATCTCTGGAATTCCAAAGAATTTGCTCTTGTAAGAGAGGCCAATTACAATATTTAGGGTAAAGTAATTCATCTAGTGATCTTTTCCATTTTAAACTTCATAATTTCTTACACAGTTTCTGTGGATTCACAATGTGAACATACCTAGGCATGCATCTGTGCATTACGGCAATTTAGAGCAATTAATTAATTATGACATGGGTTTGTATTACATTGTGGGTATTAGAACTGTTTTAAGATGAGAAAAGAAAGGCTAGATGCAGACAATACACATGAAAGGAATTAATTTAATTGGTGGCAACGCATTAAGTCATTTACTGTTTACCATTCAAAGACAGCTAGGGATCCAGCTACCTGTTTCTAACTATTGAGCAAATTAGTTTTTACTCAACTGTTTCCATTTATGGCAAAGACAATACTGAGTGCACAAGACAGAGAAGACTATACTTGCACTCAGGGACATAATTCAAGTAAAATGTATTTATGGACTTCTCTATAGTATGACTCCCCACACTGCATGACCACTCCATATAGACTTAACCTTACACAAGGTGAAATTTAACATCACTAGTTCCTTTACAAAAAGAGCAAAGAACTATGGTGGAAAGAGGAAGTAAACAGTTTCTTCATGATTAGTCAAGAATTCTGTGGAACAAAGATGATCTGAGATGTCTTCATCTTAAGCACTGGCCCACTGCATCTGAAATCTAGTTGTTACCATTCAAAGTGGAATTAAAAAGAAAGCAGTTGGCGGTTTTATCTAGACTTTCATATGTAAAAGTAAGGGTTTAACACTAAATCCATTACAATGTTTGTAAATAGTAGAGTTGTTGGTTTTAGGCTCAGAATTAGTGTTTCAATCCCACTGATCTTCCTCCAGTGGCTTTTAAGTCACTTTGGGAAGCAAGACTCAAGAGCCAAAGTCCCCAGTAACCTCAAGAAACTTGATGTATAGCAAGACAAAGAACAGCCAATTTGAAACTAAATGAACTTTTTGTTAGTCATTAAATATAAATAACGGCTCTGATTAGATGTCATAGTCACATGAACGAAAGTACAGAATTTGTGATCCAATCCAGCAATGTCTCCACTATTGACTGAGTTTACTCTCAGCATCTTCCACCATTTTACCTTATCAAATATGACAGCAGAAAGAAGCCACCAGTATGGCCAGTAGTATACAAAGTATTTTATAGCATATCTTAGCAGGGTCACAAACAGCAGATCTGGGTTTGTTTTCTTTGCTGCACCCAGGATGTTAGAGGTTAGAGGTTTTAGAAAAGAAAGTTAAGCTTTCTTGGGTTTGTGCCTGTGTGGTTTGCTGCTTCCCCTCCTCTGCCTGCCTTGTTAATATTTTTTTCAGGGATAAACTCTGCTCCATAGGAGCCATCATGCAGGGCAAGGAATGGGTGATTTCAAACTAGGTTTCACAGATATTTTACAAATTCTCTTTACAGACTTGTGACAGTGGCATCTAGAAGTTCATTATGAAAATTATTGATTCTAGCTACTGACTTAACATATTTATGCTGGAGTAAACCCTAGCTGTCATAAATGTAGAATGGGGATCTTCAGCACCTTCTAGGAAACAAGTCCTGGGAGTCTGGATAAACTTTGGTAAGGCAGCAGAACTTTGAGGAAAACATTGACTGCTGATAGTGTATATCAGAAAAAGTATTACTCTACTTGTGACTCTGACACTGCTTCCTCAGCATTCATTTTTGCAGTATTCAACTGCATAGGTTTGCATACCAGAAATGCAAGTCTTAATCTTTGATGATAAAGGGGGTAATAGTAGCAATAATAGTATCAGTAGTAGTAATACCCAAGATTGCTTACTGTACAGGAGAAAAATGCATATTGATACTTCTTAAACTAAAATCAGATTCTATACTATCTTGTTGATTTTTTTCAGACTTAATGTACTATTTTATGCAAGATGCCATTACTCAGACTGCTAATGGGCTGCTATATTTACCATTGTCTTGCAATGAACACTGCAGAAGTTAGCATATCAAACAGTCATTAGTCTGAGGGTCTCCCAAGAAAGTTATAGTAGTATACATAAAGGAGGGTACTAAAATGTCATTGGTATTCTGAGTTAGAATGAGGAAAAGAGAAAGAATAAGGTATTTCTCTGAGGTGGAAATCAGAATGACGGTGCCCATTGTTTCTAATAAACAATCACCTGAGGATGCTTGAAGGGAAAAACACACCAACTAAATAACCTGAAAGCCACAGACTTGTGAAGAAGTTTTAATTTCTCCTGACTGGCACTGGCTATGGAAGGCCACCCACAAGGGTTCGGCTGCTTACCTTGTTAAACACTGCCTTGTGTCACCTGGCATGATCTGTAAGGCTGTAAAGTAGTCACACTTCAACTGCCTTTCATGTGCACTTCAAATTCTTTTTCTTATGAGATGTTCTTCACTAACAGGATTTTCCACTTTGAAAGAGAAGACTGTTTCAAAAGATGACAGAACCTCTCAAAACCACAGCAAAAATGAAGAAGAAAAAAAAAACAAACTAAAAATCAGGTAGACCCAAAACAATGGTTTGGCAAAGCTCTGAAAGGTAACTTAGGTAGGAAGAGTTTTATTTTCATCTTTATTGAACAGGCTTATTACCTGATACGATTTTTCACTTTAGAATTGTTTAAATGCATTTTTTTTCTGCAATATATACTTACACAACAAATTACATGACAGACTAAATGCATTCGAAAGAGTCCTTGCATCCTTACCATTTGCATTTTGAACTGCCCATGTGGGTGTGCGCATATCACATGGCTTGTTGCCAAGGCATTCAGCTACAACACAAAATGTTTCTAAGTTCAAAGCTTTTATCATTGTTCACCTCATTCTTATATTTTACCCTCACTTTTGTTATGTCACTAAAAGATGTTTCTCTTGCATCAATAAAATCCTTAATTATTTGCTCACTTTTAAAATGTGCAAGCCATGAATAAAATAATAATAATAAAAAAAAACCCCAGTACATAAAAGAGATCAGCTTTGTGCAGCTGCTTTATTCAGCTATTTTTAAACAGCCAGTGTATAAGGATCTGGAAAGTTCAATTAACCCATCCGTAGAGATATTGTTGCTAATTTAGCGACTTTGCCTCCCACCCCAGCGAACATCTGTGGACCCTGTTGCCAGGAGGGTTCCATGCAGGCCTGGGACTTCAGCAAGAAGTCTCTATTTGTAAGACCAGATCCTTTGTGCTGGCAGCCACTGACAGAATAAATATATATTTCAAAATATAGGTCAAGTTACCTGAGTATGCTGTACTTGCATATAGTATCAGTGGTCATCTTTCTTTTGTATGTTTCCTGGTATTAAATTATTCCCTTTCTCAGCAAAGCTTTTTAAAAATAAATAAATATATAAATAAAACATGATAGAGCTGCTTTTCCCCTCTCAACAGTCAGGCTTTCTCTCCTGAGTGGTAATTGGGGAAGGGGAGTACAAATCTTGCTTTGAATTTCTTGATTGCATTTTTGTGCTTGTTGCAGAGGTTTTTCTTTACGTATGCGGAGTAACAACAGAGATTGAGAATAACTTCTACTTGGAAAATACTTTTTAGATGCCCTGAAAGTGTCTACAAATCAGGCTTATGATTGAGTGGAATATAAGAGCAGAAGACAAAATATCTCTATGGGACCTAGAAATTCTCAGGGGTTTCTGATCTTTATCTATTCAGCAATATGCACTGGACTTCGTTGTACGTCATAACCTATGGCATCTATGATGATTTACAAAGGTTAAGGATTACATCTGCATACTCTGCTCTCTTGTGTTGCACACCTTTTTCCTTTTTTATACTTCTATTCACTATTTTACAAGAAGCACCTACCTCACTGTCATTTCTACTAATAACAGATTGTTGGATCCATATGGTCAGAAAGATCACATTAGGATACCTGTTTCTCCCTGAGTATATTGTAGCTCACTTGAAATGGTGATATGGTACAAATACAAATCAACAAAACCACATGTAACAGTTTGTGTTACTCTTTAAGAACAGGTTGCTGTGGTGATTTCAGGCATGCAGTCAAAGGACAAGTGCTGTCACAGGCTAAAGGATGTTATGATTAGACTTCAGTACTCAAACCTGTCCAGATTCTGTCTTGAATTTTAAAAAATCCAAGCTATTTTATTAATTTGGGGTAAATTACTTGTATCACAGTCTGAGCCTTTTTGTAAAAGAAATAAATAAAGGTTTAACTTTGGGAAATGGGGGAAAGAAATAATTTTCCACTGGGTAAAAGTCTACATTTCAGGAAGACTGTCTTCAACCACTCTGTTCATACTGCATGTACAATTTTGCTTGCATATAACTTAATGTGTTTATCTAAAAGGAAAAGAAATTCTTCTACAGCTACTCCAAACACAAGGAAACAGCACAGAGTATGTGGTGTTATAAACCTGCTCTTTTTACCTTTTAGTGAAGTGGAATGCTATGGAGAATGTTCTCTGAAGGACATGTCTAATTATTTCAGTTTATATGTATTTTTAATGAATGTGTCAAGTTATGCATGGGCTCAAGTTACCATGTGGAATCAGAGCCTATGAATATGTTGGAAACAGAAGGTTCCCTCAAATTCGGGAACTGACAGTTTAAATTATGTACAAAAAGGAAAGGAAAAATGCTGACAAATAGGTCAAAACAACTGCAACAGAGGCTCTTCATTAAGAGCAGGAAAAGGGAAAGCTGATGAGGAAGAATGTATCCAAAGAGTGCGAAGTGCTGGCAAAAGAAAGCACTTGGCAGAAGAAAAATCGGTTGGTGGCAGGAGAGAAATGCAGGAATTAATGGGCCAAAGCTATGCCTATATGGGAGAAACTTAAAGAAGAAGCTGCGAAACTGTACTCCCTGTCTCCTGTCCTCCCCTTTCCCCATACGGTGTTCATGAATATGTTTTTCAAAAGAAATCTTAGTCCAGTTAAGTGAAATGGACCTCTGGCAAAACTTCTCACTGAAGCTTCTTGACTCCAGCCTGGACAAGAGGAAGATGAGTTGACCATGATCAAATACTTAGGAAAACTCAGTGCCCAAATGTAATTGGTTAGTGTTGCTTTTCCTACTCAAGGATATCCCACCTCGGCTGTAGTTGCCACTCCAGGAGTGCATTGGTCTCCTGCAGGACCTGCCAGCTCCATGTCACTGGCTTAGGTACCCCAGGATGATTCAGGGACCTACAAGCCCATGATAAAGCATCCAAACTGCACCCTAAATTCACTCATCATGTATTTATCCAGGATATTGGAGCTATTGACAACTACAGTTTCAATGAATGGTCAAAAGCTGTATGTAGAGAATAATCATGCATTTGTGCTAAAAGGTCACCAGTAGAAAAATGTACAGCTAAAATGTTATTTTTTTTACCATGTCTACATAGTAAAATTTAGCAGATCTACATACACTGGTCTATTCAGTGCAATTTAGTGCTGCTTCAATTAATATTATACCTGGTCCTTATGTCCAATATCTTCAATTTCAAGCTAAAGATTTTGCAAGTGGAGAATGTCTCTTTTTACTAATAAGAAGATACTTAGAACTGAGGATAATCAAAGAAATTTTCAAGTTACCAGATTGTTTGGGTCAGTGTCAAATGTTAAATCTGGTTGCGCAGAGAGCTGTAATCCACACACTGGTGTGTTATTAAATTTCTGGAAAGTAATGAACTGGCACTGGAAGTGAAAAGGAAAAAAAGTCGTAATGTGGAATGTCCCCTTATTCAGGAAACTTTGAAAATGTGGAGCCATAATAGCTGTGGTGAAGTTCCTTTAAATGAGACCTTGGTATGCCGTGGAATAAAGTCAAAATAGGAGATTGTGGCATTCCAAGTCATACTGAATAAATGCATACATTGGGCCAAATTGTGGTCTTATTCACAAGGGAACATATTTTTTCTCTTTTCAATCAAAAAAAAAAAAAGGAGCAGAGAACACTTTAAGATACAGGGCACAAATGTGTAATTATTCTTGGCTAACATGGTAGCTGTTGATCATTTAATGAAACCATAATTACCATATAATGGCAGGGTATTTATATGACAGATCACTACATTATTACAGGGTAAGTGCGTGATTATTTCTGTCCTCAAAACCAGAATAAAAAACACATGGAAGTGGAAAAATAAGTTGAAAAAAGAGGGGTGGGGAAATCTGAATTTCCCAGTGCTACTCCCATATTGTTACTCCATCCCCACCTCAATCACACAGTGATGGCAATGGCCACCAGCATTCATGATGAAGCCAAATCTCTGCAGGAAACCCGTGCCACAGTACAACAGATCATAAGGCTCTTTGCCAAATGGCTACAGCTCTAGGCTTCATTGTACTTATAGTTCAACTAATTCAATAGCAATTTGGTCACTGGTCTCTTGTCCTCAGAAGACTCTTATACTCCTGCTTGCTTAGAAAGACAGTATGTACAATAGATGTAAAATGTGCACTGAGAGGTACTTAACCCCCACTTCTATGCCTTTAGGGGAGAACAGTGAAGTAATGTGGTTTTCAGGGTAATATAAGTTTTGCACTGAAATAGAACTGAAATTTAATTCAGCAGGACTACCTATGAGCTGAGTACTGTTTGGTATGGTTTGATTTCAGAATTTTGACTATGTAGTAAGGATTGATTTAAATTGTGAGAAAATATTTAAATGAGTCCTTGTATGGCAACCTTCATATGTGGAAAAATGCATTGACAAGTTGTGAGTTTACAAAGTTTCACAGGGAGTTTTCTATGCTGAACAGAGTCCATCTCAGGCTTTATGAACAGAATGGAAACTTTCCATGTGGGAGGCAAAATCAAATTGTAAACCCAGCTGAATCACTGATTACCCAAATCCTACATGGGTGTTGAAAAGAGCTATGTAATCATCTGCTCCACCTGAAATTTGCCTCTGTATCTTTATAGTGCCACTTCAGCTGAGTTGGAGATGGCAGTCAGTACTCCTTTTTCCAGAAAGCACTCACTGAGCCAGTGTTCGAAGTCACAAGGTATTGTAAGTACAAGAGTTTGGCTCTGAATTATAACTTCTGAAATTGATAGGATTCTTAACTCTGCTTTTCTTAGATTCACATCCAGGAAGCAGCACTGTAGAAGCTATTCAATCTTTGGTCATTTTTTCTTGTATTTTTTTACAGGGAAAGAAAATATACTCAGGTAAAAGCCACATGCTGTTGTTTTTCCTCAGGACTTAGCCTATATCTTAGTAAAAGAAATACAAATTGCAAGAGAAAAGACTTTGGAGGAGCTAAGAAATCAGTCTCTATATACTTAGAAGGCAGCTGTAATTGCAGTACCTTTGTAAACAGCTCCCTTAATAAACCAGTTATTACTCTGAATGGTCAGTGATTGCTCATAATATTACTATATATGTTACTTCCCTCTGGAGAGAAATCTATCTATCTATCTATCTATCTATCTATCTATCTATCTAATCTTTGGTCCTTAGAGGGTAGTGCACCTGTGATGCTGGTGGGAATTTAATTATGTTTGAGTCTAACCCTGCTTTCCCTGAGCTCAGATGGAGTCTCAGCACACTCCCACAGCAGCAGCATTCATTCATGAAAAGCAACAGGTAGGAAGTAGACTATACTTGTTGTCTGATAGAGTAATGACTTCCTTAAACTGTTTCCCTGATACACTTTATTCAGTGTGATGCCTTTTGTGAGCCCACCTCCCCCTTGTTTACTCTAGATGAAATTTAATGAATGAAATCTATTTTGTGAACTGAACCCTCTGCTCCTGATATCTCTTCATTACAGGTTTCTTTTGCCTCCACCATGTTTTTAAGAATTATAAATTGTTCCAATATATTGTTCAAATACCATTAAAGTAGCTCTTGCAGATATAATGGAAAATAAAGTATATTATGAAGCTCTAAATTCAGGAGGTTAAAATGTTAATGCATTTTTTTCTATTTGGTGTTTATTCTTATGAAGTTAAACATAGCTAGAATCTGAGTTATTTTAATGTTTTGCAGATTCAGGTAGTTCTGGTTCTAGTGGAAATCCATAAAAATTAAGACATTCAGCACCAGAATAGGAATAATCCTACTCTTCTTCTTTTGGGGATAGTCATGCTTTGGTTATGAGCATTTCCATTAGGAAAGAAATCAAAAGAATTTTATCAAATCTATTTTTGAAAAAATTCTTGATCACTCAACAAGTTATCAGGCAACATTTGCTCTATCACCTCCCCATCTCACCCAATACTCATGTGAAAAAGAAAAACCTTCAAGTGAGCAAATGCTGTTTTACCCTGCAAATCCTTTACAGGCATTACAATGCGGATCCAATCTTTCTGGCACAGTGAAATTTCACTGACTTTAAACTAACATGGTAGGATTTCAAGCAAATCTCATGAGGAAAGACATTAAAATAAAGTCCAAAACAATTTGTTACTATTTTTCAGATAGGAGTTATTTTTTTCAGGTATTGTTATCTGTACTTTTCCTCTTCTTACCCATTTCTAAGCAAAAGTCATATATTAGTATTTTTATTTTCAGATTCTCCTGGCAAAAAGTCAGACTCGGGAAATTTTCTCCCAAGCTAAAATAAGTCAACTTCCAGGGTTTCAAATTCTGGCAAATCAACTTCTCCAAGGTCTCGTAAAAATTCTGGGCTGTTATCTCCATATGTCTGATAGACGTTTTTTGTGACCATAATTAAAACCGTCTGTCCTTTCTCTGTGACTTCAGGAGAATGGCAATGAGTCACAAGAGCTCTGAAAAGCTAGAAGGATAGAGGCTGAGGTTAGCAGCTTAGAATCACTTAATCTGCTATATTTCATCCACAGAAATGTGGATCCAAAGCACTGCCACCTGCCTCTTAATTCAGGTAACTTCAGAACAAGTCATCATGAAGATAGATGTTGTCCTGGTTTGGACTGAAGCATAAAGAAATGTAAAATAAACTAATTAACTTGATATGGAACATCATTATCCTTGTAAAACGAATTTTTACTCTTCTTGTATAATCTTTTAGAACTTCCCAGTAACATGTTTTCAACAGTTTCTGGGTAAAGCATATCTTTTGAAATGCAAGAGTATGTGAACAGTGAAATGATGAATACATGAGGCACATGATGCTGAAACCATTATAGGAGTGTTATTCAGGGGAGAAATACTTAACCTTTCAAAATATAATTTTGAAAATTAGTTCACTATGATGATATTATATAGTATTTGTTACTGCTCTGCATTTTCCTCCATTCTCCTAAGTTAATTGATTTCCTGTTTTTTTTGAGCAGTCTTCAGTTTTGAGGCTTTTTTGCAACTTAGAGGAAGCTTGCTCATCAGGAGGGTCACTTCCCCAGATCTCCCCCTTTTAAAAGGTCTTCTCCCCTTTTAAAATTAGAATTAGTTCGGGCAACAAATTGATCTCATGTTAGAATAGGAGATGATGCAAGAAATAATCTTAACGAAAGCCTTAATAAACTAATTGTGTTCCTGAGGATCTTCTGCATTGGTAATCTGACACTCCGGGAAGTTTGACATGGTCCTCCCTGATGAGTAAATTAGTTGTGTAAGCCTAAGCAAGCATCCATATGCCCTGGTCCCATCCCTCTCACATTAACTATTATCACCAGGTTTGGCTCTGAAATTCAGGGAAAGAACTTGAATGTCACGTGAGAATGACAGCATAGGTCTGAAACATTGATATGCTGTCTACTTCCTGAGACTTGACGACCTCAGCACTTGCTGGAGTTCAGAAAACTAAGTATCTCTGAAGACATGGATCTTAGATAGTATCACTTTATAGTTTCAAAAAGAGTTGGGTACTTGAAACTATTTGAGGACCTGGAGACAAGCTCTGCACAAGGTCAAGCTTTTCAAGTAGAATAAGGTTTGCTGATCAGACACTGAATCTCTATGAAACAGTGTGCAAGGTTGCTCTAATAAAGCAAAACATACATCTGCCATGAAAAAAACTCTAAAAAAGAAGAAATTAATCCTGGCATAATTCTCCTGAAACCAGTACAAGAGATGAAATTAAAAGCAACATTCTTAGGGAAAATACTTTTATTTTAATGAAGAATATTTCCTTGTCATATAGTAATTTTAAAAGGTTCTCTTTTATAAAATTTATTTTGATGTCATGAAAGCATGTACAACTATTACTATAAGCAGGCCTATCAGGTCAATTTCCTACAGAAAGTTCTTTTTGTTAGTTTTCTTTATTTTCTTTTTAGTTTCCTGCTTTATCATTCAGAAGGTTTGCACTGTATTCCTGTACATATTTGGTTTGGTGCCCAGAAATGTATTATTTTAACAGGGCTAGTTCATTAAAAGTTATTACTTTAGAGGGGTTCTACCATGCATACGTAATTATATCTATGCCCTTCTACAATGAACAGTGTGGTAAAGTTAACCATAAAAAATTTTGCTTTTTAAGGTTTATCATCTCTGCCATTTCAAATCACATTGAGGTGACTAATCCCAGCATCTAACTTACAACAATTATTTTTTTAAAGGTATTAACCTGTCAAAATGTAATTTTCATTCTTCAGTAATATTAGTCCTTCAGAAACTATTGGGTCTGTGAATTGTCCTCCCTTTGGACTGTTCAAGAAAGAAAGCAAGCATAGCTGCTGACACACTAAACTCATCTCAGCTGAAACCAGTAAGCCAGATTTCAGTGTTCTGCACAAAGATTGACTGTGATGGTCTCGAAATCTTTTTAAATTACTGTATTTTTCAGTAACTCCATGTCACTCTATGAAAATAATTTTTTGAGAATATCTCCAGATATACAATATATATACATATATTTATAATATATATATAATATATTTATTTATATATTTTAGATATATGTATATTTATTTTTTAAGACTTGGAGAAAAATTTGAGTGACCAATTTCATAATGACAAGAACTGAAGTGAGTTTCTTAGATAAACAAGTTGAGAGACTGACATTTTCTTGCAACTATCTGTTTCTATGAAGCTGCATCACAAGGCTACACAAGGGTAGAAAAAAGTCTGCACAACATTTGCTGAAAGTTGGCATTAGAAGACTGAGTATCAGTGTGAGCAGTGTAACAGAGCATTGTACTAGTGTAGCTGGTCAGCAGCCAACATTTCCAAGTTGACCTGAAAAGCGTGTTATGTGCTGGTACACCTTTGAAGTTATATAAATGTCTTCTGTACTGAGATACCTGATTTGCTGCTATTACACTTGAAAGAGAGAAGACATTCAGCATTTTACTGCTTTGTTCATCACTGCCTATCTGGAGGATAGGTTTGAGATTACTTAAACTGGTCTACATTGGCTGGTTTAGACTTTTTAAGTCCTATATTGCATATACTTTGTTTATCTTTTGTTACCCTATATACATCATCTAAGTTGGCTTATCTCCTTTGTCCCGGTGTTGATGGGACATTAAGTAATGCTTTCACTCTGGGGGTTTCACAGTTACAGAATTATACTTAACTGCAAAGACACATGTAAATATAAAAAAAATCAAGGAATAGAATTTGCAATCAATGTATTTATACTTCTAAGTTAAAAATGTTTACAGTATCGTTTATAATCAATGAGAAATAGATCCAGAGCACAGAGAAGATTTTAGAGTGGGGGGGGTGTGCGCACACAAAAATTACACATCAATTATACAATCTGTAATCACTTTGCACTGTATTAATTCATGTTTGTGGATAACATTGGTCCACTGACATTGTTTTCTGACGTAATGCATTTATACAGTGGTGTTTGAGGAATGATCCCATGAAGGAAATGGTAAAGCAAACAAAGTCTCTCACTCTGAACACATACAAAACACAGTAGAATCTAGTTGTGCATCTACTGGTTTTATATGAGTTCCTCTAAATGCCTTAGGAAGTAGTTAATGTTGAAGGTTCCTTTTCCTGTTGAATAAATTTATTCTCCATTGGTCACGTGTTGCAAACCCTCTAAGTGTTTACTAAAGTGAGGGTACCCTTGCCCTCATAGTAGATTTGTTTCTTTCATTTTGGGAGAGAAATGCAGTGAATGTGATTTTGACAACTGCTATCCTTTGCATGAGACATTGGACTCCTTGCGTCTGATTTTCAGGGCTATTTATCAAAAGCAAGAGCTTGAGGCACTGTTAAAAGAGTATAGGAGATGTGATATCTTGCCTAACATTTCTCTCTTGAAAACATGCTGTAGTATTATGTGAGCTGTGCTGTTAAACGATATTTTACAATTATCCAGTAAGTTTAGCTGCAACATCTGTTTACAGTCACTCCACCAACCTCTGTGATATTCCTGGTTTTTTTTTTTAATACACTGTGTGAAAGTAATAATACACAAATATCATCCTTAATAAAGTCTTTTTTTTCTTTTGTTTTCCACAAGATGAGGGTGTATTGAATGTAATTGCACTGTGTGGGGATAACTTTCTGTAGCCTGCTCACTTTGACTTCAATGGCTTGAAATCAAAAATTAATCCCCACAACTTCAATAAAACTCACTTCTGATAATGTTGGCCCATTGATTTCAATGAAGCACTATTAAAAATTACTCTCAATTCACTCATTCTTAATAGCATCAGACCACTGATTCTGCTAGCACCCTTTCAAGACCAAGTGTTCCAACCCTTCATAAAGACAAAAGCCGACCTCAATATACTTCAGCAAAAACTTGTTTCTTGTAGTTATCGTTTGTTGACTTCTGATAAGCAGGACTGAATATCATTGCCTCGTATGAAAAAAAGAAACATCTTGCAGATTTCTTTGCTAATACTCTTTTATAAACCTTTTTTACTGAGGGGATGAGGGAAAGATTAAAAGGGTGGGATGGTTCAGAACTCCTCCGTATTGTTCCTGAAATTCGTATGAAAAGTCCAGTGTATTGTTATAGTTAATATGGTAGTTTTTTGGGATGTTTTGTGTGGTGTGTGGTTGTTTGTTTTGGTTGGGTTCTCTTGGTGGATTTTTTGTTTCCTTAGGGTTTTTTTTGTTGTTTGTTGTGGGGTTTTTGATGTGGTTTTGTTTTTGAAAACTACAGAATTCTTGCAAGAAATTAAGATGACAGTGCAGATAACAGGGGAAGTTGAGCATGCTTGCTTCCTTGAATTAGACTACAACTCATTTAGTACTCAAACTCATGGTTGAGTAAGGTGCATTGCAGTTCTAACCACTATACCTTTTTGAAATGCTCTTTTTACTCTTTTTGGTTTCTCAGAGGGAAAGCATAATCTGAAACTTCTTTTTCTTTTATCCATCCAGATCTCAGGTTTGTTTTCTGTTCAAGACATGCCTTCTGATGTTTATGTATTACAATTTGCCTTGTTTGAGCTCTTCAGAGTTTGCATTCATTTAGATTTTTTGTTGTAACCACTGATTTAACTTGAAATCTATCCCCCTACATGCAAGACAATTTTGCCATTTTCCTTCAGAAGCCAGACAATTTATAGATAAGCTCAGACCAAATAAATCAGGCAAGATATATTTATAGGTCTAATATACCATATATATTAATATATATTTTTAATCACCATCATACTGTCACTCTGAAGAAATAATTAGCTGTGAGCAGGGCATACACATCTGCTATCCAAGCAGATTCTATTGCTGGTATCCAGGCTAGGACACTTCAGAACAGCCAGTGTTTAGAGTCAATCACTGCATACTGCTTGTGTCCATTAGTGATGAGGTGAGCTGCCTTCATTTCCCTGCACTAATTCACCTGAATGACTGTGTAACTATAATTATCTTTAGACCAAGCAATTTCTCCATGAGAGAACATTTACAGTAATTCTGAACAAAGAAATATAGATTCACACTCATATTAACTTCAATACTTTGGCTGGAAAAAAGGCATTGATTCATCTTCAGCTCCTTTTCTCATGGCAGGAAGCCTCGGGAAATCCTCAGTTTTGCTTTCTAAAAAAGGGCTGTGTCTCAGATAGCGGTCTCCATTTTGGGTCAGCTAGATTTCTGAATATTCATGTATGAAAACTAGTAGTTTAACATTCAAAGATATTGTTCCCCAGCTGTAAGCAAAGTTAATGGGAGAGTCAAATTCTGGTTTCTCTACATGATAGTGAGGATTCAACCCTGGACCTGTCTTGAAAGTTTAGTAGTAATTTTATCTTCCTGCAACATCAAAACTGAGCCTAATAATAAATCTCTAGGCATCTGTATGTTATTTTTTAAGATTATGGAATAATGTATGTATGATAAAATGAGCAATATCAAAATGCAGTCCATAGCTGAAGAAATATTTTTGGTACACCCAGGTTAGCATGTTTTGCATGTGTATGGTGTTTTTTTCTTTCTTCTTTCATTTTTTTTTTTTTCCCAAAATGCTTGTTTTCCCTGAAAACCTTATTAACAGATATTCATTCAGTTTTTAAAGATCTCACTAACTAACAGTGAAGATAGCAGATATTTTAAACCAAATAAATTAAATAATTTAAGTCCAGTCATGTGTGTTTTACTAATCAAACAGCACCATATGAATATATGTACACAGCCTATTACAGATACCAGTACTTGCAAAGAAGACAGAATGATTTGCAATATCAAACATCATCTGCTATAACAATAAGCTCTAAGAGCTTACAATCTCCAAAAAGTAAAATTATTTTGCATTATTCTGACTCATGAACTCTTCACCTAAAAAGCAAATGCAAGAGTAATGATAGTAGAAGTAGCAAGGACCCATAATAAGAATATTCTGAAAGCTAAGAATATTATTGCTCTTTAAGCTGAATAGTTCTTCTTCCTATCTTCAGATATGCAAACTTTGAAGTATTATTAACATATATTATAAAAAGTGTAAGATGTACAATGCGTTCAAGAAAAATCTTAACCTTGTTATTTTTCTACTTTAGGTGTTTGATATATTAGCTTTAGTAATTTTATTAATTCATTTTTTTTTTGCATGTATCTTCTTTATTATGCAGATCTTCACCTCTTGTACTGCTCCATAAGCTGACAACAGCTGAGTAAAACTGATTAGAATCACAAGTTCAGCTTCAGAAAGCTGATTATACTTTTATACTATTATACTAATAGATTATAGCATAGTCTAGCTACATCTAGTTGCTGTACTTGGTTGGCATACAGTGAAGGACTGGATACACAGAAAAGCTGCTGTTGACTGATGGCGTAAAAAATACCGTGGGCTTTTAATAACATTCTTCAAGAGAAAATTATAACTTTTTAATTAATTTAGTGACTGCATTTGAATATTGGAAGAATTACTGCTATATGATCCGGGTGTCCCCCAAAAGATTAAAAATTACTTGTACCTGTAAGACAGTTTTTATCTGCATATGGTATAATTACATTAGGGAGAAGTGCTGATTTAGTCCAGCTAAAGGAAATAATTTTTTCTCTTAATTTTTTAATGATAAAACTTCTAATGATGATATAGTCTGCAAGCCATTTGTCCAGAAATCTGTTGCAGAAATTTAGAAGCTGTAGCAGCAAATAGTGATTATTACAAGTTGCAACTAAAAATAGCCTCTGTCATTGTGCAGATGTTGTTGCTGTTGTTATAACATCTACTTGTATGAGCTCTCTGATATTTCTTCTTGTTCCAGACTGAAAAGGCCAACTCTATTTTGTAGGAGGTTTTCTCCATAATAAAGGACCCATGTCAAAAGAAATGATAGTTTGGCTGGAGGATTTCCCTTGCTTTTTCTGCTGTATTATGTGTGGAGAAGAAAAAGGTGACACCCTCAGCTAGCAGTAACTTTCACCAACCAGTCCTATCAAGGGACTAGTAAAATGCAGTCAATACTAGTTGTCAATTTATTAATGATGAATGAGTATCTATCTTGGGATAAAGATAAGAAAGGTATGATAAAGCCTCTTTAATGAATTTTGAACTAAGGCAAATTATAATTTTCTTCTTATAGACATCTAAGAAAACTGTACATACTCTATGGCCAAATACATGTCCCCTCAAATTTTTAATCAAGAGAATAATGGCTAAATTCCATAATATTTAATTCTGACATACTGATGACCAAACAATTGCACTATGTGTTTCCTTTAAAAAGTCCAGAAGTTCTCCAACCACTTTGTGACCAATATCTAACAGAGCAAGTCTCTTAGGTAAAGTCACAAAGATTTTCTATGTTATCCAGTCATGCGTATAAAAATTAAATAATGTGATCCATCAGTAGTAAAAGGAGAAGAATGCTAGGTAGCCTTTTTGAGTAACTTACAGTGAATGAAGTATTCAACTTTATTTATACGGAAACTACAGTCCAGACCACTTTCTGAAAATGATAATACACCCTGGAGTGGGGAGACTTCCAACCAAAGGACAAAAAAGAAATTCACTCATGGAATTCAGTACATTCTGCATTTGGTGCAATTTATGGCCAGTCTGTGAGCTACCCTATCTGTGAAAAATGAAAATTAAGATAAAGGTCTAGCACTGGACTAAAAACATCTTCTGATTTTGTCAAAATTGAACTCCCCAGGCAAGGAATTCTGAAGAGTGAAATGTAAGGACACTTGCTTTAGTGCAGCACATTTGTTAGTTCTCTCAATTGTTACTACAATATGGACAGCAATGATAGAAATGCAAGTAATGAGGATGGAAGTCTAACTTTTAAATGAATAAAGCTTTAAGGTTTCTCATAGATCATGTATAAATACTAGAAAGGTTTGTTTGGGTTTTTTACCCAAGAGAAGTTTGAAATTGAATGAGTAAGATTTGAGAGGTGTTTAGGCTTTGAAGGCCTCCTGTGAGTATACTCAGAACTTGAAATTCTTGATTAAGAAAAAAAGGAAGGAAGGAATTTGGACTATCAACAGTGAGAACTGAAACTGCAGAATAATAAATAGTTGTAAATAAGAAGGGTACTCTGTTAGAGATTCCTGTGCCAGGACAAGGATGCATTTTCAGACAGGCTAGCCTGCCTTCGAGTCTTTGACACATATTTTCCTGTGAGTTTTGATTATTTTTGTAAAAGCAGAAGGACCGAAGCTCAAAGTATTTATTTCTGACTCTTATCTACGCTTGAAGTTTCAGAAACTGTTCACAGAGTCCCAGATTTACATGGCTGCCAACCTGGGAAAATATAGTGCTGCTGTTGTAAAACATAACAAAAAATAAATAAACCACAACTGCCAAGAAACATAGCTTTGAAGACCTAGCACAGCTTTAAACTGCACTGGATGCTTACAACCTCTGCTGCTGAGAGATCCTACCTCCTACTTACACGCTGTTGTTTTTTGTGTTGACTAGGGTTTCCAGCTTGGGTGGTAAGGCAGAAAACACTGGCATGGGTAGTCTTGTGAATATTCTCATTTCATGTTTACTGTTGCATGACTCGGCAGAGCACTGACAGTAGCTACCAAAACCAAAAGGCTACCTTGGGCTGTGCTAGGCTTGCCTGGAAGAGCTCTGAGTGAAAACTCAATGTGTTTTGTTTTGGTTTGGTTTTTTTTTTCCCCTGCATCTATAATTAACTTGTATTTGAAAATATGAAAAGAATTAGGAGATAGACAGCATTTTTAGTTGCTGTTTCTTGTGAATTAAAAGGGGATGAGTATTTCTGAGAAAAGAAATAGAATCCCCCACTAAGTACAGTCAAAAACCTTGTGTTTCCCATTGATGCTGTCTTTCCAAGTCACACCAACAGCTGCTTCCATGAACTATTTTAGTTTAGGAGCCCAAGAGGCTAAAAATTAAGGTAAATAAATAAAGGGGAAAAATGTGTTGACTTAGCACTGCATCCTTTATAAGTTTTACTTATCTTATGGATGAGCAGGACCAAAGAGAACTACTGGACCAAAAATCTGAATGCAGAGAGAACACAGGGTAATCTGGTATCTCTTAGAAGCCCTGCAGATAAAAAACATCTGCATGATTTTCTTTTCCACGATCCTGAATTAAGCTTCTTATCAGGCTGTATGCTATGGATAGGGATTTTGTGGGGGTAGAAGCATCACAGTTTAATTGTGGTCTCCACGATCACAATTTGATGTCAATGAAGTAGCAGATTACTCTACTTTGGAGGTGTAACAGTGATACTGAAAACAAGGGAAATAGATACACAGGTGCTAACACTGACTAGAGGAATATCACAGATTACATACTCTCTGCAGAAGCAGGTAATCTCTGGAAACATTAACTGACTGCCCCTTAATCTTCTCCTGGAGCGGCTAGAAGATTTGTGGGGGATCAACACTGCAGAAAAACTCTGGTGCCAAGATATAACTCTCACTAAAATCTGGGGCCAGGGCAAAGTGTGCAACATAAGAGAAATTGACTTTAATACTGATGTTTCAGCCTTGGAGAATTAGCTGTCCTTTGTCATTACACAGTAGGCCAGAAGTGCTGCTTCACTTTCATGCAGAGAATGAATTAGGCTAGCGAACGATAGTGAAAACACAATTCTCCTTCTTGAGACAGCTTCAGTGGTCAAAATAGAGCTTGGCTACTTACCTGTGGGCTTGTGAGCAATGTATCAGTCTTTCTCCACTGCGGACTCACCATCCTTGCAAGGCTTTCAGCTGCCGGTACCAATGAGTGAGATCCTAAGATTAGCCTCAAACCTTAACTGCATTTTCCCAGTGGCAGTGCAGTGTGTTAATCGCTGAGCCATTGGGATAGCCCCTTATGATATTCTTCTAATAGTTTTTCTAGTTCTTCCACTGATGACCTTATACATCTTTTATGATTTCGATAGTGATGCTACTTTCCCCAGACAACTTCCATGTTACTCTTTGCTTGCTTTTCTTTTGAATACAGGGGGTAGGGGGCTACCTTAATCTTGCCCTTCACTCCCAGCACAACCTTTCAGAAAAGACATTTCCCTCATCTGCTTTTCCAACCCTGAGCATGTGTCAAGGAATTGTGAAGATGGAACACTTCCCATTTAGGTTTTGATGGTCTTTTTCCCAACTTCATGTTCTGTTTAGAAGTTTTTCTTTCAAACAGATGAACAGACACTTCCTTTGGTTTAAAATTAAACTCCAAATATTTTCTTTAAGCTGCACTCATTTCTTTTACAAAGAAATGAAAATAAAATGCAGTGCATGACATCACTTGAAGGAACAAATTATGTTATTGTATATAGTTCAAGAAAGAAACTGTATTTTTTTAACTTCAGCTCTTCCCTAATGTGTACTGCTGACAAATAGTAAAAAGGAATTCTTTCCTAACCACATATTTCTCTCACATTATACATATATAAATTCATTTGGGAATAACTTTAGCAATATAACTTGAGATAGGAGGTAGCTGATATATGTGAGATATTAATATGAAAAATATTTTCACGGCATGTATGTTATAAAGCTCTTGGAATATTACAGGCAACAAAAGTATAGGTCAAAGAGTTTCCTTATCCCTATTCTGCCCATAATTTTTTTCCTGCAGACCCATCTTCTCTTATTTTCTGCTCCTCTGTTATTTTCATTTCCCTTCTCATCTTCCATTCACGATTATGCAGGCGCATTTGAGGAGATTCTTTTGCTTCACACTGACAATACATATTGGTAGCAGCAACTACCAATAGAAGCAACAGTCAGCGGACACTTGTAGAGATCGCAAGTTGTAAAATAATAAATCGAGTATTTAATACCGAGACAGAAGACTTTATCTACACTTAATGGGTGGGGAGGCTGATTACTCATTCATAGCTACGCCACTTGTGAATGATGAGGTCACCCCTATCTCAGAAAGATAAATGCCATATCCTGTTATGACATACTCCTTTTATATAAAATTAGTTCAATTTTCTCACTAGTGAGGAATCAGTGTAACTAAAAAAAAAATAATCTCTTCAAGATAAAGGCATTTTTCTACTGCAATTCATTATATATGCTATTTTCATTTTATTTTATTTCTGTTCTGTTTTGTTCTATCTTATCCTGTTCTACGTATAGTATTTTACTCTATACTTAAATGATATCTGACTAAAGTGAAGCAAAAATTAGATGATACAATGAAGCTTTGTAGTATTCTCCCTCATACCTGTCACAGGCTCCTTCCAACAGCAGATAATGAAAATTCAAAGTCAAACCATTTAACTTTAAGTAAATGGAAATGAATTTCCAGAGAAGAGA
This sequence comes from Melopsittacus undulatus, assembly GCF_012275295.1. Taxonomy (NCBI): domain Eukaryota; kingdom Metazoa; phylum Chordata; class Aves; order Psittaciformes; family Psittaculidae; genus Melopsittacus; species Melopsittacus undulatus. The sequence continues at coordinate 39,850,547 of NC_047530.1, read as the reverse complement.
TATTTTTTCACCTGTGAAAGAAAGGAAGAGTAGTACACTGACAATGTGAATAAAGATATAATATATAATTGTGATATAGAAGTATATGCAAAGCATAAATATTACATGTTATTATATTGCATACTGTCATGTAGTTTTAATTTTTATCTTTATTATATTTTGCCTAAGAGAGGAAGGTCTACAGTACACTGTTAGAAACAGCAGTACTCTATTAGAATATTTCTTAGCTTAATCAATACTAAAGCAACTTGCAGAATATCTTTCTTGCAATAGTATATGGTATTGAGACAAAAACTGTGTCCCATAGACACAAGTGTCTGTCAATAATTTGAATAAAATGAGGAATCAATTAAAAATATTGGGCTTGATTCTCATCTCATTTACACTAGTGTATTGCACTGAATTAAAATCCATCATGGTCTGCTGTAGCACTGGTGAAATATGTGGCAAACTGGGTCCATGCTATTTAATATGGCACAGAGTATAAGCCTGATACTTTCATAAGTGTATAAAATTAGTCTCAAAAATTCTTACTGGATTTTACCATCATGATTAATTTCGGGGAAAAAAAAATAATCAAAATGGACTTTTCTTCAGAGATGAGGGTTTTTTTATTATATCTTTAAAGGGGTACGAGAAAGAAAATGTTTCTGTATTCTATAGAAATTCACAAACCTACCTTTGAATCCTGCTCATCTTATAACACGCAAAAGTATTTGTTAGTAGTATCAGTGACTCAGTGGGACTACTTAAGCAAGCAAAGTTACCAAGACTGACTTTTCAGTTACATTAACAAATTAATATATTAATCAATACTCATCAAAGGTATTATTAAATATCAAGGGATCCTGGTTCTGCCCATGTGGATGAAAAGCAGTGACTTTCAGGACTAAGCCAAAGAAAGCTTGGCTAAAGGTAGGCTCTCTGTCCTGGCTGTCCCTTTGAAACATGAAAATCTGCTTAGAGTTGCCACTGTAGTGGAGAGTGACAATCAATGGATGGGGACTTCAACATGATTACATCCACTCTACTGCCCGGCCATACATTGACAGACAAAACTACTGTAATGGAGTGATCATTTGGAAAATGGCTACTGCCCACATTTAAATTCCTTTCAGTGTTATTCCATAGCCAATTAGAGTGGTAGCCCAGCCTATATTCATGCCAGTCTTGTACTATATTGTAAGAAAAAGGAAAGGAGCAGCTCAGAAGTCTTTAATTATTTCTCCAGCCATTTATTGACCTGCTCTCTAAAGGCCATATACAGGCCTTCATCTGCATGCAAAATTCCTATTGACATCACTGGGAGGGCCACAGGCAGATGGAGGGTACTTTGTAAACCTTACATTTTAAATACGGTGTAAGAGAAAGGCACAGAATTTGCAGTCCTTTAAAAATGTGAGCAGCTCTATCTAACATTGCTCTTTAAACATGGAGTTTGAATAACGTTTTTTTCCTGGCAATAACACCCCCCTCTTCTCCACAAGCTATCTAACCTACACGTTTCTGTAAAGTCTTCATATTTAACACTCAAACAATTGATGTCCCTATAGTATAAACAGGATAGATAATGAATATAAGTGGGATAGAAAATTAATCCTACTTGTGAGAAAAGAGAGTCATAATTCACTTAGGCTTCTCAGCTCTTACGTTATGAGGTCTTCAGCTAACTCATGGGATCCATTCCACATCCCACAGATGCTCATTATGAATTCTTTTTATGTGCAACATGTGGGGACTAACCAGTTTCATATCTCCTGGTATTAGCTGCAATCCAAAGCATTTTGTATTAAAACAGAATGCAAACACAGATGCTATTTAATACAAAGGATTTGAATGCAGTCTCTGTTTTAACATAAAGTTGGTGTGTCTTAATTTGGTTTGGAACAGCAATGGAAAGAGAAGTCAAGATAAGAGGGTGTTGTTAGATTAGGAGCCAAGCTACGAATCCAAGAGGCACACAATTGCATGGGAAAAGGGGAAACTGGCTCAGGTGACAGCTTTGATTTATGAAAGCAAAGGTTACAATGCCTTTGGAGTGATGGGGCAGCCTGGGACATCTGTCCCCCACTGCCTTAGCCTTCCAACACTCTGGAGTGCAACCTGTGCTCTGTCCCATCAACTTGCCTCGGTATGAGCTGGGTTTCCTCAGAAGAGTCAACAGCACAGCTGCTGTTTGCGTAAGGTGCACTAAACACGGTGTGTTACTTTCTTATCTACCTCCAAAGGCTGGCAAACTTCAGTTCTCCCATACATGCACGACACTTAGCTCCCACAACCAGCACCTTGGAGCTCTAGGTCCATGGTTTCGAGTCACCCCAGAAGCGGGAAGACTTGGTGAGACGCTGCTACAGAAGGGGGGGGTGGGATGGGTGTGGGGGGTGTGTGCTTTATCTCCCTATAGCTCCTTCCCCGGACTCGGCACGCCACTCTTCTCCACTCCTGCTCTCCGGGTCAGGCTCCTCACCCTTCGCTGCAGTTGCCGGGCGCGGGGGACCAGATCGCAGCCCCGTGAGCATCCGCCGAGCACCACGACGAGGAGGGCTCGCCTGTCCGTGCCTCCTCCCGCAGCGGCTGCGGCCCCACGCCCGCAGCAAGGCGGGGGAGCCCCGGCAGGGAAGGGAGCGTCCCGCTGCCCACCCGCTCTGCCCGCCCAACTTTCCGCGCTTCCCTCCCTGCCTCCGCCCCGCGCAGCGCCGCAGCCGGGCGAGCTGGGCGGCCTCGGGGGCACCAGCCCTGGGCTGGCAGATCCGCGCAGTGCTCCGCGGAGGCGGAGAAGGACAAGCGCGGGCTGGGCGGGCTGCGCGCAGCCCCGGGGAGGCACAAAGGAGCAGCGGATCTGTGGCCGCGCATCCCTGGGGGATGACTGGGGCTGAGCCACCCTCCGAGCCGCCGCTGGAGCGGAGCGGTGCGTGCCGCAACCGGGGGAAGCTCTGCAAGGGGGGTTTGCAGAGCTTTCGGCGGTATAATTGATATGTTGAAGCAGCAGCAGGGATCAGTGCGTGCACAGGCACCACACACCTTACAAGTTTGACTAGCAATAACATTGCTGCACACTAGGAGGGGAGGAGAGTCAGCTCCTATAATAGGGAACAAACTCTGCCATTGCAGAAAAGCGGCGCATTTCCTCGCTGGTGAAAACCGTCCCTTCATAGAGAGAAAGAAAAGGGGGGTGGGGTGAGGGGGGAGCAAAGCAAAAGCAAGTTACCAAGAGCAAGAACTTGTGCTGCAACAATCCTTCACTCTTCTCCTCAGGACTCTGGGAGCAGGGATATTCCTCCCCCTCCCCCCCGCTCTCCCTCCCCTCCCCACAGTTGGCGCTAGCCCAGACTGTGGTCAGCCGCCTTTATTATTACTTCATTGAGACAGAGAAATCCTCTAAGACTTGCATTTTGGGTGGAGGGTGAGGGGTGGAGGGACGAGAAGGAGGAGGGAAAAAGGCAACATTTGCTGCTCATCATTTTCACTGCACCGCTAAAGTAATTGCGCCCCCCTCTCTCCTCCCTGTCCCTCCTCAGCTTGGATTTTTCTCTTACATCTACAGCTCCAGTGGTATTAGACGTACCTTTTTTTTTTTAGCTCTGATATTCCTTCTCTCCCCCCTCTTCCCCCCCCCCCCCCCATCTTTACGCGTTGCATGTTTGCAATTCGGTAAAATTCCCCCCCCTTACCCCCAGCCCCCCCCAACTCCTCTCGATCTCAGACCAGCAGCGCACATCAAAGCGCCCTTCCTCACTCTCTCTCAGTGGCCGCCACTCACTAATGGGATTGCAGCGTGCCTGGCTCCGCTGCTGCAGCCGCCGGAGGGAGAGCCGCTGCTGCTGCTGCACCGCTTAGCCGAGACTCGCCGGGTGCTGAGCCGCGGGGATGATCAGGATCTTCCCGGATTTCAGCGTGCAGGTGACGGCGGCGGCGGCCGGCGGGGCGGCCGGAGGGGTGCCGGCGGCGCCGGGCATGGGGCGAACTGGCGCCGCGGCCAACGGCAACCCACAGAACGTCCAGGGCATCACCTCCTACCAACAACGGTGAGCACCGAGGGTGAGAGGGGTGTGCGGCTCTTCCTGAGGCTCCCTCACTCCTTTTTCTTTGTGCTTTTGTGCTTCTTTGTTTTCCTTTTCTTTATTTTTTTTTGTTTTAAATCTCTTCTTGCTGTTTGTTGGGGGGAGCTTGGTTGGAGGGGAGGGTTTTTTCCTCTTTTTTCTTTGTTTTTAAATACAGCATCTTTTAAAATGCACTGAGAAGTAAACACAATCTGCTAGTTTTGTCTCGGATGAGCTGGGAAGAAACAATAGAAAAACAAAAATACACCCACCCCCCCAAAAAAAAAGAAAAGAAAAAAAAAAGAAAAAAAAAAAGAAAAAAAAAATAAAGAAAGAAAAATAAAAGTGAGACCCCGGCAGCTTAGCTTGGCTGCTGCAAAGTTTGGGATCCCGTCCGCTCATCCCTTCTAAAGAGGAATTTCTCAATGTCAATGCCTTGTGCAAATCCCAGTGTGTGGCAGCCAGGGGGATAATTGATCATGGTATGCTGATTGATAATTTTCTTTCAAGCAAGAAAGAGAACAATTTTCACTTGGGGTTGCACACTTGCAATTCCACATTGTAGTTTAACAGTATTATCGTGTCACCTGTTACTACAGGGAAATATAGCGCGAACCCCTAAGTATACTCAGCACTGGGTTGTGGGGTTGGGTTTTCTTTTCCATCTTAAATGCATTCTAATGCAAATGCAGGAAATTCACAGAGAGCGCCTTTAGGAAGCAAAGCGTAGAAAGTTGGCAGTAAGTCATAAGGAAGTTTAAAGACCTTCCCTATCCCCCTAACAATTCATCGATATGTGCTGATACTAACATGAAGCTTAATTAATTACCTGCCATTTCTTTGTGTTTCAAACCCGAAGTTTGAATCTGTTAGTTTCTTCTATCAATCATAAGCTTAGAACCGAAGCTGAAACCTCAAAAAGATGTCTATGACAACAGACAGATGCAGGCTGAAATCCGAACAAAACATTTACATTTCTCTAAATGCAACAGAAAGGGCACTGTCCCAAGTATCTTGCTTTTCACTATTGCATTAAATTAAATACTGGGGAAAATGCGGTATAATCTGAAATACCCAAACTAAATACCTCTATGAACTTTTTTCTTTCTTTTTTTTTTTTTTGGAAAAAAAAAAGAAGGAAGTTTCAGCGTAATATTTCAAACTTAATTGGTTTAGGAGCCAGGTTTAGATAGTCGACCGTTGCCTGTTTTGTTGTTCAGCAACTTCGAGTTGCTTCCTATAGTTTTGGAAAACACATGATGTATTTTCCATTTGGTGCCCATGATAGAAAACGTTTGATGATAACTTTTGTAGGTTTCATAAAATTAAAAATGAAAAAATAATAGGAAGCTGATAACCCTTAAATAATACCTGATGATGCCTAAGCACTTATGTAGCTGAGCAACATTTGAAACTAAGCATGAGTCTTGTTTTGCTCAAGCAAACACACTGGTCTTTCATATATATAAAATTAAAAAAAAAAAAAAGCTTAAATGTGAGAGCTATAAAGAATGGATTAAAGTTTATTTCTTTTCATGGTTTCTGTATGATTTTTGTCACTTATAAGAGATTTAAATTACAATGGAAACTGACGGACACTTTAACGAGGAAGTACAGGCAGCAATCACAATAGTTTAGTCTGTGAAGTGGGGAAGTCAAGGGTCAGAAATGTCAGATTGGCTTTTAGACAAATGAAAGAGACCTCTGGAGACTTTCAGTTAAACAGAAATATATAGACAAGGCAGCACGCAATTTTTTAGTACTTCGTGTTTAATGGTTTGATTATGTCAGTCTGTAATCAGGACGAAGTTACAAAAGCAGTACTTCTCTGACAAACTACTAACACCTCTGATCTAAATAGTGAGTAGCAGATAGCCAAATGCTTTGCCTAATAGGAATCCCAACCAGCCTGGATGTCTCGCACAGTGACCTGACACCGGGAAGCATTTTTGCACTTCTTCCAAATTTTGTCAGTATATTATCGACAAGACATCGTGCTTTACATCGAACGGTTTTTCTTCGTGCTATCTGGAAATGCGTAAACCACAGCAGATCCCGACGCCTTCTTACGCTATTGCCAAAGCCGAGGTGACACCTGTTAACTTCCCTTTTCCGGGGAGAGGAGGCAGTTCTGCCGGCAGGGAACGGCAGGTGGCACTTCCCAGACGTGCCCCCCCATACAGCTCCTCACCTCCGCCTGCCCCCGGCCGCCTCCCGCAGCCCCAGTACCGCCAGCGCGGGGTCGAGGCGGCTGCGCACGTGAGCAGCACGGGGTGGGCGGTGGCTCTGTCCCTCTCCCCCGGGGCTCCGCGCAAAGTTACGCTGGCCCCGTTGGCTCCTGCGGGGAGAGGCCCCCGGTGCGCGGACGACGCCCCGCAGCCAAACTTCAGGTGCTTTGGTAACTTCATCACCGCCGGCTCTGTCCTGCGGCTCATACGCGCTCAACCTCTCCCCCCCCTCCCAACTTTTGGAAACGTCGCAGAAACGTTTTCGTCAATAAATCCCCCCGACTTTCGGGGGTGCTCGTTTCCCCGCGGGATTTTGCCTGGGAGCAGGATCAGGCCCAGGAGCTGCACCTCCGAGGCGGCAGCAGAGCAGCCACAAAGTTACCTTGGGGATGGAAAGCTTTTGGCGAAGGAGTGATTTCTCCTTTAAAAGCTCCAGCGCTCAGGTTTTCCCGGTGTCCTGGAAGGAACAATTAAGGTAGCAGTTTCTTTTCCCCGCGCCTTTATTTCATGAATAGTTTCATAATCTCCAGTAAACCAGCGTGAAGTGCTCCTCCCTTTCCCAACAAAGCGGGTCACCACTCTCCGTTCACATTTCCAGCATTACGCCTTTTATTCCGCCGGTACCAGAGCTCATTCACTGCCGGAGAGGGTCGGGGGGGTGCATGGGATCCCCCGGCCCCACACCGGCCCCCCCGTGAAGGCCCCGTGGGCTGGAGGGGTTCTCGTCTTCCCCAGCCGGCGGCCCCCTCCCGGGCCCACGGGGGACACGCCGCCAGTGTCCGCAGAGTTGCGGAGGGAGCCCCTGGTCCCTGCCACCCCCAGCTCCGCTCCCAGCTGGAGCCCGGGCTCCCGAAGAGGAAAGTGTGCGAAACTGCAACTGAGTGGCGTTGTTGCGCCGGCAGCGGAGGCTGCGTCCCTTGCACGCAGAGCGGTGAGCGGAGCTGGGGAAGCAGCTGGAAAATGCCCAGCGGTACTTTCACTGCGGCCAGGCCCGGCGCTCCCTGACTCCCTCCCCTCCTCCCTTCCCCTCCCCGCCCCGCTGGCCCCACGGCCTGGCACCCCTCGGAGCCCGGCCCGCGGGCGAGGGGGGTGAGCGCGTGTGAGTGTGCGGGAGAGTGTGTGCACGCGTGAGTGTGTGTGTGTGTGCACGCGTGTGTGTGTGTCTGTGTGCGGTGTCGCACCTGCCGGCGATGCCAGCGGCCGGGCTGCCCGCCGGGGCTGTGCCGCCGCTCGCTCTCCCCGCCGCCGCCGCCGGCCGCCGCCGCTGCTTGCGCTGGGCATGTCTCTGGGGCCGGCGGGGCCCCGGCTCCCTCCGCTCCTCGGCTTATGGACGGCGGCAGTAGCAGCGCTAGCAAGCGAGCGAGCGAGCAACCTGCACCAGGACTGCGCGGAGGAGTGGGAGCCCGCGATGCTTTGGCCTCAGTACTTTTCCTTAGCCTGTCTGGCTAAGCAGGGCCATTGCTGCCTCCGCTGCTGCTGCTAGACACACCACACACACCAACATCAGGAGGGGGAAAAGTAAGGGAGAGAGGAGAAAAAAAAAAAAATCCCAGGAAGATGGCGCCCACCAAGCCAAGCTTTCAGCAGGATCCTTCCAGGCGAGAACGGTAACACTTTCTCTTTATTGAACCTGCAGCAGCAGCAGCAGCAGCCGCAGCAGCGCCGGGCCGGGCCGCCGCCGCCGCCGGGGGCCGGGGCTGGCTGCCATGCCGGGGTGGGGGGACCTGCCGCCGGCACCCGCTGCTCGCACAGCCGGGCACCGGGAGTTCCTCCTAGTGCGTACCGCCAGCCGCACACACACACACACACACACACACACATACACAGACAGGCAGACGCGCACAGACACACAGACACAAGGGGAGCCGCACAGCAGCGGCCCCGCTCCCGCAGCCGCACCGCCGCGGCTTGCCGGAGCCGGTGCTTGGCGGGGCGCGTTGGCGAGCGGGCGTGTGTATGTCTGTGTGTGCGGGGAGGCGGGAGCCCCCCCGGGCGGCCCCCCGCGCTCGGCGGCCCCGGGGGCGCTGGGGCGCCGCGCCAGGCCCGGCTTGCCGGGCGGCGGGGCCGGCCCCGCCGGTACGGTTCAAGTGCGGCTAGGCCGGAGCGGAGGGGCCGCGCCGCCAGCTGAGCCCCCGGGGCTGCCCGGCCCGGCCCCCGCGACCCGCCGCCGGGCCGTGGGTGGTGGCGCCCCCCGGGGCGGGCAGAACGGAGCCGGTGCGCGGGAGGCGGTGCGGCGGTGCAAGGGGCCCGAGCGGGAGGAGGGGGCCGGGAGGAGGGAGGGGGGTCGCGCTACCCCCCGTTTGGTTCCCGGCCCGCCGGCTGCCCCATAGACTTTTGTTGGGGGAGAGCGCTTGCTATTAATCTGCTCTGCTGGTGACACGAATTGCCCGTAGCGGATTTGTTCTAGTAAAGTGAATCTTTCTAGAAGTGACTGGTAGGAAACAGGAGTACAAGTTCGTGTGATGTTACTTTGTGATTCTTACAAAGTGCTCAAAGCTCCATTGCTACACTTGGAGGATACGTATGCCCAGGCGGAGAGCAGCCAGAGGGTTTGGAGTGAGCTTTTTCCCCCCTCCTCCCTCCCACTTCAGCGTTACCCGTGAAGTAGGTAAGGGATGAGGAAGGTTCCTGGTTAGTTGTAAAAATGGAAATTAGCATTAAGACAGCTTTTAAAAGTAGCTCGATCATGTGTTACTCAGTTTATATTTCACAGCACAAGTCTGAAAAATATTAAAAAAAAAAGTCTAGGGAATCAGTCTCATTTTAATCTTCATTTCAAACTTAGAGGTTTTTAGTATGATCAGCATTGCTAGTATAACTTCCAAACCCAGCAGATTTTATCTAGCTGTGCCATTTTTCCTAAGGAAGCAGGCTGCCCGATATCAGAAAACCATACATTTCATATTTGCCATTGAAGTGTTAGTGCGGCAGTGTTAGATCCATTAGTATTAACTGTTGCACTTTGACAAGGCTATATATTGATATGTAGCAGAATTTGGAGATGCACATAATGGGAAAACAGTGCACCCTCAGAAGTCAATGACCTAACTTACAGATTTTCATCTTCAACTATAAATATTTATTTTTTTTAAATCTCCATTTCAGTGGCTGCAGAGGCGTTTCTACTGTGTTAATAACACTTATAGCAGCAGGCTTCTCTCCTGCAGAGTTCTTTGTTGGAAAAACAATTTGTATCAATAAGTCCTCTCGTCCCCCCCAACACACAATTCTGCTGCCTTCTTTCTGAGAATGGTACTATATTAGTGCTAAGTGTATTTGCCAGGATAGCTTCAGTAATCTCTCCAGCAGAAGCATATTTGTGTGCCATTTTGGGAATTTCTCTGAGATAGGAATCTTGAAGATAGAATTAATTTCTAGGGGAAACTTCATAGCCTGTGCATGAGTGCTTTCTTTATCACCTGTCTCCATTTGGCATTCGGAGAAGGTAAATCAAAGTGCGCGATTTGTTATTCTGCTCCACTTGAGAGCTGAACTAAATAACACTTGGTCTGAAATTCTGATTGAAGTTGTAGGAGGATATACTGTATTTAATTTAATGCCCTTTAATAGCATCTTCTTGTTCAGCTCTGATGCTGTCATTTTAAAGGTTGGATCAGAGTAGTTTTTCCCTGTAGGGAGTGGGAGGAGTAATCATTTCAGGGGAAAAAAGTAGTCTAAATTCCTAGAACACTAATAGCCACAAACTTGGCCTAGTGTCCAAGCGGTTGTTTTTTTTGCCCTTAGGGCTCACTTTGTTATCACTCTTTACAACACTCTGAATAGTTCAGGTATAACTATTACATGTAGAAACTGATGACATTTTTTTGTAGCATAAATAACAGCAATTTGTTTGTTCCTTGAAAAAAAAAGAAAAAACAATGTTTTGGAGAAGATCGATCAGTGCTTCAATAAACAGGCACTCATGTACATCTTATTGAAAGTTATGTAACGTGCTCCTGAAGTCTTGCATGTAACTGTTTATCTAAGCTGTCTGTACACATCCTTCCAGCTGTGTGCGCCAAGCTTTTAGAGCACAGGCGCAGTCCAGTTACCTACGGGGTTTTGCAGGCTCTTCTTAGATGCTACTTGGGTAAACTAGTTCACAGGATTAAGAGTCCTGGAAGTGAACTTTGTGTACGTTGTTTGTTTGGTCTTCATTTCCACAATATTTAAGTAGACAGTGTTACATTTTTTTCAGCAAAAGGTGAGTGGTTACAAAACAGCTGTAAAAAGCAGCAATCTCTGATGCAACCAAGTACTTGATTTGAAGCATTTTTTTTTCACTTGTTTAGGTTTTCTAAACATTTGAAAAGTTACACACATTTGCTTGATTTTCTTTTTAACTGTGAGTCTTACCAAATTTTCCAGTCACAGTAGCAGTTTAGGTTTTTTTTTTCAATTGCATATACCCAAGAAAATGAAACAGACAGAAGTGTCATGCATGTGATATGCCAGCATTGATTTGTAAAGCATATAATAATATTGGAGTGCTATTGGTTTAAAGTGAAAGAGAAAAAAAACCCTTTATTTTGGCATTTCTTTCTAGAGCATGAGCTTAAACACAGCAGTGATAAATGATGATATGCATTGTCTAACACTTGCTTTTATATAAATAGCTCCAGAAGATTGCTTAAATGATAATCGAAAATATGAAATAGGGTGGCCTTCATATCACAAGGCCAAGGGTCTACAAATGGAAAAACTGAAATAATGAAATATTTCCAAGGCAACAGACTGTCAACAAGAACAGTAATGCATGGGCATATCATAGAGCTACCAGAGAGGATATTAGATGTTATAGCTCTAGAGCCAGGAGTTATAATGACCTTTATTAAATAGAGCCCTCCCACATTACAACAATCTTTCCGATTTCTGATTTATGGATTAGCAGTCATACTACTCTTCATAATTTGAAACATTCTCCCACTGTATTTGATTTGCTGCATTTTCCTCCACTGGAATCATACATTATTTAGAGCTTACACGAGAGTATTGATCAACAAAAGTTATATCACATATTTTTAGTAAGTAATGGGATTCCAAATAACAAGGTTTTGTCTGCAGCAATGTTTCTACATTCTTCACAGTACAACTATTTTTTTGTCTTACAAGTTACATCCAGTTAGCTTGTTTTCTACCAGTTTAATGGCATTAATATTCTAATGCTATATTATTAATAAGTTATAAGTAATTAGAGAGTTTTGCTACTAGATTAATACAGCATCCAGAGCCATAGGTATCTTTAAGAGAATATCGGGATATATTGGCAACATCTGTCTCTGTTATTAGTGTCTCACTTGAATTTTGGAGTCTAATATACTGGCAGTTTCAAATCACATTTGTTTGAACCTTGGCACACAAGTTGCCAGCCCAGATGGGAATTTTACTGCAAGAGTGATGTAAAACAGTTGGTGCAAATTGACGTTCTAGGCATCAGTTTCATCAGCATCCTTCCTAAAGAGTACAATGTTTAAATAAATGTTTGTTTTCATAAAACAATCCTTATAACAATACCTCCTTTCTTGGAAAACTTAGTTTAAGAGAAGTAGTTTGAATAACTGATCCTGACCACGAAGAATAACTATTAACATTAGTTTTATTAACATTTTGGGACTGATTCTGCTCCCACTGACGTCAGTAAGATGAAGCTGTTTTACAGACATGGTAGAATTTAATTTGCTATCAATTAAGCAATAAGGGGGGTTGGGGGGGGGCTTGGAATTTAATAATATGAGACCATTTCCTGAAATGTCATCTGATGTGAATAAACCTTACGTTGACCCAGTCCATCCAATACAGTTTATGTTGTTGTCACTAGTAGCTTTTGCAGGTGTAAAAGCATCTCCTGTGGGATGAGATTTCAGCATTAGTCACATTGTTTCAAAATGAATGGAGCAAACTTGTTCTGCAGGATGTCAGTTGGAAATTTGTGTTTACATTGTACACAGAAGATATTTTTAAGGTACATGGCCAAGGTTTTGCATTTTCATCCCAGTCATTTGTTTCTTTGGTTGGTTTGGCTTTCTTTTTTTATCTTTTCTTTTCTTCTTTGTGGGTTTTTTTTCTTTTTTTTTTTTTTGAAGCTGCCGAAGATTTATGGCCATGAGAGGAAATGTTTTTAAAATTCATTTAATAATAATAGCATTTTTTTCAAAAGAGGCAATTTCTTTCTATGTAATATTTATAAGGCTACTACATGTTATCTTTAACATACAAAGTCCCATTAGTGCGAATGAGGTGTGTGACTTTTTGTTTAATGGGACTTTGCATAATAAGGATAATTTGTAATAATATTGCATTTTGCTGCATAAGAAGATGTGCTATAGTAAGAATATAATGGTTGCTGCCATGTCTTATATGACTAGAGCATTGTTCTGTGACTAGCTCGAGCAGTAGTTTCACTATACACAAAGTCCTAGTCAAATGAATAGGACCGTTGTGCCATTGATTTGAACAGGACTTTGAGTAGTAAAAATATTCGTTAATGTTGTATGCTCTAGTAGTATATTACATAGGACAGAGGGGGTATGGTAAGGGTAGGATAGTGTTTGTATCTGTAACTTGCAGAATTGGACCCTGTCTTTGGGAGAATACTGAATTCAAGCTATATCTTAATTTTTAAAAGGTTATGAATGAAATTATGCATGTAATTGAAATATACTACAGAGAATCTCAAGGAAGGATAAAAGTATTTTTACCATATAATTCAATAGATATGAATTTGTTCTCAGTGAGATCACAATAACAAACTTTAGCATACTTAGTGAGAGAACGAGTGAACTTTGCATCTGTGTGTTACTATAGAAAGCAAAAGTCTTGAGATTCTCGAGTGAAAATGGAGCAGTCCTTAAAGAAATTTTGCTGTCAGCCTGCTGCAGCTAGATACTGAGAGTTATGCCAGCCCTTACTCGGCACTCTGCATGCCGGCAAGAGTCGGGCATGTTAAAGAACAAGTGATATGTAAGCAACAATTTGAAACAAGTTACCAAAAGCAGGTTATTGAAGATTTCTTAACAGACTATTTTCCCAGCCTTTCATATATGTTGAATTTTGGAGTTTCACTCTTTGATTGTATCTTGTCATTTGTCTGTTCTAGGGAACTTCTCACTGATGTACAATGTCTGGAGAAGACTTTTATATTAATACTGAGTATTTCTGTAGATATGTGTCTTTCTGTATCTTAGTGTGTTTTGAATGGTCTGTAAACACTATTCTGCACAATTTACTCATGAGATAGTTACACACAAAAGATTCTTGAGAAGTAGCAGAAGTGGAAGAAGATGTCAATGTTAGCACTAGGAATAAAATTCCAGCCCCCATTTTGACTCTGTATTCAAAGATTACACTGCCTTCGTTAGAGGGATTCACGTTTCTTTTACAGGCAACACCTCCACTGAAATAAAGTGCTTTCAGAAAATGGCTTGATTGCAATTTAAAATTAGCTGTTAGCTTGATATATAATAAAAGTTCAACACTTATGTTAAATAATTTAAGTGGAGAAGTACTATTCCATTACCTGAAGGCATGTTAGGTTTACATATATATATAATGAACTTACAGGATATAACCTGAATAATATGTATGTGTGTAATCTACAATAATGTCTCTGGGGCTTGGATTTTCTGAAGAGCCTATTGGATTTAGGCATCCAGCACATACTGCATTTCAGTGAAATGTGGGCACCTAAATCCTATAAGCCCCTTTTAAAATACTTGCCTGGGAATTTTGTCTCCAGCAGGAATTTAGAGCCAACTTCATTACACATTAAATTGTTTTAAACTGAATTTTATTGAGTAATGAATAGTCTTTAAACAGTCATTTTGGATTAAATCCTGAAAGGTTATAGTTTTACTCAAATTTAGGCACATTATTGATATATTATGATGGGGAAGGATTTTTTTCCTCTCTTCCTTACGTTTCATATTTGAAAGTCATGTGCAAACTCACATTTATGATCAGTTTACCCACAGCTTAGGCTGATATGAGTTAGGTAGTTCAGAATTGTTCTGCCAAAGCTGTAACTAATTTAGCAAAAGTATAACATACCAAATTTTAGACGAATGCTTGTTAGAAAGCTGTTTTTTCTTAGAGATGATGGGAGGCAGAATTTGTTCCTTTGTGGGAAAAAAATGTAAGTGGGCAGTCTTCACAGGTCAAGGTTGAGGTCAATAGAAAGAACTGAGTCACTGAATCTGTACAGTGCTGGCAGCAGGATTAAAAAAGGAAAAAAGTCTTAAAAAAGAGTATAGCTGCCAGTGGTACTTATCCTTCAACCTTCACAGCTGCAAAAAAAAACCCAACCAGAAATAAGCAGCTGATTTTGTTTGTCTGACTAAAGTTAAGTGCAGGATTGACATGTTTGCTTCACCTCTGCATAAATTACTAACAGTATGGACAGGAGGTTCTCAAGAAAAACTTGTTAAAACCCAAACCTGTTTTCTATGGGTAAATAACAAATAGAAGATGAATAGAAAAAGAGAAACAAATGCTTTGGGCTGATTTATATATTCAGTCTTTCTGAGATGCTGTTCAGTTTCACAACAAAACTTGCATTTCTTGTGGAAAAGCAAAAGTACAGTAATTTTTTTCAACGGCTGAATGAGCTAGATAAATGGTACTCAAGTAGCAGTGTTTGAAGGATCCAGGTAGTTTACTAAAGTATCTTAATTAATTGGATGTTCACTTTAATAGTGAGGTTTCCTGTTTGTAGGCAGAGCTCTGTAACAAGAACATGTATTTGATACATAAATGATATAGATATGATTTCAAAAGGACTATTTTTATTCAAGATCTCTTTTTACTAAACAATTGTTTCAGATTAACAAACAAGAAGAAATAAATGGAGGTGACAGAAAATACAGACTTCAGATGAGAAGCATGTTAGAAAAGATGCAGCAGATTCCAGATCTTTCAAACAAATTTGCTGTTCTTTTTATCAATTGCTCTGCTTACACTCAAATTTGAAAACTAAGTGGTGCTGTCTTTCCTTTTATTCTTTTGTTAATGGGAAGAAAAGTGCTTCTCTACAGAACTGTGATTTGGAAACTGTTATTCCATGCTATTTGAGGGCTGGTTTTCAATTTCTGTTTTTGTATCACTTCTCAAGACCAGAATAGGAGGCTGTAGGGTATAGCAAACACTGTAAATCCCTTCTTCTCCCCCCCAGAATTACTTGACATTCTGAATGTGCATCTTTAGGAACATCCAGTATTTAGATTCTGGATTTAGAAATCTTCTCGGAGTGTTTATTTTGTTTGTTTGTTTGTTAATGTTTTTGATCACTACTGACAAAAAAAAAAGGAAAAGAAGAAAAGAAAGTATTTAAGTTCTATTCATAACTTATTTTTTTCTTGTGGCAATTATCATATATTACAATTTTTGTTCGTTTCCAATAGGAACAAACCCCAAAATGAAGGGAATGTCTTTTAACTGTGAAAGAATGGCAGAATATTCTACCTGAAAACCCAATTTAAAATTTTGTTGTATTTATTCTGGATTTTAGTCATTGTGAGGAAAACTTTAAAAGATTTTCCACTGACTTGTATACATGTATACACAAAGTGTAGGCATATGTAGATAGACACAGTATATGTATTTGCCTGAAAGAAAATAACGCCAGTTGCTTGTCTTCAGCAAGCTATAAATGTCTTACTTTAGATAAAGTTGAATGTAAATGCATGCATTGGAATGATGATTTTTTCCCTCTAATGCTGTGAGGGAAAAGTAGGCTCATCCCTTTTTTTTGCACATTTTTATTGTTCTGTGTAAATGTAATTTGTTAATCCTGTGAAATTTGTCATAGATAAATTTGCTTGGATTATCTTGTCACCACCGTATCTGCATTCTTTTGTTCATTGCTTATTCATAATTTAACAGTCTGGCAGTGAGCCTTTTTGGGATGCTCACAAAAGATATATGACCTCTACCAGCTGCTACTATAACCTGCAGAATGCACAGCAAGACATTAGAAACGTGAGGATTCCTCTACTGATTAAAGTGCTCTTCATTTAAACAGTCTGTTCATAAGAATCTCAGGAATCTTTGTGGATAGCAGTTTTGATTTTTCTTTTATCACAAAATTAGTTTTTGGTGATTTTTTCTTTTTTTTTTTCCCCCGAGTGGGAAAACTAACATTGACTCTTAAGATGGTGGTGCTTTGCTTTCAGATGGACTAATGGAAATTAAATCCCTTATTATATATGCATATGTATACATAAGTGTGCATGTGGATATACACATTTACATATATCTGTACCTATCTTTACCTATGCATGTGTATATATATGTATATTTCCTGCAGTTTTACAGTGGGAGAAATTAGTACCCCTTTACTTATGCATGTGTATATATATATGTATATTTCCTGCAATTTTACAGTGGGAGAAATTAGTACCCATGTGTGTTATTTTAAAACTAACTCTTCTATTAGGATATTTTTCGGCACATATTATTATGCAGTACTAATTTACAGAAGAGTTGTCTGATTTAACCCTGCTTTACCCTCAGCATCTTACAGATTGTGTTGTGTAAATACTTGATATTATACAGTACATGAAAGACATTAAGTAGAATGTCACTTGAAGTGTAACAGCATTTTAGATTTTCATTATTTTCCCGACTCAGTTTAGCATATAAATTTTTTTCCTTTTTTACTTTCTTTTTTTTCTTCTTATCTGCAGATCAGCTTGTGAGTAATGGCTAGTTTTTACCTCCCCTTTGTGCTGGCACATGATTATAGTTCAAAATAATTCATTGCTAATCCATGCAGTATTGGTTCATCTCCATCACTCTGTTTTGTGATTAGAGCCTCAGGCCTGTAAGAACATCCTTCTGTACAGTTTTCTATCCTGATTTTTCTTTGACTGCAATCAGTATTTTAAATAGTCCTGTCATTACTGTTCACCCACCAATCCTTTTGCATTTGTCAAAAATGTATCAATTGCAAGAAATTAATATTTTGGTAAGGTTGTTTCTTAAAGGTTTATGAAAAATATAAGTGTTTTTCACTGCAGTACATCTCCAGCAGTGGTGTATATATAGGTCTTGGTTCATCTCAGCCGATGATGGAAATCTGACTTGAGTGTTTCATTTTTCCTTAGCAGTCTGAATTTTCTATGTACTTATTTACATTAGGTGCCTTATGAAGTCCAGGATCTTAAAGAGAAACAGTGTCTTTTTGAAATAGACTATAGTAGAATAGTAATTACAGTCTTGTCATTCTTAACACAACATTTCAAACAGAGCTGGTGTAAAATAAAGCTGACAGAGGAACTTTTAAAATATATAGGGCCTGATTCTACTATGATTACTCTGGTTGAAGTCACTGTCTGTTGGGTCAGATATGAGCTGATACGATGCTAGACCTGGGATTATATGATAATAATGATATTGTACCTTGATCAGATTTAAATTTAATATTTCCAGATTATGAAACAAGTCCATCATTTTATTTCACATCAAATAATGCCAGTTTTATGAGAAGGTCATCTAAAAGATTTTTCAAGACTTTGTTTCAGTATTGAGTAGTCCTGTGTTCCTTTTAATAATTACTTTCATCTCATTGTAGCCGTGTGTTTGAAAGTGTAGGTCAATAAGGATGATCGCATTCAGAATTTCATGATCTGTGTAGTGGAACAAATTGAAAGCAAAGCCTGTATCAATCACTGTGAAGGGAGGGTTAATTGTTACTGCTTCTCAAGCCTCTGGACAGATAAACCAGTAATGAAATACTTATTGCTCTGATATGTGAATGGTTAAGGATGAAACAATGGAAACTGAAGCAGTCTTCAAAGATAACAAAAAAAAAGGCAAAGAAAAAAAGAATAATCTGGACTAAAGTAAGATACTGTATATGCTGTGTATTAACATTTTAAAAGTAATTTTTTTTTCAGTCTAATATAGCCTTCTAGTAATGATGTAAGACAGCAGAGTGTATTAGGTTTCTAAAGAGAATATAAATATGAATTTGAAATCTTTTATTATGCAAACAAATGGTTTACATGAAGTCTGGACCTTACGTAAATGTAACATTTCTAGCATTAAGTGTTTTCTCTTCTTTGTTTTTCATTTGTGGTACCATTAAGTGTTTTATTTTGTTTGTTGGGGTTTTTTGTTCCTTTTTTTTTTCCTTTAAAAGCACAGCTGTATTTACTAAATCGAGTATGTTTTGTTTCCTTGTGAAGTCATTTTAAAGCATTTTGTCTACAGCCAACCAGGACTCTAACAGACTGTTTAAAGATAGAAGCAGCAAAATAAAAATGAGTGCAAAACCAAATTATGATATTACAGTAAACATTTAACTATTTCTAGAATGTGAACTTAACATTTTAAACATCTGTTAGTTACTTATATGTTGAAATATATGCAAAAATATTTAGCCAAATTGAAGTCTTAGGCCCATGACAATCATCTCAACACAGTGGGTAGTTCTGAAAATTAATGAGAATGATAATACTGTAAAGACTGTTCCAGAGTTTGCCCAAATTCATTATCTAAGACTCTTGTTAAGAACATCTCAAAGAATTTTAACCAGGAAAATATATTAATGGTTCAAAAGCATTTTTCAAAATGGTGATTTATAAAAGTATAATGGAATTATATATGCAAGAGCTGTAGTTAGAAACACAAATAACAGAGGAGCAGCACATTATGAAGGAACATTTTCCAATAGCTAGGGTACTTGGCTTTGATTTTGTCTATAGGTGTCAAGGTTTCTTTATGATTTATATTTCGGGGTGGAAGAAATGAAAAACTGAAGGCAACGTACAAATAAATATACTTTTGACTTCTTGTTAGTTACTTAATGAGGCCTATAGCTGCTTAAAAGCTGAGGAAAGTAATTAATAATTTTAGAACTGGTGTAAACGGCTTTTAGACAATCGAAAAGCACTTTTAGGAGGAAGGGTGCTGAGACACATCTTTAGATTTCTCTTCAGAATGTTAAGAATTTCCTGTTGCCTGTTTCCTGATGGGATTGACGCAGCTGTGTATCATATGGAATGAAAGAGGAACCGAGTGCCTGACTTTGTTTTATGCACGTCCTTTATTTAACAAAATGTATCTGTTGATTTTTTTCTTTCTTTTTTTTTTTTTTTGTCAGCAGATCACTGCTGTGAATGCTATGCACATAATTGTCCAAGTGGGAGCTAATTCTAATTAATCTATTTTCTAAGGGGCAGAAAGTTTTAATAACTAAAGTGTATTAGCTAAGAATTTTTTTCTTTTTTTCCTCCTTCCTTTTTGTGTGCAATGAAAAAGAAACCAGAATGTTTGGAAGATTACCGTGTCATTTCCATTTGTACTTTCAGAAGTCACTGATATATAGAAGTGTGTGTGAGAATGTGTGTGTGCATGTGTAGTCTTTGGAAAACAGAGCTTTTTACTCATTCTGGCTGTTTAGCAATCTGTAACACATCCACAAAACGGTTTTCATGGGAGAGGTGAATGCAAATTAGAGAGGAATGGGAGGGTCCAAAATAATTTTTAAACAGTAATTTTGATCTAGACTTCCCCCCTTCATGGGCAGATACTTTGAAGGGAATTTGAGGTAGGAAACTCTATTAAATTTTTCGGTAGTTTCCTTCCATAGTGAGAGAGAGCTTAGCAGAAGGTGGTTAACCTGGTTAACTGATCTGTGAATGGCTGAGGAAAAGGAGATGCAGATCCATAGCAATGGGGCCACTCTTCCACTTGTAGTCCAGTTCCTGGTAGACTCAGGAGCTGTGTCTCACTATGTGGTATATTACTCAGTTCCATTTGGAATTCACACTAGCTCAACATTAACTTGCTCAGAAGGCTGTATAAGGCAAATTAATTTTGCTGTACAAAAACCTCTAGGCATTGCAATCACATGAGCTATGTATTGTCATGCTATAGCCCTGTGCTACCAAAGCAGAAGCAAGCACAAATGCGGAGTGCATTGCTGTGATGAGCAGTAGTGCTAAGGGCATGTTAAAAGGCAGAGCAAAGGCATATATGACTAAACGGCGTGATCCCATTGGGTTGCTTCTAAGACAGTCTCTCCATGCCAAGATATGGATTTTTGTATCATTATATGAATTTAAATCTTAAGGTTTGATCCTCTCAACCTGCCAGTCAGCTGTGAAAAGTGTTGGCCATGTCCCTTGTTCTTTTGCTCTGTGACTTCTTGGCAAATGTCCTCTTTTTGCTGTCTTTGGATACTCTAATCACTTCTTCAGTGCATTCTTTGAAGGATCTTTCTCATTCACTATCCAGCTTTATGTGGGAGTTCTGCAACGTGTTGTCTCTCAGCCACCCCCTTTTTTTCCCCTTATTCTGCTCTTCATCTTTGCATAATCTTATGTGGAAAAACAATTTAAGTATCATTTTTTTTTGCAGATGATTCATAGGCTCATGGTATTTCTAGTTCTATGAAACTGTAGTCTTGCTTCTTTGTCATCTCCTCCTTTATTGCCTAGCTTAGACTCCCTTAGTCAAAACAGATCTTGTAGAGTGCTTTTCAAGCCCTCCATCTACTTTTCAGGATAGCACTGTAATTTGGCAGTCTCACTGATACAGACCTCTCCCTCATAGCTTAGTATTTAAAAAGACAAATAGAGTATTTGGTATTAGAAGGAAAGAAATAGAAAAACAAACAGAAAACATGAACATTGATATGATTATGTCAATCCATAAATCCAGAGTGTGTGCAGTCTATGTATTGTGTGTACTTTTGTTATCACAATTCCAAAAAAAATACTGTAGTTTGAGATAAGGGTATGAAGGCTGATGAGATATACGGAAGGAGTTTTGTCAGAGGAAAAGTTAAATAAAGTAAAATAATTCATTTTGGAAAAGATGTGACTGAGAGGAATTGGCTGTAGCATCATGCAAGGCCTCAAGAAGGCAATCAGGGAACAATTATTCATTAACTTTGTTATGAGAACAATGAAAAATCATGTGTAATTCTCAGGAAAGAGTTTTAAAACATTTAGCAGCAGTTGGTTTTTGTTGGTTTTGGGGCTTTTTGTGTGTGCTCCCCCTCTTCTGTGCAATATAAAATCATAGAATCATAGAATAATTAGGGTTGGAAAGGACCTCAAGATCATCTAGTTCCAACCCCCCTGCCATGGGCAGGGACACCTCACACTAAACCATGTCACCCAGGGCCCTGTCCTACTGGCCTTGAACACCGCCAGGGGTGAAGCATTCACAACGTCCTTGGGGAACCCATTTCAGTAGGTAAAGAACAGTAAAGAACTTCCTCCTTATATCCAGTCTAAACTTCCCCTGTTTAAGTTTGAATCCATTACCCCTTGTCCTATCACTACAATCCTTAATGTAGGGTCCCTCCCCAGCACCCTTAGAGGCCCCCTTCAGATACTGGAAGGCTGCTATGAGGTCTCCACGCAGCCTTCTCTTCTCCAGGCTGAACAGCCCCAACTTTCTCAGCCTGTCTTCAGTATAACATGATTGAATAGTGGAATTCCTTGACAAAGGATATTTTAGAGGTCAAAACATGAAGAGTTCAAAAATGGATAAGGCATTACTCTATTATGTCTCTGAGGAGCTATTAAATGTGATGGTGATGATGCAACTCAACTTTGTGAAATTTTTACACAGGTGACTGGTTGTTGACATGGGATATCATGGAAAGGAATACTCTATCTTTGCTAATTTTTTTTTATTGACCTAGTATAACTTTTGTTTTGTTCTTAAGTTCTTTGCATTTGGACTACATTAAGTCTTGCAGGCATTTTCTGCCTACCATCCGTGTTTTCCTGCCTACTCTTCAGTTACATGCTTACCCTCACTACCATTGAGAATTACTCTTTCTCCAGTCATATCTGTCAGAAATCCTCTTAACAGAGATAATTTTCAGAGTCACAGATAGTCTTTTTATATCCCCACTGGCCTCCCATCTCTGTTGTATGAAATACTGGTAACTTGTCCTAAGTTTCAAGCTCTTCTTCACCTGAATGATACCTTATCAATTTCTCCTTGTCAAGGTTTTCCTTCAAGTTATAACACCAGCCCTGTTGCCCATTTATTGTATTTGCAAACATGCATTTGTTTGATACCTTATAGTACTTATGCTGTACTATAGTACTCCTTTGTAACCTCACCTTTTGAGTTTATCTCTCCCTAATTATTCTATGATTCTATGATTTTATATTGCACAGAAGAAGGGGAGCACACACAACTTAGGAAGTTCCTTACCTGAAATGCCTACAAAGGCATGACACCATCAAGCTACTTCTAGCAAGATATCACTTCGTGTGATGCTATCTGCTGTTGCCTTACTGCTTCTAAATAGTTTCCTATCTCTTATGATAAAATACTTGCACTGTAAGATTTTTTGGGAAGCTAGGGACCAGGTTAGGAAAGCTAAGGCCCAGTTAGAATTAAACTTGGCTAGGGATGTTAAAGATAACAGGAAAGGATTCTATAGGTACATTGCAAAAAAAGGACTAGGGACAACGTGGGCTATCAGGAGAACTGGCTACACAGGATCTGGAGAAGGCTGAGGTTAATGACTTTTTGCCTCAGTCTTCACTGGCAAATGCTCTGACCACACCACCCAAGTTTTGGAGGGCAGATGCAGGGACTGTGAGAATGAAGACCTTGGGCCAACTGTAGGAGAGGATCTGGTTCGAGACCATCTTAAGAACCTGAAAGTACAGAAGTCCATATAACCTGATGGAATCCATCCGCGGGTCCTGAAGGAGCTGGCAAATGAAGTTGCTAAGCCACTGTCTACCATATTTGAAAAATCATGGCAGTCAGGTGAAGTTCCTGATGACTGGAAAAAGGGAAATATAACCCCCATTTTCAAGAATGGGAAATGGATGACCTGGGGAATTACAAACCAGTCAGTCTCACCTCTGTGCCTGGAAAAATCTGGGAGCAAATTCTCCTGGAAGGCATGCTAAGGCACATGAAAAACAACAAAGTGCTTGGTGACAGCCAGCATGGCTTCAGTAAGGGGCAATCCTGTCTGTTCAATTGGGTGGCCTTCTATGATGGGGCTATGAAACTGATGGACAAGGGTAGTGCAGTTGATGTCATCTACCTGGAATTGTGCAAAGCATTTGACACTGTCCCACATGACATCCTTGTCTCTAAAGTGGAGAGATATCAATTTGATAGGTGGACCACTCAGTGGGTAAAGAACCGGCTGGATGGCCACACGCAAAGAGTTGTGGTCAACGGTTCAATGTCCGGCTGGAGACCAGTAACGAGTGGGGTCCCTCAAGGATCTCTGTTGGGACCGATCTTGTTCAACATCTTTGTCAGTGACATGGACAGTGGGATTGAGTGCACCCTCAGCAAGTTTGTTGATGACACCAAGCTGTGTGGTTCGGTTGATACGCTGTAAGGAAGGAATGCCATCCAGAAGCACCTTGACACACCTGTGAGATGGGCTGATGCCAACCTCATGAAGTTTAACCATGACAAGTGCAAGGTCCTACACCTGTGTCAGAGCAATCCCAGGCACAGCTGCAGGTTGGGCAAAGAAGTGATTCAGAGCAGCTGTGAAGAGAAGGACCTGGGGGTGCTGGTCTACAAGAAACTTAACACAAGCCAGCAGTGGGAACTTGCAGCCCAGAAAGCCAACCGTATCCTGGGCTGCATCAAGAGGAGTGTGACCAGCAGGTCAAAGGAGGTGATCCTGCCCCTCTGCTCTGCTCTCATGGGACCTCACTTGGAGTATTGTGTGCAGTTCTGGTGTCCTCAACATAAAAAGGACATGGGACTGTTGGAACAAGTCCAGAGGAGGGCCACGAGGATGATCAGGGGACTGGAGCACCTCCTGAATGAAGACAGGCTGAGAAAGTTGTGGATGTTCAGCCTGGAGAAGAGAAGGCTGCGTGGAGACCTCATAGCAGCCTTCCAGTATCTGAAGGGGGCCTATAGGGATGTTAGGGATGGACATTTCATTAGGGACTGTAGTGGTAGGACAAGGGGTAGCGGGTTCAGACTTAAACAGGGTGATACAGTTCAGATTGGATAAACAGGGTGAACAGTTTAGATTGGATATAAGGAAGAAATTCTTACTTGTAAGGGTGGTGAGCACTGGAATGGGTTGCCCAAGGAAGCTGTGAATGTTCTATCCCTGATGGTGTTCAAGGCCAGGTAGGACAGACCCTTGGATGAGATGGTTTAGTGTGAGGTGTCCCTGGCCATGGCAGTGGGGGTTGCATCTTGATGATCTTAAGATCCTTTCCAACCCTAACTATTATGTGATTCTGTGATTCTATGATTTTATGATTTTGGGGGCTAGGGGCAGGGTTTTTGTCCTTTGTCACTCGGTTACCTGGTGGATGTCTTAGTCCTATGTTTACTGTTGCTAATCTAAATATTTATGTCAATAAAAAAAATTAAAATATAATGTATTGCCAGTCTTTGCTTTTGTATGTGCTTGGTTGATGTGGGATGCTGAGTGCCTCTAAGAGCAAGTGATGTCTTCTAAGTATTTCGAGGTATGAAAAGCTTTTATAAAATTCAGAGGAGATGGGACAAATTAATGGCTGAGAAATCCACTGGATGTTGCTAAGCACATATCTGTCTGAGGAAGTGGCTACGTTGAAAATGATTGGAGGCTGCAGGTTCATATCATATATGCTGTCAGTATTGTTACATTGTTCCTTGTAACTGCTTTTGGGGATTGTTGGAGATGGGATACACTGATTTGATCCAATATACCTGTTCTTGCTTGTTGTGTAGGATATTTCTGGAAGCTTTAGCAAGTATCTGTGGTGATTCTCTCTTAGAAAACTGTTGGAGAAAATGGCCTGAGCTGAGCAGTTTTGGCTACTGTTAATTTCAGCACATTTCATGAATGGCTATGAGATGTGTCACAGCTTAATTACACTGCTCATAATATATTTTTGTCTCGTGCTGATATGACTAAGGGACCTTATTGGGACTGTATGGACAAGACATCATATCATATGATGCCTTGGAAAAAAAACCCAACAGAGTCCCTGCTTTGAAGAGTTCATAATTTTAATTGCTGTTTGTCATTCATTTGTTGGAAAGGGTTTTTTGTAACATAGTAGTTAATTTTGCACTCATATTTGAAGTGTGATTTTTTTTACCATCAAGCAAAGTGGATATTAAGCAGGCTGAATTCAGCAAACTGAATGCTTGGATATTATTTTGATTGGTGAAACCCCAGTGGCATAAAATTAATTGCGGTGGTGACTTGTACATTGCAGTGAACTTCAGTGTGTTTTATACTATTTTTAAACTGGGATGCAATCTATTTTATACATTATAACAGTAAACAAAACCAACTAATAGTGATATGGACATTAATATAGAGGTCATACAGTCAAAATGTGATTTAATAACTTTTGTCAAACGTATGTAATATCAGTCCGTGTTATAATGTCTGTATTTATGTTATTTTTGGAGAAAAAAATAGTTCATAATAATGGTTTTGATGAATATCCAAGTTTGCATGCTAGCAGAAATGCTATTATTTGTGTAAATGTAATTAATTATATGCACAAGTATTTGAAGTCACATTTTTCCATTGTATCAGTGTAAACTTGGCAGTATTAGAAGGGCTTCAGATTTATTGAGGTAGCAGCAGGTATACAGATTTCTCTGCATAAGTTCCTCTAGCTTGAAACAATTTCTGTCAATCATGTCGATTTTTTAAGTAAAAGGAGGGGAAAAAGAAATTCTTTGTGGAATGCTGTTCATCAGAAGGTTTGTATCTATACCTAATGGAGATCTGATAATCAGGTCTGGTATCAGGAGGAGAGATTTTGAGGGTTCCAGGAGGGGAAATTGACATTTGGATCACCATATTTCCTAAGAACTTGAGAAGGAAAATGGTGTTGGTATTCTAGAAAAACACTGTATACTAATCTCACTGTGTAAACTTATGAATGAGCTAAATACAGCTCAGAAGCCTAAAGGAATGTTTTGGAAAGAGAGTGAAAGGAAGCTTGATTTGTTCCACAGTATATTTGGAAAAGGAGGAAACAGTCTGATTTATTTTAAGGTTTGAATGTGTATCATGGTCTTGAGCAGGTCCTGGGCTTAATGTGTGATGTCATGAGAGGCTTAGGCTATGGCTTGCTTCAAATCACAGAATAGCTGAGGTTAGCAGGGCCCTTTGTGGATCAACTAGTCCAACCTGCTCTTCTGAAGCAGGGTCGGTTATATCAGGTTGTCCAGTACTGTGCCCAGGTTTTGATTGTCTCTGTGGATGGAGATTCCACAATGTCCCTGACCAGCTTGTAGTCATGACAAAAAAGGTTTTCCTTATACTTGTTTGGAGTTTCCTGCATTCCAGCTTGTGTCTTTGCCTCTTGTCCTGCAGCTGTACACCTCCGCAAAGGGTGTGACTCCATCTTCTTCGTAGTGTTCCACTAGATAGCTGTAGACAGAAATGAGAGCTCTCTTTCACCTGCTGTTCTTATGGCTGAACTAACCTAGTTCTCTCAGCTTCTCCTGGTACATTATCTAGTGTAGTCCTCTATGTGTCTTGGTGGCTTTTTGCAGTGGCTTACTCCAGTATGTTCCTGGGTTTCTTGTACTGGACAGCCCCAAACTGGACTCAGTACTCCTGATGCAATCTCACAGGTGTTGGAAAGAGGGGGGTACCTGCTGCATACAGTCCAGTTAATATAGCTCAGTATGCTGTAACTAGACTAAATTAACATAGAAATTGGCCTTCTTTGCTGCAATGCTGAACACTAATAAGGTCCACCAGAGTCCTGAGATCTGAAATTTCTTGTGAAGTAAACCAATTCACCAATTGTATGGATGTTAGTGGATATAGTCAACTTGAACATGAACTTTGCAAGAAAAATGTTATGGGTGGGTCAGTAACAGCTGTGGTTTTGGGTGGATGAACTAACCCTAATTAAATGATACACCACAGCAGATGGTCAATCTTCAACTGTGATCAGGTTTGTTTTGTGTGATATTGAATATTGTGATATTGAGTATATTGAGTTTGAGACACAGAAATTCACCTGCAGTGAAGCAGTGGGAGTCAACTTATAGCACAGAAAAAATGAATCAGATTCTTTGGGGATCATAATAGACAGTAAGATTATGGCTGTAGCACAGTCCATTGGTAATGAGCATCAGTTATTTTCCAGAGGGAAAAATCTCTGGAAGTTACTAATCAGGAGTTTTACATCAAAAATCATGCAAAACTGTTCAGGGAACTGTGGAATTCTTTCTTCCTCTTATTCTTACCACTGTGGACAGGATTAATCAGAAATGGAAGCATGCTACAGACATTCATTAATATCAACGGTTCAGGCTGAAATAAGTGTGCATATTTTTTGTTTTTAATTGCTTACAAGCTGTGCCTTGAGTGTCAATAGGTCATCTGCCACTTGAGACGTTTTCATGGTTGCTACATGTATATCTTTAGGTATTCTGGAAGAAAGCAAGGAAGTCAATTCTATATTTCAGGTAGTAAGTAATTTGACATATGAGAATTTTTCAGAGGTCCACTAACAGTGGATCTTGATAAAGAAGATTCTGGGAATGGACAGTTAACAGTAGGAAGAAAAGTTTTACTTCCATAAGAAATGGGTAAATGAGAAAAATGCAGATAACTTCAAAACTTGTGGAAGTTGAAGTTAAGTGACAGTAAGGTTGGCTATGTCTGATGTGTCTCTAAGAGATATGCGGTGTGTCAAGAATAGAAAAAGAAGGATTAAATATTAAAATTTTCCTTCATGGTGCAGGAATGTTTTAGTCATATTAGCAATATAGAAATGCACAAAATAAAGTGGAGTGAATTAATAATTTTTAACAACTACTTTTGGACATTGAAAAAGAGCTCCTGTAAATATCCAGTACTTCAAAGCTTGATTTTTCAACCAGTGTTGCAGCCCATTCATGTTGATGCCCATTACTAACTTGGAAATAGTATTATTGCAGGAAAAGAAATTCTTGTTCTGTGGGAGCAGAAAGCTCTTGAAGAAATGCTTACTGCTCAAATGGGCAGCACTGAGTCTCAAACATTATTTATAAGGGGAGCATTTTGTTCTTGAAGTGGATCATAAAGGATTACACTGGCTGCAGAACACTAAGGCCACTACTCATATAGTTAGGCAGTCTTTTACTCTGCAGACATATGATTTCACTGTTCAGCGTAAAACATGTTATAACGCTTGCATGTCTGGTGCTTGTTTCTGTCCTTACAGTTGAAGCACTGAGCCTGTGTGTGGGAGGGCAGAGGGCTGAAAAGAAGGAAAAAAAAATCTCAGGGAAAGCTGACCTTGGTGAATAAGGAAATGCCTTCATGAAGAAGAAACAGTGTTTACTAAGGGACTGGACTTCATTTGTGGAGCAGAGGATCCCAAACGGAATCCCTGAGGTGAAGAGTTACCTTCTTCTAAGTAAAAGTATTACACGCACCATTTTTTCTAGAAGGACCAGACCAGAGGTACTGAAATTTGTTCCTGTAACCTGATGGCTGAATTGAGGGTAGAAAGTGTTTTGATCTGCAGAAGGGAAGAAATTAATGTTAGTCAGTGGGGGCAGCATTTTCTCTGGAAAGCTTTTTAGCCTCTGGGTAGGATTATTCGCAGCTGTATATGCTATGGACGCTTCTTCTTGCTTCTCCTCTTGATCCCATGAACAAAATATGTCCAGTGTATCATGACAAAGGCATATCTGGCCATGCAGTGAGGGTGCACATGTGTTTCAGGTCAAAGCTCAGAGGCTGTGTTACTGTCTCGTTTATGTGAGAAGATGGGGCACATTAAGTGACCAGTGTGGGGGTCCACTTATTGCTCTCCCTGTTCTTAAGCAACCCTAGACATGGACAGGGATAAGCTTATAGGTCAGTTCACTGGTTTGGTGGACTTGACTGCTGTTCAAATATTGAATACTCTTAAGTTCTTTTATTACTAAACATGAAGGCAGGATGCAAGATCAGACCTATCAGTATGTCTTATCACAAAAGTGTTAATTCGTAAAATAATGGATACCAGGGTTTGGGAAGTGCTGCCTGTTTCTTCATCAAAGCAAGTGGATAGAAGGTGGGGGTGGCTGACCACGAGTTACTCAAGGAGGCAGGACAGAGTGCAAACAGGAGGCTGTACCTTTAACACTCAGACACCAACTGATGTCTAGCACTTGGTGGTTTATAGGTGATACTTTTCACTTTGGAAGGTAAAATATACTCTAATCAAAAGTATAAAGGTGCTGTAATAAGCACCTTTAAAAGGAAAAGAAAATTGGTATACTTTTATGCTTTTCATGACTTCTAAATTGGAGTGAGAAACCTGAACTCTCTTACAGGAAGACATTACAGGCCCATCTCCTTGTTTGTTAAACAGAAATGTATTGTGCAGGACAGAATGCAGTATACTACTATTCTTTTTTTAATTTGTAAAATTATTTCAAAACAGGGTGCTCTAAAATGGTAATACAGCTTCACCTATGTAGATACCTAGTCTGAACAGGTATCTTTAATTGATTTTCTTAGTTGGATACTAGTGGTGGTGAACTCAATGGCAATATTCTCATTGACCTCAATAGGATCAGATTTTAAATATTGGACAGGGGAGGTAGGCTCAATTTAATACCAGTACTACTACTGATACTAGGATATGCTAGGAGTTGTTAATCTTTGCACTTCTTGAAAACTATGTAATGGTAGCTGCAGGCAATGGCACAGGGATCACTAAACTGAGGCCTTCTTTAACAATAAAATAGATATTTTAAAAAGTCTTGGTATGGATTTAGAGGACACTGAAACTGCTTTATAGTATTTAAAATATGTGGAAGCTATCAGGCTGCTGGAAACTTTCTGCAAGAAACAATAGATTCATCATTCAAATGACACTTCACAAACCACTTAAGAAAGTGCTAATAAGATATTAAAAATTATGCCTTGTAATGATACCTGAGATATTCCTCTCTTAATGAAATTGTTTTAAGATCAAATATTGACAGATAGGTTTTTAAAAGTGTTTGAAATTGTGTCAAAATTGAAATCTGTTGCCCCTGGAGAGCTCTTAAAACTTTTTTTTCTAGGAAGCACCTTGTTAGTATAAAGTAATGGATTCCAAGAGATGAAATTTGAGTATTTAATCAAGAGAAAATCTCATTTTTGCACAGGGCTAGCAGCTTTAAGCTACGGAATTTTGAAGGCTTAGAAGTGAGTTTTTACCTCTATAGTGTGATTCAGTAAAAAAAAGTAATTGCCACTGAGCATTTCTCCAAATCAGATTTTTTAAGATAGCATGATCAGCTACTTTACTGACACAGTAAAATGTGAATTGATTTAATTTATTTGATTTTTTTTTTAAAACTGTGGATCATTATTCATCTACAGAGATATCAAAACAGTTAATCAAGAAAATGTACTGCTGAAATTAACAGCAAGTTAACTTTTGGTAAAGTAATACCACTTTTGTAGAACTGAGCTAGAAAAGTAAGGATAAAAAAATAAAATTGTCACTCTTGATAAAACAGAATCTATAAAAAATAATTCACTATCTGCTTCTTTACACAGTAAAGGTGGTGAAATTTATGAAGCAGACTTAAGTTCTACATTTAGGAAAATATGGCTATAACACATGTAAACAAACACCCTTTTCACAAGGGCATGTAGTGACAAGACAAGAGGGAATGGCTTCAAGCTGAAAGAGAGTAGGTTTAGATTAGGCACTAGGAAAAAATTCTTCAGTGTGAGGATGGTGAGACATTGGAATAGGGGTTGCCCAGAGAAGCTGTGGCTGCCCCATCCCGGGAAGTGTTCAGGACCTGGCTAGACTTTGAGCAACCTGGTCTAGTGGAAGCTGCCCCTGCCCATGGCAGGGAGGTTGGAAGCAGGTGATCTCTAAGGTCCCTTCCAACCCAAACCATTCTGTGATTCTAAGAAATCCTGTCAATTGTTTATTATTGTTTATTGCTATGTTTTTAATTCTCAGACAACTTGGAACTCAGATACGTGCTTTCATATATTAAGGTTTTCTGGTTAAGACTAAATAAGGTGGACAAATCAATATATATTATACACACAAAAGATACATACATGGATAAAGGCAGTATTTGTGTAAGAGACCCAGCTATTAACAATGGCAAACAAAAGTAGTAGTGAGTCCATCACAAATAATTCCCCTCCCAGGAAGCACAAAACTTCTCTTAGTGGGTTTGACTACATGAGTACATGAGGTGTGTGGTAGGATGTGCTGTAATGGAGTTGTCAGTATTTACACTTTTCTTATGAAGGGCATTTATATTACTGCTGTAGTGATGAATTTACTGCTATATGATGTAAAATAACTCGGCAGATGTGTTTTACATAAGTAAATTAACATAAATCAGCCTTATATGTTTTTTTAGAAGTTAGCTGTGCAGCAGAGGTATGCTAAAGATTTTAAAATTTTTACTGGAAAATACTGTTTTAAAGATTAGGAGAAAAACTTGAGGTTGTCTGTTGATGGGCAACATCTTTCTTGTGTAGAAATAAATAGATTGCTGCAGTTAAGTAAGTTAATTTATCCAAATTGATTAACAGGTTTGAAATAATTAAATAGAACAAACAAACAAAAGGTTTGCTATTATAACAGCTATCCTAGAAATAGAAATCAACACCTGGAATAGTTTTATTTCTTATCTGTAAAAAAGTCTAATGACAATTCTGATATAAATGAGGTCAAATACAGTGTCAGAGAAGGAGTTTATATATATTCACAAAAATAATTGGAATATGAAGGCCAGCTTGTCAGGCATGCTGAGAATTCTTGCAAACCAAGGGTTTGAGGGAAGATCTGTGAGACTCTTAACTAATCTGGCATATAGATCAAAATCCAAGCCTGTCCAGAGTGATTTGATTTGATCTGCTGATATTAAAATGTTGAAGAGAGCAGCAATATCTGGTATTCTTCCATTTAAAGTGGATTCAATAGTAACAACAATGTCAAAAATGCTGAGATTTGCATTTTCCAGGTTTTAGGAACACACTGGGAGTGTAAGTGTGGATTAGTTCTGAGCTCTCTTTTCTCTGATAGAAAGTACTCAGGAAAAAGATGGTGTAAACTGTGGGTCATTTTTTTGCGATTAGTTATATCCAAACAATTCCACTGGTGTTAATGAAGTTCAGAGTGTAATTGAAAAAGAGAGATCCACCTTCTCCTACTGAACTTTAATATATATTCTGAAAGTGTTTTCTAGGAAAAATAAATTAGTTCTACCAATAATTCAGGAAAAAGATGGGATTTGCTTAGCTTTAGGTTACAGTCTTGATGGGAGAACACTTTTTTGCCTTAAAGTTTTGTATTTGATTAATACACCGGTGTTGATTTTCAGTTTATCAGTGAGATGCCCTGAAGAAGTAGTGAAATTAAAAAAAAAAAAAGGAAAAAAAAAAAGATTAATTGCTGCTTATAATTAAGTGCATAGAAATTAAAAAATAATAGTATTGATATTTTATTTTATTTTAATGCTGGACTCCCTGGAGACAAGATTAATTGAAAGGAGAAAGAGAAGCAAGCCCTTAAGGCTGGATAATATATTGCTTTCAATTTCACTTGATAGTATAAACAAAGCACATGCTAAAGTTGCTCAAGAAATTGAAACTTGGGTTTGCAGATTTTTTTAGTTAAAAATCTTCAGTAAGTCCTAGTAGATAGTATTAAAATTGCTAAGTTAAGAGAAATGCTACTTTAAAGCAAGCAAATAAACAGTGTTCTCTATTGAGCAATTATTTGAGGTCACAGGGTAATATTTTCGAAACAGAGAAAGTGGTTCAGGACCTTAAGTTTCACTTACCTACGCAAACTTTAATCTCACTGAAAAGCACAAAGATGTGTAGGTGCTTTGTGGCCTGTTTTGAAAAATGTGACTTGGGTTTTGTAATCATTACTATTTTTTTTTTAATTGTTGCCCCCTAGCAATAAAATATCATTTGGATTGTGTTTTTCATAGAAGAAAATATTGGTGACATAGAACCTCATCTAATTTTAGTAGAAGTTGGATTGGGTTCTTTATTTTTGCCAGAAGGGGATACTTTTGAAAGAAACAGGTAAATTATTTGAACATGGGAAAAGCTGATCCCAAGTGGTAGATAGTGAATGGTGTCAAGATTTCATATGTGAACATTTAAAATATATGCAATATGGAGATACTTCAGGTTGAATTTTGAAACTGGTTCTGTATATCATGTTTTTGGACAAAATAACATCCAACATGCACTAGTGCTCTGCTAAGTGTATGCTGATGCTGCAAATATGATCATACACATTCTGTTCCTATTGTAGAATGCATGGCCCAATCTTACAAATCCTTACCTTTCTACTTCCTATTTAATACCTAAATACACGGAACCTACCCAATTAAAGATTTTCAGGAACACTTAGTTATTTAATGAATGAGTGCTCAGTGGCAACATAAGGCATGCCAGAACATAAAGTTACCCAAAGAACAGAGCATCCATTTAATATTTATTTAAAATTTAGATAAGCAAAACTAGACAAAATATTAAGTGAATGCAATGCTACAAAATGTAGAAAAAATAGATCTGGAGTATAACTTTGTCTGAAACATTTTCCTTAATTTTGTTAGTCTTGTAATGGTGGTCTGTTTTATCCTCCTTCACCATTCAGAAGCAAGCAGGCGGAAGGCTTTAGTTTAGATTTTTTACATCTCCGCCTTTTTTCTTTTTTAATCACTTCAGGTGCATGGCACAAGTTTATTTTTGCTTGTGGCTAGGAAAGTTACTGAATACCTCCCCCAAAATCTGGTCACCCTCTGTGCCAATTGAGACGTGCTGTTCTGCCAGTTCCTAGGGTCAGGGAATCACTCTGCTGGCAGGAACACCTGGCATTAGCTGTGGAGGACATTCTCCTGTTGTGTTCAGGCCATGCCATGATCACTTTAAGTACTTCAGATTAATGTGCACCAAAAAATGAGATAATCCCTGATGGACATCATAGTATTAACAGTGCTTTGTGAAGCTATACTAAATATTACTGAAGAGGTGGCTTTACTGCTGTTATCATAGTGGTACAATAATTGCATATTTAGACATTCTCAATTGAATTTTACTCTGTAAAATTATGGAGCATCATTGTTGACCAATTCACGTCTGTTTCTAAGGTCACAGAAGTCAATCAGTGGAAAGATTCAGTGATTTCAAGTGATTTTGGATCTAACTTTCTTAAAAAACTCACCTTCAGTGGTAGCTTTGATGTGTTTAATATTAACTAGGCTTGAAAAGTAATAAAATCAATGAATTGACTTTTATTTTTGTCTGATAAATTATCAGGGTAATCACTGCATATACTAGATAGCGCCTATGAATTGAATCATTATTTCACAGAAATTGAGAGTTAGTTTCTACAGGTTAGGACAGCAAGATACTTTTCATATCATAGGCATGAGAAAAACTGATTAAAAGTGGATTATCTGATAGGCTAGCAAGTATTTTTGTAGGAATTTCAGAAGCAACCATTGCTCATTGTCTTCCACTGTCACAAGATTATGGATAGATTTTGCAAAATTAACTCTCACTGGCTAAAGAGTTGATAGGGTGGGTTTTTGTTTGTTTGGATTTTTATTTTTTTTAAGAAGTTTTTATTTTTCATTAAGAAAGGAAGTTGAATTGTCCTAATCCTTAAGTATCCAGTTGATCGCTACTTACTAGTGTTTGTCCTGTCTCATAATACCACCATTAATTTATGTGAATTTCTTAAAGAGTGTCCAGCATACTTCACAGGTATAAGTATCTCTTTCAGTTTGGTATCTTGGGCTTACAGTGCCCTGTCAGTAAATTTTTACCTATTTCTGTGCAGTGTAGAGGCACACATTGCCATGGGTACTATGCACACAGCTAGAGAAGATTTTCATTATGAATATCTTAACAGTGAGGTTACATGAGACATTATTGCTCTGCCATTACCCTCTCTGTCCTTTCATAATTTCTTATGATTTGCACAAAAGATACAGGAATTCCCTAAACACTGCCATATTCATTAGGGTCACTTTTATATTTTAATCTCTTAGATGGGAAGACTTATGCTTATTTTTGTCTTGAGCCAGATTATCAGTTAATGTTAAGTTCTATGGCTCAAAAATAATTCCAGCTTTACTCTTTTGCTTTTTTATTATTTTCTCTCTATATGTACAAAAGATTTTATGCCTTACATGCAAAATCTTCACTTAGTGTAGGTACTAGAGCCAAAGTTTTATATAATGTCTTGGTATTAGTTACCAAAATAAATCAGTACCAATAAGATGCTCAGCTTGTCTTAGAACCTGGCCCCTTATATTTAGGATAGCCAGGGTTATTTTCATTAGTTGGGACCTATCAGAGGTGAAATCAATGAAAATGTTCTTTGGTTTCCATGAAAGCCAGGTAGCGCTGCCATTTTTGTAATACCCGTTTGTCTGTAGATGTTGGAAGTCTGTTAAATGCATTCATGTACAGGTATGTGAGCCTTAAAAATGTGGGATTTCTATTCCTCATATCTAATGAATGTTTGATATGTAGTAAGACAGAGAGATTATTGTATCAATGCACAGTATGCCTTGAACTTTTACCCATTGTTTTCCCTACTTTTATTGGTTATTTTTTGTAAACACCAGTGATGCTCTGAAAAGCTTGTTTTCTACCTGCATGGCCTTTAGCTAAGAGCAGAGTTTTAACAAAATTCTCTACATTAGCACTGTTGGCAAAATAGCTACAAATCCTGAGTAAACATTTGTCAACATTAGGTATTAAAAATGGTTTATCAAATTATAAAAATCATTTGCGAGTGGTTTATAATTTGGTAATTCCAAAAGGTTCTGGGGTGTTGAGGTTTTCCTTTGAGCTCTTTGGATTGCTTTTTACCAAAACTGTTGGAGAAAATCCATGTAATCCCTCCCTTCTTTTGATACATAGACAATATATTACACACATACACACATTTGAACTGTAAAGATAATGATATTTTACTTCAAGTGTTTTCATAAGGTGAGCATCATTCGTATTAGCTGGAATATGCTAATTTTCTATTAACCGAATACTATTTTTGATCTCTTTGCTTTTGAAGAGTAAGATCTGTCAAAATGTTCAGAAACACTCTGGTCCTATCTATCTTGGTCTCAGGAGGATCATAAATATAGTTTTCTGTTTTCTTAAGAAAAGCACTAGCATTCCCTAAGAGAACGAGTAGGAAGGATCAGTCAGAACACCACAGGGGTATATATGTCATGACTTCGGTGTTCCTTTACGCAGAGTCGCAAGGCAGTTGCCCAAGGTTAGTTACAGGTAGGCAGAAAAAGAGGTAACTGAGAAACTTTCCTTTTTTATGAGGAAGTTAAAAAAATAATTCTAAAAGAAGATCGCTTAGAAAATATCACTTAGAAAAGGGTCACTTAGAAAGGCTGTAGTTATTAAAAAATAACAAAGGTTAAATTTAGATGATAAGTGAAAATCCCATTAGTCATAGAACTTGCAAGTTTGTCCTCATCACTGTTGGATTTTGGGGAGGAATAGGGATGTTATTTTAGTTTGTTTTGCTTCCTTTGTCTTCATAGATTGTAATCCTGTGACCAGGACAGACCATTGTATGCCTCTTTATTGCCCACATGCTAAAGCCTAGAGCTTGATTACTCCTGGATTATAAATGATTGGTAAAATAATAATAAAAAAGGAGAACAAACTTATGAATGACTGGCTCTAAATTGAGGTTTAAATTCAGATAGAATGAGTTTTCCATTTTAAAGTTAGAGGGAGTTGACTGGTTTGGCAGATATTTTGCTAGGAAGTGGTTTTGGATTTTGGTTCACTGCTGTGGGAGTCACTAGGAATTGGAACTGGGCGTTCCTTGAAATGCAAATTTTTGCCAGGGGTTTTTGAGCATGGCCATGGAAACCCAGGAGGCTTAGGTACTCGTTGGCATTTCCCACCCTTTTTTGTGGAACACTGTAATTAAGGGCCCATCAGTCTGGAGTGGCTGATCGGAGAAACAGAGGGCTCTTTCTTATGTGGAAATATGCTTTCTCTGACTCAGATCTACCCTCTGGATCTCATTCTGAGTTGTCTGGAGTGTCAAGTTTAGTTAATTGAATATTCCCGATGAGTAGGAAAACTGGAAAAAACTCTTGCTTTTGGTTTGTTTTGTGTTTTCTGAGGCTTGGATGTTTTTGTCTTGAAGTCCAAGAAGGCTGTTGTAAAAATTAAATTTGTAGCTTGAAAGATGTGAGTTATTATTGACTGGTGGGATGGGGTTCAGCATAAACAATTGGTCTGAAGGGAAGATCTGAGTCACAGAAACTAAATTTGCAGGTTAAAAAAACCCAGCCCAATGAATGTGTGGATTTCATTGAGCTTTACCTCAGTTAAAAAAAATAATGAAGAGCTGCATGTTAAATTTTCTACAATGTTGTGCATTATAACACTGAATCCAGTGTCATTAAATTGTAGTTTTTTGTTTCTTGTCAGCTACGACAATTTCAGCAGAGCACAATCCGTGTGAAAGTATGAATAAAATTCAGGGAGTAGCATCAAGGACTTCTGAGCTCAGGAAACTGAGTTTGGCAGTGCTAATTTGTATTAAAGTTGTTGTTGCATGACAGCAGGAAAAAGATTTAATGCTTGCCACCTGAATCAAGCCATGGAACATTGGTTTCTATAACTGCCATGAATTTGAATCAAGGCCAATATCTCTAAATTTGAAATAAACTGATACTCTGTCTTGAAAGAAGATACAGGCTACTTATGCTGCAGAAGGTATTTAGAAAATGTATTTCAATTTAATTTTTAGTGGTATATATCTTTCAAATTTTTAGACACTTTAGCATTGGCCTTTTTGGCTTTTTCTATATTCCAGAAAATATGTAGCCTTTCAGTCATTTATTTATCAATGTCCAGTCTTGAACTAACACTGATTTGCAGAAGACCACAGATGCTGGCTTTACTCCCACTATCACTATGCAGCCGCTTACTTTAATCTGAAATTCATTTTCTTTTGTATATAACTGCATTAATGGAGAAAATCTGATTTCAAGCCAAGTGGTCACACTATGAAGCTTTAAAGTCATCAGATAGAAAGCTTGTACCATGAGTGGAACAATATTGCCTTTACAGTAGTATGTGAAGTTATTTTACTTTCTAAAGGATATGCAAATACCTTACAACAAGCAGGTGAAATTTAGGATTTTTTTGCTTCTCTTCAGAAGACAAGCAAGAACTATGTGGAATTCTTTCCTGTATCTGGACTGGCTTTGAATTGCTGTATAGATAAGACACATTTACCCACATATATTATTTATCAGTTTAACAATAATAATTTGAATATTTATCCAGGAACAGTGAAACATTCCTAATGTAAATTCCTAAATGTAAATTAAATTTTGAATGTTCTTCCATGGCTGAGTGCACAAGATTGTGTGAAGTTTCAGGACTGGAGGTGTGAGGACCAAGTAGCAACACTTGAACTCAGCTGCTTGCTTTCTGCAGATGCCATCTTATGAGTAGTTTTTGTTTTTCAGTGGGTACAGAAGGTCCTGGTAATTGATCCATTACATAAGAATAACTTAATCCACCATTGTAATTCAGCATTCTAGATTGAAATACAGCAGCTGTTTCATAGTGCATATGAGCAATGCTCAAAAAAAGTTGTGATGGAAAGAGAGAAAGATATGGTATGCATCTGGAAGTGCTCAGGAAACTTGTAGAGGTAGAAGGCAGCTATTCTGCTAAAAGTATTTGATGTCTTTGTTGTCATATAACATACTTTCTTGGGTTGTCTTTCATGTCCCTGATGGAGCCCTGAGGATATACTCTATTTCAACCCTCTTTTTAACCTCTTGCTATGCTCAAAGACACAGCCTCCTTGGTGAGGAGGATGGGATTCTCTTCAGAGCCTATCAGTGCTGCTCCTTAATCGGCTGAAGTGGTGTCTGCATGATAACAAGAGGTACTAGTCTCACCCCAGGTTGTGCCAACTTGGGAAGCTATAGTGAGGCTGGAAATTTAACCCAGATCTATAGTATGGTAATACAGAGCATTACCTTTAGGCTAGCAGGCCTAGTTACAGTCCATAGTTGAAATTTAAAGTGATTTTAAAAAATGCATTCAATTTGAAATGCCCCAAGGTTACTATCATTTGTGAAGCTGAATCTCTTTCAAAATATTATGAGTGACATTGAATTTTTGCTTTTGGTGGATATGTTATAAATATGAAGAATGATAAACTTTAGGGGTGGCTAGTTGTAGAATATAAAAGAAAACTTGCACTGTCAAGTGTTGCTGTTCTCAGTTAAGTGACTACATAGGATTCAGGCTGGGGACAACTGCTGTTTTTGAGCTTATGCCATAGGCTTGATGAAACAAAAATATATAGTTCATAATTTATGCATTCTTTTTTTTAAGGTGTGTGGGAGGTGAACTTCCTTTTCAACATTGCCTTTCCACTGTGCATGAGAGCTGTTTGGCAGTGTTTTTAATAGTTGCATGTCTAAGTTTGTCTAACAGTCTTTCCCTCCTTTACACACTTGCTGTCTTTTCTGTATAGTTCATTCTAGTGAGTTATTAAAATTATATGTAGTATAACTTACCAAAACGTAAAAATACACAATATTATTGCTTAACTTTCATGGTATTGTGTACTCCCATCTGGTAGCAATGTTTCTATTACATACTTATTTAAATTTTGAGGAGAAATAATAATTTTAAGAAAGCTGAATAACTAGAAGACAGAACAGTCTGATTTTTTTTGGGTGGTTGGTTTTTTCCCTCCACAGCAACTGGAAAACAGTGGTTAAGAAGCATGCAGAAATACTGCTCTTTTTAGCCTTCATCTGTTCAGCAATCCTTCTTGCAACTGATAATCTTAGGTTATTTTCACATTAGACTGCTTCTCTGAAGTGTTTTAACATGATTTCCTTCAAAAGCAGTCCTACTTTTTTCTCTTTCCTACTTTAGTGCTCTTTAATAAGCATATGGCACAGTACCTGTGATGGACAGCTGGCTAACATTGTGCATTCAATGCATGCTGCTGTTGCTTTCTTAAAGTAAAGACTTATCTTCAAAAAAGTATTATCATAAAACAGCTGATTTTCTTTCCTGGGATAATTTGATATATTTTGTAGAGTCAAAGGGGAGAAGAAGTAAGTGAAAAGGTGCTTCACTTGACTGCCAGTGCCACAAGCTCAACCTGGAATTTGAAAGTCTAGCTACATTCTTTCTGGTTCATGAATCACCAACAATGAGGACCCCACAGCTGGAACTTAGCTACCAATTCTGCTGAAGCATGAGCCAGAACAGAATCCAGTGTATGCTCTCATAGCTGTACTGACTATGTAAAAGAAAAATAAACAGTAGAAAATATTTTTTTTCCATTAAGTCAAATATGATTGCTCTCAGAGAATGTAATAAGGTGGTACCATGTTTAAAAAAATTGTGAATGTTTTTCCTTTTAAGTGGTGGTAACAGTTGCATTTCTTCCTGTCATAAGTGCATTTGGAGAAGTGGGTTTAAGTAGTAGCTACACCTTGGTATAATGTTAAAGATGTGCTGGGAGCAGGTTGACCTTGTTTCCACAGCATGTGTTCAGAATGGTTGGTAAGTTAACATCCTTATGTTCTGTGTATTATTTTGTTATTATCTGGGGCCTGTAAGGATACTGGGGAGGGACTCTTCATTAGGGACTGTAGTGATAGGACAAGGGGTAATCAGTTAAAGCTTAAATAGGGGAAGTATAGATTGGATATAAGGAGGAAGTTCTTTACTGTAAGGGTGGTGAGGCACTGGAATGGGTTGCCCAGGGAAGCTGTGAATGCTCCATCCCCAGTGGTGTTCAAGACCAGGTTGGACAGAGCCTTGGGTGAGATGGTTTAGTGTGAGGTGTCCCTGCCCATGGCAGGGGGATTGGAACTAGATGATCTTAAGGTCCTTTCCAACCCAGCTATTCTATGATTCTGTGATTCTATGATTCTATGATTATACATACATACATATATATATATATATATATATATATATATATACACAAATGACAATATTCAGTTCAATAATAACATCCAAT
The DNA here is from genome assembly GCF_012275295.1 of Melopsittacus undulatus. Taxonomy (NCBI): domain Eukaryota; kingdom Metazoa; phylum Chordata; class Aves; order Psittaciformes; family Psittaculidae; genus Melopsittacus; species Melopsittacus undulatus. Next base: position 39,809,306 of record NC_047530.1, on the reverse strand, counting down.
GTCACGTCAAATCTGGAAGTGTCTCTATGTCTCTATATGTGTATGTGTACAGATGTTTGTATACATTATGTGTTACGTGTGATTACAACAGCTTGAACTCATAGTTCAGAGAAGCTATGTAGATATAACTGAACATATAAAGTGGATATTTCTATACTGATAACATTTGATGCTTTGTCCAGTTCAGTGATGTCTTTGTTGAGGCTGTATTTAGCATTCTGAGTACATAACCATCTTTAAAACAAATAACATTTTTAAAATTACTTGCTTGCAAAATGCTTTCTTTTCCTCTTCCAAATATAGCAATCCTCTTTTTTGTTTCTCCTAGAGTGAAAATTTTCTGACATCCAAATGGCAAGAACAAACCTTTGGCTAATTATAGGTCTTCTGTAAGAAAGATGGAGCAGTTCAGTGTCTTGAAGCTCTTCAGGGCTACACAAAAAAATATTTAATACCACTGTAAAATAAAAAGACAAATTTAGAGGTGGCTCTTTTATTTAATGCGTGGAATGACCTAAAATATATTTCCACTGTTTTTTTTTTTTTAACTTTCCAATACTTTCAAAATCATTTTTGTTTAACAGAATGTAATTTCATGCAGAAAATATGAGAGCTTAGTGGAATGCTTTAGTAGTCTAGCATATTATGATATACAAGTTTTATTAATTATAATTCCTTCTATTATCTTGGGATAACTCCCAAGCTTTGCTTCTTGTAAGAGGAGTTCTTGTTCCTGAATCATGATGACGGTACTTTAAGAGCTTTTGCCTTATTATGCCTTCCTTTTATATCCATACCTGTGAGATAGCCTGGATAGTAAAGATAGATTCATATTCTGTGTAATTTCACATAGTGAGAATTTAGAGTATTTGCAAAATTAAGGTTATTGCCAGTGCGTGTATTTATTCTGTTGAGACCTTTTAATGTTTCTTTTCTTTTCTAGTTGATTCTTCCCTTTTCTGTGTTTAATTGGGAGTGATGATACATAATAACCACATTAAAATATACACCATTTGATAACAGTGCAGTATTCTAGCCTCAGCCAGGCTGTAGTGTGGAAATGCAGGGTTTTGGGGTAGATAAGATTTCAGTTTTGTGAGGTGCAAAAATGAATGAGGGGTGCATTTATGTTTTACAACTTGGCCAAATAGTGGACTTCACTGTGATGTAACCTAAGTTGGAGAAGCTTTTCTGTGTAGCTGCCCTGCAGTGCTGAAAGTAAGTTATGAATGCTGTACTGTTTAAGAGCAGAAAGGTTTGCCTGGAAGAGAGCGGTATGCCTGGGCCCCCTGCTATTGAGAAGATGCCAGTCAGAAATCAAAACGTCTTTCATGAAACTATAGTGAACTTCCCTGTGATACAGTACAATAATGCAAGGAATTTTTTTGTCAAAACCTGTAGAAATAAGTATAATACCTCGGAAATTGCCAAGAAGTACTTGCTTATGAGGGACTATTTTAAGAGGTCACTGCCAAAAATATGTGTGATTTTGACACAGTTTTAGAAGTGACAGGATTGAGGAGTTTAAGCCATTTCCCCCACATATCCCCCCACCCCCCCTTTTGAGGTCTCCAGTTTCTTTTGCCTTTTGGTGACAACTACAAAAGATGTCTTCTGAGAAAAATGCTTTCTGCATGACATCAGAATAAAGGAATGTTCCACACTATTCAGTATGCTTAAAAGTATTGGTTGACTGAAATAACATTACATTTAAAATTAATGCTGAGCAGAAGGCCAGTTAAGAGATAAAACAGAGCAGATCATGTTTTTGCAAACTTTTAAGAAACATTGGTTTATTGGATTTTGTAGAAATGTTTTCTTTAAAATAATAAAATTATGCTGTATGTAACAGCACGATAAACTAAAGAGAACTTCTGCTTTGTCGTGTGATGGAATGCATGTAGACACAGGTAGACTGAAATATTTGAAATCAGAAGGTAAAAGTTGATGCACATAGAAAAATTAATACATTACTATACATAGGAAAAAGCTGTAGGAAATGTATTTGCTTTTGTAAAAAGTCTCTTTTTTTCTTTGTCAGTTGTTACTTTTTATTTTGTCTGACTTCAATTAACTATTCATGTAGCATTAATAAGAAAGGCTAATTATTCTCACAATTCACGCATTTAGAAAAGTGCATTAGAAAAGTGCAAAATACATTATTGCTTGGACACTAGCCATTCCATTATTCCTTGGCATACTAGAACTTTCATTGGCACTTGGGATAGTCAAAGAAAGAATTGGAGAAAGAGTGTTTAGAAAAAGAAACAGGTAAAACTTAAGCAAATGCTTTCTAGACAAAGTATACACAATAAACAGTATTGATACTAGTTATGGTTTTGAATTAAGAATTGTATCAATTATAAACATAGGGGGCTCATTTTTCAGAATCATGAAAATGTTTATTTAATTACTGCTTGTAGTGTTAGTGAATAGTTACCCATTACTGATCAATGGATCTTTTGCCTTGTTGCAGAGAAGAGGAAGCTTAAAGTGCATTTCAGTTCATAGGTGAGAAGGAAAGCCTAAGTTTACATGATCAGGTAGTAGATGATTTCACATCAAACTATTGGTGCATTGCTGTGAAAGTCTACATGGATTTGTAGGGCAGAATAGAGGTCCAAACCTTGGCCTTGAAAATGTGTGGTGGGAGGAATTTCACTCATACAGATGTCAGCCATATCCTTCACTGGAGGCATGGAAGAGTAGAAACTGGGCAAGCTGCCAGTCCCTGTCATAAGTGGGACATTCTTGCAGTGCAGTTTTGTTAAGTAGGTACTGGCCATATGCTGCAAGTGTTATCTAGGTTTTAGTGTTGGTGGTATGAGTCCCCTTAAATTTAGATTTCAATTTAATAAACTAAAACCACTCTAGAGTCTGTAATCTAAGCAGAAGAATGAGAACACATCCCCAAAGTAGCTCAAAGGAGAGGAAGCAAGGCTGTCAGAGCAGTAGGCTGCAGGAAGGTGCTTGCATCCCCTCCTAGAAGCAAGCTGCCTGCTCTGGACCTTTCTCACTCAGCATGCGCTGACTAGTAGCCCCAGTGAGCTGCGGAAGAGCTGAACCCAGTTGTCCAACAACCTGAGTAATGGCAGAACTACAGCACTGAAGGGAACCAGGGAATTACAGATTTTTTTTTCAGAAATGAAAGTTTCTATATAGGTATGCCCAGTTCCTTAAACATTTGTGAGAAGAGCATGGGTGTTTTTATAAAGCTTGCAGAAGAAGAAGGGAGAAACAGGAGAGAAAGAATTGCGTGATAAGAGTTGCTACAATATTGCCAACTCTCATCTAATTATGAGTTAATGAGACTTGACGTTTTACTTGAAATCCTCTAGCATCCTGTGCTTGTGTATTTCTTTTTTAGTAAGACTGAAAACGTTATAGGCTCAGAACCAAGAAGATTTCTATCTCAACATGTATTAATGTATTGTTATTGGTACTGTTTTATTATTTTGAATATGAATTTCCTGAGATTATTATTGCTGCAATTGTCAGCCCTTCTACACTGGGTACCTTTTCAATGAATCCATGCAATGTCTTACACCAAAGGAGACACCACCCATTTTCACATCTTGGAGCATGAGAAGCGTCACAATGCATGAGAAGCAAAACAGAGGAAGAGGTCATACTGTCCTTTGTATGGACTGTCTGAAGCAAGTCACATCTGCACAACAGAATATTTCAGACAGAAGAGTTTTGCTATCTTTTTCTTTTACCATAAACTATACTGAATAATGAAGTTACATTTGATACAGTCATAGGGTTATGTGGGGAGATACCTAGAATATACTTGAGGTGAAAAAAGGAAGGAAAAAAAAAGTATTGTTAATTTTAACTTTGCATTTTGGAAATAAATACTAAAGGAGTGAGGATAGCACCATCAGGCAGACAGCAGGTGGGCCAAGCAGCAGGAGGGAAATGATACTTGCTGCACCTGCTCTGCACACTTTAAAAAAAGAAGAAAAGGAAAAAAAAATTGGTAATTCCTGCACAATGCCTACTTTTACTTTTATTCTGGTATTTCATTTCTGTATTTTCTTAGTTCATCTTAATATATGTGGGAGGGAGATCTCAAGGTTTTAGACCACTTCATGCTGTGTGGATTTATATGTATACATACATTCTTACATGTAACACTATGCTACCTGAACTGTAGTGAAATGCTAATAATGGTAATAAATTAAACCTCTTTTATTTTCCTGATGGTGATAGTCCATTACTATTATCCCCATTTTACAAGTGGACAAAAACTAAGTACAAAAAGAGGGCAGCATCAAGTCATTGCTTAACTGTAAACATAATTTATGGGTTATAGCTCAATTGAGTAAAGGGTTGAACCAATGTATAAAAATGGCTTTAGTTTCCTTTTGTTCTCCTGCTTCTCTGCTGGATCAGTAACATTGTACTTCTCTGAAGAATCTGGTATCTGGTCTAATTTCAGTCAGATTGGAAACATCTGCAGAAGTCAGAAAGTGCATTGAATATCAGCGTGGCAAAGGAAGTGGCTAAGCCTGGCCCTATTTTTCTTGTACAACAAGCAGCAAAGACAGCATGCAAGCTCTAAGTTGGATATGTGGTGTAGTAGGATCAGCTGTAACTAGTCAAGGCAAGATTACCCAATTAAGTCATTATTAGGGCCATTGTATACTGAGCATATGTTGAAAAGCAGCTGGGTTCTGCAAGTAGATTTGGCTCCAGTTTGCTGGCTCCTAGAGTTGAGTATGGGCTAGTAGAGGATGTTTCTAGAAAGATGGCTGAGGTAAAAAAATGCATTCAGGATTAAGGTCACTGGTATTCCTGGCTTCCATTCTTCAGTCTGCTACAACTTGTTCCAGATGATTTTAGGTAAGTCACTTTGCTTTACTTCTCTCAGCTTCCTCCTTGGTGGAATTTTGCTTCATTGTCTGTCACAGAGACTGCTACTGCTGAACCCAGGACAGACAGCCTCAACTTTCTTAGCCTGCCTTTGTATGGGAGATGCTTAAGCTGTGTTATCTGCATGGCTGTCCTCTGGACTTGCTCTAACAGATCCATGTCTTTCTTATGTTAAAGACATCTAGTTCCAACCCCCCTGCCATGGGCAGGGGCACCTCACACTAAACCATATCACCCAAGGCTTTATCCAACCTGGCCTTGAACACTGCTAGGGATGGAGCATTCACAACCTCCCTGAGCAACCCATTCCAGTACCTCAGCACCCTAACAGGAAAGAATTTCTTCCTTATATCCAGTCTAAACCTCTGCTGTTTAAGTTTCAACCTGTTACCCCTTGTCTTATCACTACAGTCCCTAATGAATAGTCCCTCACCAGCATCCCTGTAGGCTCTTTAGAAGTAGTATAAGTGCTACTTCTCTGTTTAATGCTTGCCTTATTCTGAAAGAGGTGAAGAATCACTGAAGAACTGACCATAGTAAATAAACTGTTGTCCAAGACCTGTGATACTACAGACAAGAGAATCAACTATTTCTTATTAGGGCCGTACAGAAACCTTTAGTTTAGCAATAAACTACAGTTGGGTTGAAATGAGAATTATAGATAGCTTGATTGAGTAGATTAACTAGGTGCTGTATTATCCTTTAAATTAGAGTTTCCACAGATGATTTTCCAAATGTATGAAGTACATTTTACATGGTTGGTCAATCACTGTGAGTGTATTTATTGCAGAGCCCATTCTACCTGCAAAAATGGTGGCTTGTATCCACCTTAAGAGAGCTTTTTATGAGATGGATTGCATAAATACCTAAACTTTTTTTTGAGGAAGATCCCCTTTATTTCTGAAGTGTGTACTGTATGTTTAATTAAGCCGTTGCTGTCAGATTACTTGGTAAGTCAATCCAGATATCTGAAAGAGAAATTGAACCATGTGTCCATAAAAAGAAAGCATTAAGAAAAAAAAATCCATGCAAATAACATTTTATACGTGGTTTTGAGGAGAAGTTTCGTGTTAGGTGGCAAAGCTGTTATTTCTAATGTGAAATTAGGACAATTAAGTAATTCCAACAAGATATTTAGAAGTTTGTTCCTTTTATTAGCAAGACAACATTTTGTATCTTGAAATACAGCAAGTTGTGTGTAGGGGGGATGTGTTGTGTGTTGTGGTTTTTCTGATTTCCCCCTCCACCCCACTGGAAAATAAATATGTAATTGAGTAGGTATAAAGCTTTATTGCAGCCCACACAGTAGTGTAATTACAAAAGGCAGGCTCCTGCAGGTGGGCTGTTGTTTGGCTCTTTTGCACTTCAGCAAGAGAAAATTTTCCCTTCCCTTTAGTATAGATTCTCTTTTAGAAGGTGACAATCATTATATTCAAGTGTGAAGAAAGTATAGCTGCCCTGACTTTAGCTGTTTGTTGCCTGTGAAGTTCTAATCACTGAGTCAGCTGAAGATGAAGTCCTGTTTCTTCACAGGTCAGGTGCAGTGCTGGTAATCAGAATGAAAGCTTCTATAACCTGGTCTGCTTACTCGGATGCCTTCCTTATGAGAAAGAAAAGTGGGGAGCACTGGCCTAGAATGGGTAGTGGGGTGATTTGGGGTTGGATTGTTTATTTTTTGTTGGGTTTTGTTGGGTTTTTTTTTTTGCTTGTTTTGTTTTTGTGGGTTTTGTTTGGCTTTTTTGAGATAGGCCTGATTCTAGTCTGTACTTAGGTTAATTTTGGTTATTGGCACAGGTCTTATAAGGTAGACATGCTACTGTAGCCAAGTATCAAGTTGCATGTCCTCCTCTTTAATTTCTTCTTCAGAACTTGCCATGAGACTGCATGTACATAGTTTCTAGATCTTGATTTTTACTTTTCAATTTTTTAAGTACTTGACCTTTTAGGATATATGTCCTGAATTATATATGTATATACTTTTAGCTATATTAAGTCTTTATAAATTGTGTGATCTATATCCTCTTTCTGAAAATGTATGTATATATTTATTTTGGTATTATTTTAGCTGTTAAAGAAATTCAGTTTGTATACTGCAAAACTAGCTTTAACATTATATCAAAAAAAAAAACTTATGGTGGCATTCTGAAATTCTTTAAAGAAGACTGTGATTCCCATTTCTGAATCTGTAAACCTTCAGTCTTCTAATAGGCCACAAGTACAGCCACATAGTGTTTATAATAGCTAGTAACTGTTTAAGAGTATCACACAAACTGCAGATCACTGATCATCGAACAACTAGGAAGCTAAGATACTTGTTTGTATGGTTCTCTCCATGGTATTGCGATGCTTCATCTTTGTAAATTCATTTCATCACTGGAAATCCTTGTGCAGTTTAGGTGCAGGGATTGATAATAAGGCTTTTTGTGTTTTATAACAAAAGCATCTGAGGAAAGATTGAGAAAGTAATTGCTTCTTTTTGGGTTGTCATCAAAATACATGATTCTGTAGCTGAAAGAAGAGTCTGGTGTGCTATCTGTGCTGCACACTGAGGACTAAATGCTTTCTATCTTGCACAATAGTAATGACAAGTAATTGAGGAGCTCTGCAGGATACAGAGGAAGTTTTAATTTGTGTGCTAAAGACTGATGAAAAGACACATCGTATCTTGCTTCTCTTTGATGCTGGTTTTCTTTGCCAACACTACTGTAGGCTTTCTGCTTGCTGTAGGTCCATGAAGTTACACTTACAGAAAGGAGGCTGCTCTTATTTCTTCAGCCTCCCTTTTCCTGCTGCCTTTTTCCTCTGTTCTTCTGCTAATGGTGACAAAACCTGTGGCAGACAGGGTTGAGCTAACTTGCTTTGTGCCATACGCCGTAGGTTAGTGATTCTTATACCCAAAAGCAGAAGTTGAAGGTGGAAGAAGTTACTTTTACTCTGTAATAACATGTCATAGTGATGTTTATAATATAGCGTTATAAAAGTAATAGGTACATGTGGATCATATTAGCCTTCAACCAACAAAATACTTGGACATATGCTTTAACTCTAATCTAGTGAGCAATTCCATTGACCCCAATGCACTGCTTACTCTACTAAAAATAAAGAGTGTTTAAGTGCTTTTCCATACTGAAGTCTTCATCAGTAACTGCATACTGTATATGTGTATTGTTCAGATGCACAGGCTATACATGTGGTAAATTATTCCTTTGTATTTGGTAGGATGGAATAGTATTTTTGTATCTGTCTTCTCTATTCATTTTTCACATGTTAATGACATTCATCTTGTCTGTCTGTGGTGTTTTTAATGTACCCATCACCAGAGTATCTGCCTGTCTCTTCTGTAAAATAAATGTCTCTCAAGAAGAGATAGGAATGGTAATGCATGTGTAATTATTAAAAAAAAAAACAAACAAAAACGGTTATTACTGAAAGATGGTAGTCTGCCTTCCCCCACTCTGATACTTATTTTTTCCCAGTGACAAAATCTGCAGCAGAAAGCACTGAGCAACAAGTTTATCAATTTGAGCAGGCCAACTGCACAACTAAATGTATGTGAAACTTAACAAATCCCTCGGGGAAGCTGACTGTAAGAATTTCCTAGTCTGTGTCCAGTTACTGAGGTGTGACATGGTGGATTGAACTTAATGCCTTAGGCAAGCACAGTCAAATAGAGAGAGTTTAAGGTTTTGCTGTGTCCATGAAGGGATCTGCTGGTAGTTGTCTAAATTAAGCTTTCAGAAAAGAATATAACACTATCATGAGCTCTTTCCCTTGAATATTTTGGCAGGTTATTCTGGTTTAAAAGAAATCCAAGTAGGATTTCCTCTGTGTAAGCTTCATAGCAGTTGCAGAAAGATTGAAGGGTTATTCCTCTTACCAGGAACAGCAAAATACTGAAACAGGAATTTTCCGTTACGTAGGGCTGTCTGTTTTAAAGGCATAGCATCCAAAACCAAGGATTCCCATCTGCATGGGAATGGAGTGCTATGACCCTATAGATGTTGCTGAAGCTAAGGCTATGGAACTGCACACTTGCCCTGGGTTTCTTACCACCTCCTTTCTTCTTGCTTGCATGTCTGTGAAGGGGAAATAGATCCTGGTAACTAGTCTGGCTTTAAAGATCTTTATGACCCTATGATGTGTAGCTTGAAGAAGGCAGCAGCATCCTCTTATAAAGAGTCTGCATACATACTACAGAGTAGTATGCAAGGCACCACTTGCTATGTACATTCCAAGAGTTGGAAAGCTACCAGGAGGGAAAGGAAAAGTGTGGGTACCCAAGTGCCATAAACAAATCCAGACAAATGAGCTTAAGAACTTTTGGAGTATTTTGTTTTTTTGAGCAGAGGTGTGCTGGCATCCTGTAGAGCTGGAGTTTTTAATAAACTGTCTGCAGCACAGCTTAAGCTGTAGATCATACGGCTGCAAGCATAGCCTTGCCCCATGCCTGGCATGTAACTTGGAGCAAAACTGCAGCTGGTAGAGCTGGGCCCCAAGTAGAGGGGCAGGATTTGAGTTGCCTTGGTCATAGATCATGGTGGTGGCAAAGTGAAGAGAGGCTTCAGAGTTAAGATACCTCTCTTCGCCTTGAAAAGAGGCTGGAAACCTAGATTTCACTGTGTGCTGTTAACCTTCAGCTCTCATTGGGACCTCCAGCACCATTTCTTCTCTAGTGTATACACACACAGCTGTAAGTGGTGTTAGGACTTCTTGCATTCCACAAAACACCCAGCTTCTTGAGTCACTGCAGTGTAAATAGCATATTTACAAGGTGGCCTGCATGTAAGACACAGGAAACACCATAATCATTTCATAATCTGAGGCAAGCATTAATTGGCAGTGGAGTGCTTTCCCACCCCCCACCCCCTGGAGCATCCTGAGATTTGGACTTGAGCAATTGTTTTACTGTTCTCTGACTACTTGGGTGTTTTGTTTTTTTGTTATCAGATTTATTTATTTATTTTAATTATTTTGTTGTTCATCTAAACTGGCTAGATGGCAGTTTGGCTTAATGCCTGGTAAAAATTGGGCAGGCAACATTAAGCTAATGTATACTACTTGGAGTGTTTAGAGGTGATACGGGGCTGAGGTGCCACTGCCTATTTTTCAGCTCTATTTAGATCATAATATTCCTTTAGCTCTTTGCATTGCCAATATTGATGGTGATCTTGGCTGTAGGATGAGCCTATGCCCTTTTTTCATTTGTTCCTCCAGAATCTCCAGCAGTTAACCAGAGTCAAATATGTATAATGGGATGTAAGAATGCTGCTGACCTCTCCAGTTGAGTGAGAAGTTTACATCAAATTACTACTGTTTTTAGTTGGATGACAGGAATTGATGAGTATACTTCTCATGCTGTCCTTGACAAACTGTTGGTTAAGTGCTGGTCTTGAGTGTCTGGGCCTGCCCAGCTTTTGGTGCTACCTCAGAATTTCTGGTTCCAGAAAGATGAGATGCTGCTCCAAACCCTATAGGAAAAGGGAGTTAGGCATCTGAGTTAGTGCATCTAATCTGTCTCCTATTGCTTAAAGCAAGCAGTAGTCTGCCAGCACAGTGACCAATGCTGAGAGCTAATTACCATACTTCATTAGCGAAGCCTCACTTCCTGGATGATTTGAGTTGATTAGTAGGCACTTTGTTCTATCACCTTTTTTGGCTGAGCATTCATTTAGAGGTTTCAGACTCCAAAGACTTAATAGATTTACATGTAGCACTTACCCAGCAGGGAGAAAAAATTGAAATCTAATGCAACCTGTTGCTTTTCATGTAGACTTTGGGATTTGGTGCAAGGGTTAATGGAAGGAGACTTTTTAACTCTAAATAGTGATTTTTTGTTTTGTTTTGTGTGTTTTTTTGGTTTTGTTGTGCTGTGTTTTTGTTTGTGTTTTGTTTGTTTTTTTCTTTTGTGTTTTGTTTGTGTAACTTACCTTGTTATATCAACTGATTACAGCTGACCAATTTCGGAGAACTTTATAGTTATTTATTTTTCAAATGCTAATAACATTGCAGTAGGTTGTACATCTTTCTGAAGAGGAGTGAGAGCTATGCAAGTTTTCCATGGGACTGAGAAAACATGTATATTGACATTAGCCATTATTTTTCAGGTACAGGGGGGAAAAAAAGCTACTATCATATGCTATTAATGTGTGATTGAGAATGACTGGCTTTTTATTTTCTTATGTATTTAGTAGACAGTGGTATGTAGTAGGAGCCTGCAAGTCATGAGCCTGTAGGAGGTTCCAGTTAAATTGGAGGTTGTACCAGTTGCACTAAACCCTATACTTACAGATTTTTGAGCAGGGATTTTAGTGACTGTTCCTTCTCTTTGTGGATTTAAAGTTTGCCTGGTTTTGTATGTTTGGACTGAAGCATTGCTCAGTCCACCAATCTAAGGACAAATAGAACCCATAATAGCAGAATTTTGTTAATATCTTGTTCAAGCTAATATGAATTACAGGCAAGATCAACTTCTCCCAGGTTGTTTCCTCAAGATGCAACACTTCAACTTTTGCCTTTTTTTGTTTGTTGTTGGTTTTTTTTTTGTTCTGCTTCTTAGTCAGTGAAAAAACTAAAAGGATTACAATAAGAAGTATGTTTATGAAGAAAGGCTAAAAATCCTACCTTTCCTTCCAGAGGGATACTTTGGGAAGGAAACGACTTGATGTGAGGAATAAGTCCTTTTTAAACTCTCATTAAAAGAGATCTATGACCTTTGAAGTACAGGAATGCAATATTGAGAATAAATAGATGCATTAGATCAGAAATGAGCAAGCGGTGGGGTTACTTTCTTCAGCAAGGTATGTTAGTGTATGTATAAGCGTATAGGTGGCTCCAATGACAAATTATGCATGCCCTTTACACATTAAGTGAATCAAGTAATAAGTAACTTCCACCTTATCTGATGTTACAGTTACTTGAATACCCTTGAAAAGATGCTAGGAATTCATTTTTCTGGCTGTCTAGATTTGTTTGAAAGCAATCGAACACTCTTGATTTTTCTGGTTGTCACTTTTTCTTTGTTGTTGTTAAAACCTTCTTTTACCAATTGGTGTGTGTGCAGTAAGACAGGAAAGGAAGAGTTACTGCAACACAAAGTTTTATTGTCATATACAGGTATTACCTCATCTTTAATACCTCAAAACAAAAGAGTTCAAATCTCATCAGTTTTGGTAGACTTAGGTGTTTGACATTAGGGCTGGATTGCATTTCTCTGAGGTCCAATGTATATGGTGTTTTGCCTTGGGCTCTCATTATTTACTGCTGCAAGGACTATTGGCTGTCAGATAATTCTGTAGTGTGAGTTACTGTATTTCAATAAAGCTGTGGCCTTGGCCTTTAATCTGGTTACCAGAGAGCTATGTTTTCTGTCTCTGTAGTCCAGAGTGGCATTTACAATGGAACAAACGTTTTAAAGATGTATTTTCTTCTAGTACGTAAGAATGTTGTTCCAACTTCACATTTATTCCCTAAAAGAAGCATGCATCTTCAAATACTTTATTTCTAACATGAACAAGTAACCTGACTAGCCTTATACCTTAACAGTGTCCTGGCTTTAAAGAAAGGGTTTTCCATTGTGCTGAGAAGACTTGACAGTGTTTGTTCTTTCCATAGTGAGTTTTGCCTAGAGGGAACTAGCCAAATTTGTTGGAAAAGCTAATGTTTCAGTAAATTGGGATGTATTGTGCTTTTAAACTTTGAAGTTCATTTCTAGTAACAAGAGCAATTATGCAACATCCTGATATATACTTAGTTATAACTGAAATATTACAAAGAGATAAGCAAAAGATACGTTTTATTTCTTATACTCAATCTTAATAAAATTATTTTTACTAAAATTCAGTACCTGCAGCACTGGCAGTTGAAAGTCTAAATTGACTTTAAACTTTTCCTAGTTGTGAGGTTCTCTTAGAGCCCTCTGGCATGGTGAAGGGGTGTGCCAGATCCAAAGCTTGCTCCAAGTTGAAACTAAATAAACAGAGAGGTGGAGGGGCCTGAAAACTGGCATGAAATAGCTCTGCCTTCCATCCATAGATAAATGATTTGGCTGGCTTCCCACTGATAAAGATGATGCAAAAGTCTGTTGTGTCCCAGACTGCTGGTAGAGAGGTTTTAGTTTCAGTTATTATGTGCAATATATCCTACCAGGCTTTGCTATGCTTTCTCTACCTGCCTCGTCATCAACATTATTCTGTTAAAATTGGTTATATAATTTGTTAACATTTAGAGCACTAATAAGTGGAAACTTTTGCCAAACTCAGATTTTAAGCTTTTCAGAAGCCTGCACAGCGAAGTGCTCCATCTGATCTAGTGTGCAACTGATGTACAAAACAATGTTGTTATGAACCAGCTAATTTATTTGCTGCTAACTGGCAATAAATAACAAATACTAATTAATTACAGATTTTTCTTGTCATGAATTATCTGTAAACATATTCTCAAACATGCTAGCTATTTTAATGTTTCAATCAAAATTTAAGTAAATTTATTTCTTGCTGATCTCTGAGGTGCTACTTGTGAGACTAGTTAGGTTGTGCAGTTTTAGCTTTTTCTATTTAATTCACAATTGTTTTTATTCCCCAGTTTAATTGATGCTATTTTAAAATTGGTTATCCCAAATATTAGTGGTTATGGACTCTGCAGTAGGCAGAGAATTCTGTGTTTCTTTGCACAATTTTGTTAGCTTGCCAGCTCTCTGGTAGGAATCAAACATATGGGAATATGATAGAATTGAAGCTGGAAGACCACTGAAGTGAACAGTTTCACTTTCTGCAGCTAGGGAACAGAAATGTATGACAAATAAATGGCTGCATGTGAAGTACTCTATGAATAATCTATTCTGTGCTCTTTGCTAGATCTGTTACCTTCCCAAGAACTTCAGCATATTTGTCCCTTCACTGTCCTTCTTCCTTCTAAGTTGACATTTATAAACTGCTTAATCCCCTCTCAACATGTTCATGTAACTTCCACTGACACTAATGGTAATTACTTATGCTTAGTGCCAAAGAAGTAGGACCTCTCTTAAGGTACAGTTAGTTTCATTTGCATGAAGCCATGTAATTGACAGATCCAAAAATCTACTACTGCAATCTAGGACCAAAGTTTTGAGGTTGTATGCGATGTATAGATAGCCTTTCAAGTCACTCCTTCAGTTGCTTGGCCTTGTTTGCCTATATCTAGCATTTCCATGGCTACCATTTGGCTAATTTTCAGGTTTCTGATTAGTTTTCCTGTTGATTTTTTTTTTTTTGTCTGTCAGATACGAGTTTGCACTGCTTTCAGAAGATGTAATATATCCTGTGATTAAAGACAGTAGGCTTCAAGAAAGTGCACTTCATTAAACTCGGAGAGTTGGTAGGTAGCTTTCTCTAGAAAGCTAGTGCATTGACCAGGTGATGCTAAGCCAGGTGACAGTTCTTTAGAGGAACATTCATAAGGACTGAAACACTAACTTTACTAGTACAAAGAAAGGATGTTTACCAGAAGTGCTAATACAGTAATTGTGTTCTCTTTATGTATATACTATGGCATAAGTGTAGCATGTAAGTGTAAACTGAAAGTGTCAGATGGGTGTGTTTTGGCGTGAGTTTGGACTTCATTTTGCACAAAGCAAAAGTCTGTAAGACTTCAAATTATGGCACAACATTACTAGAGGATCCTTCTATCTATGTTTCCCTTGTTTTCTGTGATGGTGAAATCCTAGAAGCTGCTTGTGCATCTGAGCATCTGCTCCTTTTTCTGTTTGGCTATACCTTATTTGTCTTATGGTATGTTTTCTGTTTGGATGTAATATATTTGTCTTATGAAACATTGTGCTCAGTCAGATTATTTAGAGTAGATACAAACAGAACTATTTTGATTTGGGAGAATGTTGAATATTTATAAACATCCTTGGAAGTGAATTACAAATATTTGCTGTTAGATATAAATTGGTTCTCTGGTTTACTACTGTGTGAGGCTTTTGGAAAAGATTAAATAAAGCTCAGGACTACTGAATCATGGAATTCAAATGTGGAAAAGACCAGTTAAATCATCCAGTCTTTCTGCCTATATACAGTGAATCTCCACAGTTCATTTTCTAGCTTTCTGCTTTGTTCTAGTATAAAACATCAAAAGCTAGTGGGCTTCTGCCATCTACCCAGTGAGACTGTTCTATGGCCTAATATACTCTCCTTTGAGGAAGATTTTCACAATAATGCGTATATTCATTCTTTAACCTCATCCTAGTATTTCACATTGGTCCTGTATGGTTCCAGTTAAGTGGATACAAGTTTTCCAGTTGTAATTAGACCTTAAGTGGTCCTTTGCAACTGTAGCATGATGTTCCTGTAGATCAATGGAGAATCCATACATACTTGCTTAGACTTTTGGTGGTATTGCATCTCATAAGCTGACTGCTGTGAGAGTGCTAATTGGTCTTCAGCTTTGTCACTAGAGAGTGGGTGCCTGGAGCAGACAGGTGATAGGGTGAATAGAGTACCTCAGCAACAGTTTTCTCTTCCTGTCTTTGTATACCTCTTTTTTGGACACTCTGTTTGGTATTGGATAGGATGCCAGAATTTTTGTGGTTAAAAACTGTATGCCTGCATATACCCAAGCTAGAGGGAAGTCACTGACTGCAAATGTAGCCAGTTTATAAAAATATGTGCAGATTTCTTTGCAAGTTCAGTTTTGAACCACTGAGAAGGCTGATCAGGGCACAGCTGTTGGTGTAGGAAATAATGTCCATTCATTTTTTATGTAAGAAAGATGGGGGTTTTTTTGTTAGCAGAGTGCTCAATAATCAATGTGCCTCTAAAAATAAAACTTGTTTGTCAAGCCACCTGAGTATTATAGGCAGTTTGAGGAGAGCTGGATAATAGTGATCAAAAGAAAGCTGAAATAGTGCTGTCCAGTAAGATAGATCACTGCAACCAGTCTGTATTTGTTTAGTGGCTATGAATACCTCTGGAAGTTATTTGAATGTGTTAAGTGGAAGGGTTAAAAGAATTTGGGCTGTAGCTCAATGGAAATTTGTAGAATAAAAATGTGTTTTGTATTTCTGCTGAATGCTTATGAAGTAAAAAGTCTTAGACACCTGCTGGCTCTGTATTCTAGTCCTGCACTCACATACCTCCTGCAACTCTCTCTACTTCCACAAAGGCTGAGAAACATAGTCAGGGATCCAGCCAATGGTGGATCTTTCAAAATTATCGTGATTCCTTTACTTCAGTGGTGCTTTTTTTTGTAAACTATCTCAGTGGCTTGAACACCAAATCTAGAAACAAAACTTTATGTGAACTTTTGGTAGAAACCACAATATTGATGACTTCCGCTATAGCCCATTTTGATGCTGCCCTTTTATATCTTAAGTTACATAGAATATTCACTGATGGAGAAGGCATGGCTTGGCAGAAGCAGTAAATCAGTAAGAGCAGAGCACTAGGTCTGCCACTGACTGCAGTAACTGATGGATTTTACTCACAGTGGTCTGGATCCTGGCTGTTACATCAATTGTAGCTTCCTAACATTGGTCTTGCAACGCAGTAGTTTAAAAGAGAAGTTGTAGTTGTATATTTTTGAAGAGGAAAGAATGATGTGAAGCATAGTGCCATCAGTGATAGTTGCAATTGGTAATAATAGTCACAGAGTACGGGAGATAGTCTGACACATTCACTTGCGTTTGTCTAGTGCTGACAGCCTGCAAGATGTAGCATGTTTGCTAGCCTCTACAGAATCAGTGGGGAAGGAGAGCTCCTTGCACCTGTGCCTCTTGTATGAGACTCCCAAATACTAAACAGAACGTGAACTTTTGGCTCCTCTTTTTGTGAGTTGAATTATTATATAAGTAGCAGCGGCATATAAACAAACAACCATTTTGGATTTAGTTGCATTCAAACAAAAAGGAAAGGGGGGGAAAAAGAAAACAGCATGTTTCTACAGAAACATACAGGAATGATTTTTACTTTGCTTTTCTAGCATTTTTATATAGAAAACAATGAAAATGTTCTAAGGGTGAGAGATGGATTTTACTTGCAGAAGATGACAACTTATAGGGTGATGAAATGGGTGCTGTTACAAGTTGGAGAAATGAGACAGCAAGTGGAGAGCTGTTGTGGAGTGATAAAGGTTTGGTTTGGTGTGGTTTTTGATGGTGTTTTGTGTGTTTTGTTTTTTGGTTTGTTTTCTTTTTATACTGTAATTTTTGCAACGTGAATCTGTGTATATGTACAAAAAAAGTAACTGCCACATATGACTAGTAAAAAGGTGGGGGAAGGCAGAATATTTGCAGCTATAGACTAAACAAAAAAAATATTGTTCTTTCTACCCTTATGGCATCATGTCCATGTAGAAGTAATTAAAAAAAAATCCAAATTCAATTAATTTGAGCTATCTGTAATAGTAACTACTAATTGTGAGTAATAGGTTAGTGTACACATTGTTATAACAGTAATATGCCAGATGATTTTCTGTGCACGAAGAAAAACCTGAAAACCCCCCAAAAACTCCAACCAGAACACATCAAAATTTATATGTGATTATTTGGAATGTGGTAAAGGTTAGTTTATTAAACAGCACATTGTTTGTTCTGTTGAGACAATAAAACAGTTGAACTGTAAGAAAGGAAATTTGCTCTTATTTAAGTGATGGAGCTGTTAACCATGGATGCCATGTTAAATTGATTTCTTAGAATATCAGCAAGCCATGGTTAGAAGAAACTTCCCTCTCTACCCCCATCTTATTTTGGCAAAAGAAATGTGTCATTTGGGTACCTACAGTAGTAGTTCTCGTAACTAAAATTGTAATACCAGAATCAGTTGTTAGATTATTTTGGTTGTAATTAGAAATACTTTACCCACTTTTTGAAAAATAATTCTGTCCTTTTTGTAAAGGACAAGTACCGTGTTGCTGGTGTTCTCATGTCCTCCACTCTGTGTGTGCTTACATGTGCAGCTTATTTTCTTGTTTAGAGTTGAAGCCTACAACATCTCATGTTAAATAGTGGCCAATGTGAACAGTACTGTTTTCTAGATTTATTTATTTATTTATTTATTTTTGTGCCAGTTTAAATGATTCCACAGAGTACAGGACTGTAGACAAATAGGCCTTATTTTACATAATTTATTTTGCAATAAATCAAGGATGCAAGGGAAATATGAGCATGCAGGTTTCTCTGACTGCATCTGTGAAACCCCACTAACAGCACTGGCTTGCTATCAGTGGGATTGCAGAGGTGTAATTTGAGTATACTTAAGAAGTTGAATAGATGAAGCCAATAATGTCCCAGTGGTCCTTTGAATTTGGCCCCATGAAATTAATTTCCACCTCAGCTTGTACACAGAATAAATTAATTCATACAGACCCAGTACTGCTCTTCTATAATCTGTGTAATTGCTTGTTTATTCCAGCACCTGGTAGGTCTCTTTATCTCTGAACTTTTGTGCTCTGCAATATTAGCTTGTCTAAGGCTGTAAAATTAAAAGTTATTTAAGGATTTTATTGAGCTGAAGCGACTGCGTTTTCCAGCCAAAGAGCATTTGTTTACTTAACAGTGATTCAACCCCACCCAGTTGTAAGGCCAGCCCAAGCTGTTATCACACAATAGGACTTGGTGTTTGACCATAACTGCACGTCTCACTCAACAGGCAATCAGCATTTTAATTAGTGATTAAAGGAAAGTCATTGTACTCTAGCTGCTTTATCACAATAGCCTAATAATTTTGTGTTGAATAAATAGATAATGCAAAAGGGAAACCTCCCCTCATAATGTTGTTGTCATTAAGGGCTCTTTTACTCATTTGTGTATGTATTAAAACACATTACATGAATAGAGGTAATTATAATTACTACAGGTTTTTGGCAGATTAGCTGACATTTTTTTCATTGTAAACCTTTTCCTTTATAATGCCACTCCAAAATGAATGCACTATTTAAAAGTTCAGATAAAGGTAAGTAGTGGTGGCCCTAGCTCACCAAGGTGTGTGGATGAGAGTGATTGATTTGCTGTGTGCATCACTGGAATGAGGTAACTTGCATCACGACTGTGATGTACTGTGTAATTGATGCAAGCCCTTTCATAGCTTTCTGAGATGGAAATCAATATTTATTTGGAGTGCAACAAATGTAATAAGCTGCATTTCTTGTGTAAGCATCGGTCTAGCTCCAGTTGTAGTTTTGTAGAAGATTCTTCAGAAGGAACTGGTGCACGTTTTAGTGTAGTTTAAGAATTAGTTAAGAGGATACAAAGAAGACATGGAAAACAATCCAGTCTGAAGCTGAGCACGCAGAGTTAACATATGCCCTTTGTTATGAAAGGGGTGACACTTTATTAATTTTGTTTACTTGCTAATACAAATATTCTTGATCTGCGTATTGCATATCATGATGATTGTCACAACTTGGTATGAGGATTTTCTATTTGTTTTTACTTTTGATTAAAACCAGTCTATTTGTAATGAACTTATCTGTTTCTAAATTGGACATTATAGGACATGGTAGCTAAAGGAACACAGTCAAGTAGATTACTTTAGGTACTTTGCAAAGAATTTATAAACCTGGTTTTGATTACTTAGAACAGGGGCCTTGGAGTGCGCTGCAGACTGTCTTCTGTGTTTGCTTGGCTAGGCTATTACGTTAAGGGAGCTGGGAACGCGCACACTTTTCATAATCCAATTGTTTTATGATGTGCTTTTGAAGTATTAGAGTTTTTTTTTGAGAGTCAACACCCACTCCATGCTCTCTTGATACATTCTGTAAGTAATCCTCTCTGCTGGCAACTTTGGCATGTTGAAGCAGCAAGCTTACCCACACCTGATTTGATAAAAGGAGCTCTGAAAGAGATGCAGTGGTAATTTATCACTAGGTTTTTGTAAGTGATGTTAAACTATTTTGCACATTATATGTTTGAATGTATCGGAAGCATTATGTGAACTGTGCAAGGGACAGCTTTCATGCACAGGTGTAATGTGCGGTTTTTATTTTTTTTTTGGTCCATGGCCCCCATGCCTCTGACTGACCTAACAGGTGAAGTCCACAGAGACATTCAGACTTTTTGTTTGGTGCTGAAGTAGAACTGGTACTAATTTTCTCCTCCACCAGGTGATTTTTAGTGGGGTTGAGGCCTGAATTACTAACACATATGTTGCTTTTTTAGGCTTCTTGAAGTACCCATGCAAATATCTTAAATGCTCAGAGCAAAGGGAAAATTAAATATTTGATGGAAAGCCTGTATGGCCAGCATGAGGGGTGTGAAGAGTAGTGGAGTTGGATCACACAAATTCTACTTAGACTGGAGATATAAGAGGAGGTTGTTAGCTCCATCTATAAAGATTTAGAAATGTTGGGTTTCATTTACAGACTCTCTCAGTAACTGGAAGTATTTCAAAACTTCCCTTCAGTATGGAGAGAGCATAGACTGCCTCCCTGTTCTGTTCCATGGTAACATGCAACTCTAATACATGTGTAAATAACTATTAGTTGTACTTCATTCTGCATAGTAAGATTTTTCAGGGAACAAATAAGTTTAACAAATCTGGGGTTTTTTTTTATGAACTGTTTGTCTTTGAAACTTAAACAGCGTTTTAAATGTATTTGTAATGTATAGATCAATAGGAAAAACATATGTAGAATAGATGAGATGCCAGTGCCAAAAGTTGCTAACTGTACCATAATGACTCTTCATCATAGGTTTGTATTCCCAGGACTGAATTATCTCTGTAGATGTTAAGTCCACACGTGGTGTGCTTCCATGATTATAGTGCTACTGAAATGTTACAATCCATATAACTGTGTTTAACAATATTTATGAGTTAATTCATATGGCAGCATATTGACTGATTGGTAGATCATATAGCAATATCTTATAGCTGTCCAGTATAGAAAATTTTGGGTACAAATCTGTCAGTAACAAAACCAGGTCAATTAAAAGATGTCAGCTTTAGTGCTGCAGACATTAGCTTATATATGGAAGTATACACATCCTAGCCCAAATTCTTACTTTGCTGTTTCTGCATACCTCCCCATCTGTTCTGTGTCAGATCTGACCAGAAGTCTGCATGAGTGCTAGTGCAGGGAGAGCTCTCAGCTGCTGGTCTATCAGCCTCCAAACCTCTTGTGATCTGGTCTTCTTCAAAGCTATAGACATACCATCACTGACAAGAAGCAATCTGGAGGTTTCAGGAAAAAGATTTGCCCATGGTAGTCAATTCAGATGGAAATGTTAGAAGATAAAAGCCAATTTGGTGGAGCTGAGATACTGTGTTAGCACTACACTTGAATTCAAGGATGGCCTCTAGCATCACTTTTGGAACACATCTATTTCCTTCAGTACAAAGCACTAGTTGATCTCCACCCCCACCCACTGCTGCCTCCCCTTATGTACAGTATTATAGTCTGTTTTAAATTGACTGTACCTTTTCAGATTGCTAGTGAAAGTATTTTTCTGCCTTTTGCTACTGAGGATGCTGGCTGTTTACAACCATATCCTCTTTCCTAATGTATTAGAACAGTGGTCTGTGAGACCTGATAAACTTAGGTGCATTTGGCATGACAGGTCAGCTAAGGCATTTTTAATGAGAGCATTCACAGGGAGAATGATGTTGGCGCATTTTGGTACAGATCCTATTTGGCAATGCGTAGGTCACTATTCCGCAGCAATCCCATTGTGAGCTGGAAAGTCAAAGCGTGCAATATCCCTACTAGAGTGTGCAGTCCCCTGAATCTCCACTGACTTTTTTTCCCCAGCAAATTATCATATGACAACTTGTTCTTTCAGTAGGTAGTTCATTTTCATATTGCTTAAAGGCTAAGAAATATCTCTGTGCTGCAGAAAGCAGCTGCACATCTGGGAGAGGTTTTAGTATTGGTGGGTTTACTTGCAGTCTGAGGCTCAGTTATCTCCCTCAGGTACAGTGTGACAAGCTTATTTTTGAAAGAAAAAAAAAAGGTATGACACTGGCATGGTATTTGCAATGACCATTAGGCAGACTATTGCAGAATTGTGCTTATTTCTTTGCTCCTTTCTTTTGGCTTGAGGTTTTGATGTAATAAGCAGCTTCTTCTGTAACACTACACAAGTAAAGCAAAGTCTTCTCTACTGTCATCATTATAAGTATACTAGCTGTATTAGATAATGTTATATGAGCATAATCAGTATCTGTGAGAGTAGATGGGCATTGCATTGTGAAGTTTTCCTAACCATAGAATTGCAAAACCAGTTGTTTAGATGAATTTTCCAATACCTATTTTGTACCTTTAGTATTGTGATCACTTCTGGCAGATGGTAGTCAATATGAGACTCTTATAATACCTCTAAAATTGGTTTAAAAGTAACCTGATGCTTGTATCCAATATATATTATTATAGTAGGTTTTAGCATCATTAGTTAAATGTTACTCTCCATTCCTATCTGCTGAATGACATGTGCATGTGTGTGGAGGTTCATCATTGTTTGATGTGCTATTTGGTTTGCTTTTGGTGTGGTTCTCATTTGTGTACATTATTGTTTTGTTGGTTTTGTTTGATTTTTTTTTTATCTAACTATCTATTTATTTATTTTCATTCAGATATGACTTAGGTGTCTCTTAATTGGTGACCTCCTTCCTCTGCAAGTACCAGAGAAGAGCAGGCTTGTAGAGTCCTATTGTCCCTCCTTCCTGTTCTGATCTTTTGTAATATTGTTCTACCTATTGTGTATTCTTGCAGAGTTTAAATGGAATGGCAATATGCCACTCCATTTTGTAGAACCTGCCAATTTGGAGTCAGATGTTCATTGTGATGTGATCCATGCCTTCCTTCCTAAATAGTAAATAGACAGCTCCTAACTAGCTGACTTAGGTAGTTCACACTGAGTTCCAGATCTTATTTCGGTTATAAAGTTGAACCATCTTAGTTGGTAGTGGCTTTGCCTGCAGTGATGAAAGGGTATCAGTTGTTTTGTGGGGTTTTTTTGTTTTCTTTTTTTAGCCTCCTAGTCAGTTTTTGGTTTCTTTTTCTGGTGTGCAGTCATACTGATAGAAAAGCCATGGTAACTTTGGTAGTGTAAGAAGGTAACTGCAGAAACCTTTTGCAGTTAATGGAGTAAGATCTTGAGAACCCTTAAATTATGGAAATATTAAAATTCTTTTTTAATAAGCAGCATTATTGATACCAAGTTACACAGCAGTGTATATTTCCATGCACAGTATTTTGTAGCAATCTATACATATTAGCTGTTCAGAATCCTTCTGCAAACATGTAGATTTCCAGTAGTGCTTTCCTGCTGTAGTTATTAATGTAGTAACTACTTACCACTGGTGCTACTATCCAGAATTACCACCAGTTAATAAACATGTTATCCTCCTAAGCTGAACTCTGAAAGTGCACATTTTATTAATAAAAACACACCTATAAATTGCATAAAATATTACCATACTCTTTACATTAACACAGATGTTCCTAGGCACTTGTCATAGAAAAATGTTACTCTCCAGCTTTAGGTTACTGCTATTCTCAAAATCAGAAAACCTACTTGATTTACTAACCACAACAGGAAAGTATAACTATATATTCTAATGGAGCTGACATGATGCTAGTTAGTTTTTCATGTCAAAATGCCCCCTCCTAGACCTAGACACAAGTTAGTTTTACAATTTAATGTTTACAATGTAGAAAGTTGCTGGTTTCTTTATTTAATCCATATTTTTATTTTAATGAAATTGAGATTCTTTACTTACATTCAGTCCACTTAGTTTGGGTTAAACCAACACCCGAGGTGGGGAGATTTCTTGTGTTAAATTGTAAGCATGTTGTCATTGTGGCTGCTCTGAATATGTGTTTGTTGTCCCATAAATCCTGTAGTCACCATTAAAGTTCCTTCATTTGCAGTTTGTGTTTTTTGACATGCTGCAAATCTGGTAAGGTTTTATGGCATGCATTCCACACAAGCTTCTTCAAAATTTATTTTCAGATCCGAATTACCACTCTTCAATAAATATATTGTATCTGAGTTTTCAGAAGCCTCTCTCTTCTCATTTTACATACAGAGAGATATCATATCATGAATGCTCTGGCTAGGGTAGCACTCCAGATTTCTTAATTATTGTATTGTAAGCTGATTAATGGTATTATTTTTGGCAAGCAGTAACACAACTGTCTTTCTAATTAAGTTTTATAACTTCATAGAGTCCATGTATATGGAAACGAGAACTGAAAGAGTGGACTTTGTTGGTATTCAGTTATTTTAATGCAAGTCTGTAATGTTGATAGTCCTACCTGGTGTAAGGTCTCTTAATTCATGGTATTTTCCAATGATGAGTGCATAATGTCACTTTCTTCGAGCCATATTATGGGTGTTTGTGGAGTAAATGGTGGGTCCACTTTTTTGAACTAGTTTCATGCATATATTTTGATGTAGCAATATTTCATTCAGGTGGTTGGTGTCTTCTGTTTCACTAATCAAAGCAGTGATATGCACAGTGTTGATGAGAAAACAGTGCAGGGGTGAGAAATTAAAAAGTCCTCTATATGTTAACTAGTCACTGAGTGTGTATGTGGGCATTGCATGGTTGACTTGCTGGACATTCTTCGTAGAGAACATGTCATTTCTTACAACCCATTTTTTGGTTTCTTTAATGTGCTATATTACAAATACAACACTGCTGTAGGCCCCCTTAAAGCTGTGCCAACCTTGTGCCACCTGTGTCTTCTCTTCAAGTGGTCTTAACTGTCTTTGTGAATTACAGAGCCTTTCAAGAGTGCTTGATAAATGAAAGTATGAAATGGTATTTGTACTGCAGCTTAAAAATATGCATATTTTAAAGCTATTCAGAAATAAGGAGTTGGACCTGCACAGTGGGTTTCAGCCATTCAACCAAAGACACAAAAGATGATTGAATTCAGTCTTAAAATTAATAGAACTAAATTTAATGGTAAGCACAATCACACTCTGCAGTGATTGTTTTCAGTGCTGCTTTATTAAGTTATTGTAATGGCAGGAGTTCAAACACCAGAGTTTGAAATGGTAGATTTAGAGACTATGTTAGAATGCTTGTCAATACCAAGTATATGAGTTTTCAAAAGGCAGAGATTTTTACCTAGATATCTCTGTAGCTTGTGATTTTTATTTAAATAGTTTGGAGGTTTTAGACTTAATACCATGCTTTTAAAAAATGTTTTAAAATCTTGTTTTATTCCCCAAAGATTTGTTTTCTGCTATTGCGATTAGATGATGACAGCTAGCTGGCTTTTAAAATTGATCAGGAAGTATTTTGGCAGTCATTCAGTGTTGTAATAGCACTTTAATGGATATGAGCTATTCACCCAGATCAGACTCAATGTCAAAACAGGCGAAAATACAGCTGTCACTCTGGACAAGAAGTTACACATATGCAAGCAGCTGCTAATCATACTGGAAAGAAAGCTTATAATGCCTTAAAGGTGCATGCATGTATATGCATACATGCTGCTTCTACATGTGTAGATACCTTGCAACAAACATGGCAGAGACATTATTTTCTGGCCATGGGTGCTCTTAAGATAGATAAGTGAAACACAAACATTGACCTGTGAAGAAGTTACGATAAGGTCATTATGTGCTGGTGGGCTTCCAGGTTTTTTGAAATGAGAAGCTCTGAATGATGTGTTGCTATGACTGTGGTGTAGATTTTACATTCTAACTAAACGATGACTTTGTTGCAGGTCCTCATTTAGCATGCATTTTGCAATTACTTTCAGTTGGATTTTGACCATGCAGATAGATCAAGAATAGGGCTGTAGAAATGCATCAGCTTTTTAAAAAGCATTTTTCTGTCAGAAAATTTAATAACTACCTTAATGCTCATAATACATATGTTAGAATCTCATTTTTTGCTGGGGTACTTTGCTCTTCTTTGTGTATATGTCCTAGGGTTTAAGCTGGTCACATACATAGTTTATTTTAAGATCCTTTGATGTCAGGTAATTGGATAAATCTGTGTGGGGACAAAAGCATTCATGCTTTCCTATCATGACGAGCACACATAGTTATACATACAGAACAAATGCTTGATATAAATGAGGACTATGATTTTATCATAGGATGGTATGTTTTCCATCTAGAATTTTAGGATGGAAATAAGTAAATGCAGAGTACATAAATGCCTTGCTGTTTGGCTTAATGCTTGAGAAAGTCAAGAAGCAGTGAGACTGGGGAATGCCTTGTACCCCCTTTGAGAATACAGTACCACACCCCTTGCTTAAGAGAGACTATTGCCAAAACTAATTGGATAGTGTACAGGTGATGGTGATGTCCTTGCTTGGTTTTTCAAGTCTTGTTTGCATTACTGAGTCTGGTGGCTTGATTTTGTCTTTTAAAGCGTTGGTTTTGTTTTGTTTGGGGTTTTTTTTTGTTTTGTTTTATGGGTTTTTTTTGGGGGGTTGGTTTTATTGGTTTTTTGTTGTTGTTGTTTTGGGGTGTTTTTTTTTTTTTTTTCTTTCCATAGGGTTTTAGTGCAATGTATTTCCCAATGTTACAAATATGTGAGAGTTGGGATATGCAAATTTATGAGAAATACAGGATGTTCTCTGAGTATATTAAATATGTTCACATAGCTCCCTAAGCTACAGGGCCAAATTCAGATGTTACAGGAGAGCATTATGAGAAGGCTGTAAAATAGAAAGTCACTTATATTGTGCTATGTAAAGATTCTGTAATGAAGTTTGAGGGTTATATATATATATATATATATATATATACATACACATACACACAATTTCATTTCCTGAGCTTTCTCTGTTTCAGTTATACACTAAAACTACAGGCACCAAACTGCATTCTGCAAGTGTGAGAAGGATAGAACTTGCCAAAAACTTGAGGATTAGATCTGCTTTTTGTGTGGCTCAGAGGCATAGGAAAGACTCCGACCAGTCCAGTGAAGCAGTTTGTGCTAAAATGAGAAGTTGTGTGTCTGGGCTGAGACATCCAAGACATGGCCATCCTTTGGGATGGCAAGCAGAAGAATGTGTCAGCTTAGCTCATTGGAGCACTGGGGGAAGGAGGAGTGGGACTAGCCTGTATGCAGTTCTTATTGGCTAAAGCATATCTGCTTTTATGTCATTTCTAATGTACAGTGAAAGTAAAAGTAAGCTAGGGCTACATGTGATGTGCATATCAGCAACATGTACTTTAAAAACTCATTTCCTCTTTAGACATGTATTTCTGTATTAGACTTGAAATCCTGCCCATAAAAATGGAATATGGTCATGTTCTGTATATAAGCAAATCTTTACTGTGTATTGCTTGCTATATATCTGAAAGCTAGATATCTGTTCCATCCTTTAACCTTATCCTGGAAAAGGAATATATTGTCAAACTTACATATTCCTCCTGGATAAAGGGATTTTTCAGAAAATACTGAACTTTTAATTATTTACAAAGTACCTTTTGGGAATTGTTTGGCTATTTAAAATAAAAATCTCTTTGCTCTAGCAAAATTTTTAAAGGGAAAATTAGTATAGTATTTACTCACAGATGCTGTGGGATTACTTATTGTTTGGTTTTTGTTTTGAAGTCAAACTGAATCAGGAGAAAAATTCTCATTAAAACATAAACCAGAAAATGTTTTCCTACTTGCAAGTTGATTTTTTTTCTTCTCTTTTTTTTTTTGTCTTTTTAATCCAGAATTGTGTTCCCTCCTCCAAAATGGAAAAGTTACTTATTCAAACAATAAGGCATGATGTTCATCTGTCTAATGCTCCTTTTCTTTCCTGCTTTCTTGGTATTCTGTGAAAGATTTATAGTGCCTATAATTGCTCAGCACATGGAGAAGGAAATGCACACCTCTGCATTCCTTTGACTTACAGGATTTAAAACTGGTTCCCACTATGGTAACCACATATGGCTGTGGAACCAAGGATCATGGCAGACTTGCAGCACAGACATCTAATGACTTGCTGTGCCTGGTATAAATTGCTCAAACCAGCATCCTTCCAGGTTTTCCTCTCAAGGGAAAAAATGCTTTAAAGAATGACCTTCCTCTGTCCCAGCACGTCAGCCTGGAAAGTTTCTATTTGCTATTGAATTCTTGACAAGTAATAGGCAGTACTTAAACCTACTTAGGACATAAAATGTGAAAGATACGCTGTTTTTTTTTTCTTTAAAACACTGTTTTTTTAATATCACATAAAAGTATGTTGCTTGCATTTTAGAGTCAATTTTTTTTTCTTGTGCCAAGGCATCCAAAAGTTCTTTTTTTTTCATGACTCTTCTAAATCTAAAAGAGCTAAAATTTCTTTTCAAGGCTATTGTTCCCAATCTTCTCATCCTTGAATTACACAACACCCAAAATGTTCATTCCCTCAGAATTGGAAGGACTAATAGTATCCTCTATGCTTTCAATTAATTACAATAATATTCATTATCTTACAGCTCTTTTTATGAAACATCAAATTCTTGAATGTGTTACTCTAACAGAAAACCAGTTCATTTTGAGTTGTCATTAAGCTAACGGACAGCTAATGCATCATTGTCTTTGCTAGCAGTTGTTCTCATACTGGTTCTGGACTGAGTCTTGATACTCAATGGAAATTGCAGAATTTTTTTTCGTCTTTGTTTTGGTGGGTTTTTTTTTTTTGATTTTGGGTTTTTTTGTTCATTTTTGTTTGTTTGTGTTTTTATTTGGTTTTTTTGTTTATTGTAAAAATAGAAATTAGTCTTACGATTTGGAAGATGAAATGTTATTAGAAGCCAGAAAGAATACATATTGTTTGTTCTGCTTTTTTTTACACTGAGAAAATGTGCAATTATGGCTAATAACACATAGTCCTTAGGAATCCTCCACAGCAAGTATGAACTGTCAGGTCACACAGTTTTATCAGAACTTGATTTTCAGGACTTGAGTTGCTTACATGTTTGGGTTTTTTTTAATATATCTGTGTGCTGACTTTCCAACAATCTTGCTATGACTTAATACCAAATGCTGATTAGGAAGGAAGTGGGAAATAAACAGACTCCAATAAAGCTGAAAAAGATAATTAAAATAACAAAATTGATTTTTGGCCTTCTTTAGAAAGGGCAACACTTGTGAGGTTTTAAACATCTTTGGAGATTTTTCTCACTTGGGCAAAAGAAACACCTGTGGACGTTTTACAAATACATTTATCTGTGCTCTTGGGAGGGGTATATTTGCTGCTTTATTATTAGGGCAGGGGGGAAGCCTTTCATTCTTGAAAGAACTGAGTGACTGTCATTTTATTTTTTTTTATATATGTATCTGTTGGTTTTTGATGTCCTTGCTGTAAAAAAGAAAAACCCAGCAAACTGTAGAAAAACCTCACCACACAGAAGCAAATAGCAAGTGGTGTGGATTGAGATAAAGTGTTGTAAAGGTATGCTTCTAGCAAGTTTACTTCTCTAGGGATTAAGTCGACTGTGTAGAAACTCACTGTGTTTTAGGTCAATCTGTGAAAATGTGTAGTGTAGAACTGAAAATTTCTATTCACACCATTTACTCCAAATATTGTAGTTTGGATGAGATTGTTGCTGAAGTGAATGAATGTTTTGGTAAAAGCATCTTAGTAGAAGATGCAATTTAATGCTTTGCACTTGATTGAGTTTGTTTGGGTTGTTGGTTTGTTTTTTGTTTGTTTTTTTTTTTTTTCAGGCTGTTTCTGTATAGAAAGTAGATAGCAATGCAGTTTACTTGGAACACACCCACCTGCCAGGCCCACTTTGCTTAAAAGCATGTATGTGTATTGTGTCCCTTAATGCTCGAGTTTTTCTTGTTGTGCTTTTTTTTCTTCCTTGGTTTTTGTCTTTTGCTATCCAGAGAGGGGTTAGCATTAATTAACACACAAGCAATATGACCATTTATCATTTTCATTGCAAGGGTCTAAGGTTGATCCTTTTACACTCAGTAAATATTAAAAAGAAAATCATACATATGAAAGGTTAGAAAAGACTCTTGAAGTTTAATTTGTCTGCTTACAACCATTATTCCTCCAAGGCCTGTATTTTATGCACACACCTTTCCAGAGCATACTTTACTGCTAATTGAACTTAACCCAAGCCCCTTGACTTATCTCTCTTACTTCTCATTCCTATCTCTCACACGCTTGAAGAGGAAACTATACTTTGATTTCAAATTGCTCTGAATCTTTACACAACTTTTTCTCTTTTGACAGCACAGGTCACTTCAGTAAAGGGGTGATGCAGGACTTTGAGGGTATGGTAGAACGTTGTTCCAGTACTGAGAAGTCTGGGATCTAGACACTGTGGGGAATGCAGGAGCTTCTTTCCTCTCTAGTCCCTACCCTTAGTAACTATTCCAGCTTGTGGTATGATGGGTGCTCCTGCCACATGTTTCGCTAGTCATGGGGTGTGTGGTAGCAACTGGTACAGCTCTTAGCAGCGTGTTTCTGAGGAAGCCAAACTGTGGTACCACATCACCTAATGTGTTTTCTCCTGTCTCAGGAATATCCACAGCAATGTATGGGATGGACCTTTCTGTGGTTTGTGCAAGTCTTGGGCTCATCTCGATCCTTAATGAAAGCAAGTCCTTCAGCTGTACTCTTCCCCTGTGTGTTAGTTGATGTGTCCCAAATAAGTATAGGTGATGTGCTGGTGTTTGGGGGAGGCATGAGGGTATATAAAGCAGTGGGAACCCATGCCATTGAACTTCCAATTAGTCATGGAACTGAAATTAGGCCTTGGCAATCCATGTGGGCTATGTTGAGTTACTGTGTTTTGGTTTTCTTTAACTGTTAAGGATTTACTGTCTGTTCCATATGGGTGGCTGTTTTCAAAACTGCATGTTAAAATAGCTTAGTCTACAGTTGACTTAATGATTTATTCTCTTGCTAAGGTTCTTGTCCATTAAAAAACAGCAATTGTCTGTCCAGCTGTAAATGGAGAAATTGCTTTTGGCTGCCTTTACTATATGGGAATTCAGTAATGGGTGTGAGATAAAAATGTCTTGATGCTCATGTTCTTCCTTAATGGGAAGAGGTAGCTCTGGGTACTAGTTCCAGATACCATTACTGTGAGGCTAGGGAAATGTCTGTTCTCTTGGCCTCTGCTCCTGGAGCAGCTGCTCTACAGTTTGTGGTCTTTAGGAAACCATCCTAAGCACCATCATGCATTTGGAAGTTACTGAGAGGAGCCATCACAGGCAGTTTAACTATACTCCACATATAAGAGGAGATAGGAATTGCATGATGCACAGTGTCAGCAGGAGTCTGTAGATCAAATAGCATTAGTAGGTTTTGACTTTGTCCATAGCCAGCAGGTGCTAATCCATTGAAGGCTGTGTAAAATCTCTATGTGTTTGCAGTGCAGCATTATGGAAGTTGAAGAATTATTGAGAAGCAGTAACTATGATGGAATTCTGCAGTGCAAGTTAATGACATTTCCTCGTGGAGGTGCTGATCTCTGCCATCACTTCAGTTTGTTAACTATAGCCACTGTTTGAATTTTTTTTTCTCTTCATGTACAGTGGTCTCAGCTGTTCTGTGGCAAGCCAGTAGTACACACACGCACACTGCACGGCCACCTTTTGCCCTTCTCTGTCTTAGTGAGGGGCCCGTCTGCCCAGCTCCAGCATGTAGCGGAGAGGAGCATCTGGCCCTTTGTGATTGGAAACTTGCTGGGTAACTGATTCCTTATGCAGAATTAAGGATGCTGAAATAGACCCTGATGACAGCAAAGCTTTCATGAGAGGGTTCAAGAAGTTGACATTGATGCCTTAGAACAGTTGAAAAGGAATAATGACGTGGAAGTGAGCTAATATAAATAATTTAATAGGAAATCTCTGTGCAGTCTCAAATACAGTCCTCTTTTGTTCTAAAATATGTCAGTGTCTGGCTATTTTGCTAGTGTTATGGAGCCAGTATAAAGATCTCGAAAAGTGGTAAAATATTGTCACCAGCAGAATAGCAGTTAGAACATTTCAAAAGAACTGCAGTTTTTCAGGAAACAAATTATGCAAAGCAGCATTGGGGGAGGGAAGGAGAACTTTATGCTTATAGATCTTACCGTTTTACCATTACTCTGTATGTGATCTTAACGGTTTGGGATTTGACACTTTTACAGCATACTGGGCAAAAGTACTGGAAATTCAGTTTCCTGGTGTTGGGGAACGAAATTAAACAAGGCTAGCCTGTTATCCAAGCAACTTGAGAAATATCTGCCTACTTACGTTTAGTAATGCTTTACTCATCAGAACTTTTCATTTTAAAGGGGGTGGGGGAGGGGGAAGAAGCTGATTGCTACTACTGGGTGACAAAATATGAACAATCATCAATGCTGTTCTACACAACAGGGATAGTCACTAATATCCTTTGGAGTAATTGGGGTTATTTGGGGTATCAGTTTAAAAATAAAATGAAACACAATACAGTTAAGTATCACCTTTTTGTATGTTTACTATACTGATGCTTTTAAAATATTTTCTCAGGAGTTGCATTTTCTTTGCACAGTGCATGCCTTTGTGTGTGCTCAGCTGGGAAGTTTCTGTGAACAGACTTTCTGTAGTTTTCGAAGGCTTTTGATTTACTTATGTGGCTTAACAATGTTTTAATAAAAGATTAGAATGTCATATACAGTTGACTTCAGCAGCATGAGTACTGGAACAAAGTACAGTTTCATTAGTCTAGTTCATCTATAACAGTTTTCTGGGTTTGAAGATAACACCTGTATATATACTAAACTAGGAGGCAGTAAATCCTATGCAGGTTTTGGGTTTTTTTTTGCTTGGTTGGTTTTTTTTTTTTTGGTGTGGGGGTGGTGTTTTGTTTTTTTTTTTTTCTGCTCTTTTTTGTCCAGAGTCCTCTTCTGCTATCTGGTGGCAGTCTAATTTCCATTGTGTCCTCTCTGCTATAGAAATACTTAATGTCAGGAAGGAGATATTTACTGGAATACACAAGTCCAGAATTCATCATGATTCAGTGTGAAATCTGCTCACCCTTTGCTCCCCACCCCCTCTTGAATTGGAATGAAATGTGCCTTAAACTGAAGTGAAATACATCACATGCAGCAACAGTGGGCCCTTGCTTCGCCTCTATTCCTGGTGTGAAATCGATACACTATCTTTCCTCCTGACCTGTTCTGTGACCTCCATTGCAGCTTTCATGCTGAACAGCAATTGCTTTGAACAGTCTGGGTCTGCCACAGCTCACAAATGATTCTCAGCTTCTGTCTAAAACTGGTGCTGATAACAAAGGCTTGATTTTAAATAATGCAGTTGTAGTCGTGTTATAATTATAAATTACATAAAAGTGCACGTTCTTCTACTATTAAACACTTTTAATAGCCTGTACAGTATGTGTGCAGCCAGAGTAACTCCGTACTGAGAAGGTGCAGGAGTTCTGTTTCTAAATGTACCTGAAAGTTTGTTGTTTATAGAAGAGAAATGCATCAAAGCTTTTTTTAAGTGGAAACACTTTTTTTCTTTGACTTTATCACTGCCTAATATGGTACGACTATTTTTGTTTTTATGAACATGAATTTTCAGAGGAAGAGCCTGTTGGGTGGTGTGTACATTCAAAGGAAGGGGACTGTTTCTCAAACTGAGGTGTTTTAAAGCTGTTGCAAAACTAAGCAAACCCCAATCCTTTGCTTAAAAAGAAAAATATCAAAACATTGAGGAAAATAAATTCTGCATTCCTGATTACTAACTAATAGCAGTTCTGGAGATATCAGCATTTTGAAGACCTATTTATTTATTTGTGCTTGAGCATGATTTACCAGAGGATTACTGAAAGCAAAGATGAATTGAATATATAATGGGCATTTATGCTTGCACCAAGAAGTCTATTGTGCTATTAGCTAGATTACTTTAATAGCCTTTACTGGCTTTGAAATCAAGAAGCTGCATGAACTGCTGGATAAGCATTAATTTTTCCAGTATTTCTGATAGGAAATAGGATATCTATGGATTTCTATTATGAAATGAATGTTGCTTAATGGAGTGGTCCTCTGCCTTTTTTCTCCCCAAAACAAAAATGTGACTAGCAATTTTGGCATTGTGATTGAAGTAAAAATCAGTTTACCAAGCAATGCTAAACCCTGTAGTGATAGTTGTACTGTCTAGATTTCACTTACTTATGAAACTATAGGGAAAGTGGAATATTGCTCTTCATATACATTTTAACAATGCTTAACTATATAAATTATCAGAGTATTTTGTTATTTCTTCATGTATTCATTCTGGCTGCTACCAGCTTGGTTTTCTTGTATCACTAAAATCCCAGAAGAGAAAGATGTATAATAATGGTGTCTGTATAACCCAGAGAATCATAAAGTGGTTGTGAATCACTGGTGTCAGGCTAAGTAGTATGTTACTAATACAGTTTCTATTTAAGGGATGCCTGTTTGGAACGTTTTCCATTGAACTTCATAGTATTTGTTTTACCATTTCTGCCACACTTCTTTGGAGAACTTAAGGTGTGTAAAACTTGCCACATTTCCAAAATGTATTTATATTGTAATTAATACATTTTGTCTTGAAAATACATCTCATCTAGAGACTCAAGACATACTTATTGATGAGTATCTCACTGTCCAGTAGCAGTATTAAAAAAAGAAACAAACCAACAAAACCAACTAACCAAAAAAAACCCCAAACAAACAAAAACCGAACAAACTCAAACAAAAGAAAACCAACAACAGCAAAAAAATCAAACTCTTAAGAATTCTCTCATGGGTTCATAAGAGTCATGTAGCTGCGAATCAAAACTAAAATAAACAGGTGATGATGCTGGGAAGCTTTTTTGTTTTTCTCCCCTTCTACACAAGTTTGAAAAGCTTTTTTTAAAAAAAAAATAAAAAAAATCCCAAACCTTCTACTGCACTTTTCTGAGGCTTTCAGAGCCACCAGCTGTTTCCTGTCCATTAGTAACTTTAGATTACCTTATGTTTTCACTTATTGTTCATGGAGAGGTGTATCTCAATAGAAGGTGTGTTTCTAAATAGATCCAAGTGAGCAATAAGTAATGAGGAGTTTGTGTGTTTGAGCACTATTTACTGAGAGCATTTTTTCCTTATCCTTTTTGACTGCTAAATGACATCTATGGTTTCCTCGAGGCTTATTTTAATTAATTTTAGACTGATCACAGTTTGGTTTTAAAACTAATTTAAAATATGCACTCTAAACACCGGTGAAGTAACATTGTGTGATATATTCCACTCAGCCTACTATTAAAGAATAAGTATCCCCATTCACTTTTCTGCAAATAGACACAACTTTATATGGTTTCTTGCAGTGTTACACAATAATCATATGTGTATACCCATGATAGAAATTGCACTTTCAAAAAAAGGGGGAGAATTTTTGTAACTTGGGAGTCAATTCCTATTCAGATGTGCATATGTGAATGGTGTGCATGCATGTATCTGCACACAGCAATAAATTCAGCATCTGCAAAAACTTAGGCTCCAAGTAAGCAATGGGGAAAAATAAGTAGCTCGTGTTTCCATGTTGCTGCTGCTATTCCTTAGTAAACGCAGTCTTAGCTGAATATAATCTTTTCTGTGAGTGTATTTTGTGAGGAGCTGCCACACAGTGGTTCAAGAACTGTTCTTGTCACTTAGAAGTTCAAGATCAGTAATCGGGGTCTCTTGTTCATATGAGTAAAAAGCTGGTGAGAAATTTGTAAGACTGTCTAGTGTGCAGAATGTTTCTGAAGCAGCACAATCCTATGCTAATGTAAAAATAAAGTGAATAGTATTTTCACTTCTCCTTTCATGGAATAATCTTCAAACAGCATTTCCCAAACATTTTCTTAAAGCTAAATTCCCTTAACTAGAGGTTTTTAATTATTATTGTGAATATGAGCAAGTAATACAGGGTATGTTCCCTTCAATGAATTGCTGTACAATGGGACTTGATGCTAATTTTACCTTTCCCAAAACTGATATCAAGCAATTTATCTTCTAAATAATACTCCTGAGTACTAAACCTGAAATGTTTTGGCTTCAGCCCAAGTCAAACTTCAGGAAGCTTGTTCTCAGGAGCATATTCCCTACCTTTGAAAACTTAATTGTTATAATGAATAGAATACATGTGTCAAGATATTACTTATGAGTTTTACCTGTTTACTTTCTGTTCCTGAAACAGAAACATCAAGACGACAGCAAACAGCTCACATAAAAGTTTTAGAAGCAAATTATTTTTATTTTTTAAAGGTAGAAAAGATCTCTGTCAGAGAGCTAAACTGCTATACTGGACAAATCCTACCTCTTCATATGAGGGGTTTGGAAAACTTGAGTACTGACTTACAGCAAAAAACACATTTGTCCTGGTGTTCTGCAGAACTGTGCATAAGGCCTTCCTGCATCATGCTGTCCCAGGAGCTTCTGTCAGCAGGAATGGATGAGTAGTAACTATGTGAATCCACCATCAAAAATACTGTATATAGTGGGGACAGTTCTATAGAATCAACAGTTGTTTTTGTTTGCGTGCCTCCACCCCCCTCATTCAAATGTCAGGAAATGAAACCTATTCAGACCACTTAGATTATGGACTGAAGATTGAATTTAGCCCTGTGGGTCTGGTTCTGCTGCTTGTTCTATTCTCTGTCAAAACAATGGCAAAATGAGGGTTCAGGTAATCAAAAGAAGTCTCTTATCCTGATAACAATATGACTAAGGTTAATATAAAAGCATTTTTTTGTCAATTTTACAATAAACAATGCACATTTTATTTAAAAATAAAAAAAGTCTTTAAACTTATATATCAGAAACCAAAATTTCTCCTATGCTTGAAAACAGTACCTTTCTAATTTAATAGAAATTTGTCATCAAATATTAATCAGAATGGGGAAAATACGGTGTGATATTTCTGACTGTCAAAAGTTTCTGAAAATGCCTCCTATTAGATTTATTTATTTATTGTTTTTTTCCTTCTTGAGGAAAATTCAATACGTTTATGAGTATTTTAAAAGAGAATAAGACATGGAAGAAGCTCACTTCTGCTTAGGTTTGTAGAGATTAGAAGAAACTGTGAGTGGCTTCTGAAGCACCTCGCTGAGCTAACAGGCAGCATAATGGCAAGTGATTCATTGCTGACAGATGAAATGTAGTGCACATTGGAAAAAACAATTTGAACTACTCGCACACATTGCTGGGTTCTAAATTAACTATAACCTAGAGGAAATATGCCTGGATGTCACTGTGGACAGCTCAGGGAAAATCTTTGCTTTAGTGTGCAACACTAAACATAAAAGCAAACAAAATGTTAAGCTGTATTGAGAGGGTAGAAAATAGTATTGAAAATGCACCTAATGATACTGTAGTGTGAGCATTACAACTAATATATTGTGGTATATAGATTGATGGTATGACATCACCTGAATAATGTGTTCAGTTCTGATCACTGTGAGAAAAATACAGCAAGAATAGAGCCAGTCTGAAGCAACAAATTATTTGTGCTTAACATGAAGAGGGTGAAGAGATTGAGTAAATATCAAGAGAAATAAAATGAGAAATTAAGGATGTACAAAATACGAACAGATGTGCGCTGAATGCTCTTACTTACTATGCTTATAATGGGAGATGCAAGTGGATATAAAGCAAAATTAAAAGTTGACAAAGAATACAAAAACATACTCAACCTTCCCTCCTATGCTGTATGATTAATTATTGAATTTCATTGTCTTTTACATCCCTGAAATCAAAAATGTAGGAAAATTCAGAAAGGATTTGACATTTGTTGAAGTATTGAGGACATTCACTATTTCAGTAGGGAATGGACAAAGCTTGGGAATTCAAGACCTCACTTCACTTCTGTCTGATACTGACCTGCTCTGTGACCTTGGGCTTCACTTCAGTCTTTCTCAGCTGCAGATGTTTTTAGTTGTAAAGGACCCAGGACAAGACTTATAAAACTATTCAACTGCTTAACTTACAAACAGATGCTAAGCTTCCTATTTAATCAATATGAAGTTAGGTTCCTATGTAAGAATGAACTGTTTGAGTGTTTTGTGTATCTTGTCTACTAAGAGGTCCCTGATGATCTCCATGTAAATAAACTGCATTTCAGTAAAGTTTGGGTTTGGCTTGTTTGTTTGTTTGTTTTTTTCTTGTTTTATGTGACTGCTATGTATGTTAAAGTAGATAAAAACCAGCTACTAACTGTATGGACTTCTAAAATAATCTTAACCTCAGGGCAGATGTTCATCCTTCATGTGCTTATGAAATGCAGCAAAACATCAGACTGGAGTAGCATAATCAATATGGATAATTGCTGCAGTCTGTGCTGCTTTATACCATTAGTGCAGTGGGGGAGTAAGGACAAAAAACCAAACAAAGAAAGACAGACTGGAAATACAGGTTAGTTTATATAATAGTCCAGTGCCATGGAAATGGCTTTAAGTCCTTGTAGCTATATTTTTTTACTATACATTTTGCTAGGAGTTTCCCCATAGAATTGTTTAGGTGGGAAAAGATCTTTAAGATCCACATCCAGCCATTAAGCTGGCACTGCCAATTCTACCACTAAACCATGTCCTTAAGTGCCACATTTACACATCTTTTAAGTGCCTCCAGGGATGGTGACTCAGCCTCTTCCCTGGGCAGCCTGTTCCAAAGCTTGATGGACCCAGTCAGTGAAAAAACTTTTCCTAATATTGAATCTAAACTTCTCCTGGTGCAACTTGAGGCCATTTCCTCTTGTCCTGCTGCTTGTTAGTTGGAAGAAGACGACCTCCACTTCATTATAACCTCCTTTCAGATAGTTGTAGAAAGTGATAAAAGTCTCCTCCGAGTCTCTCCTAGACTAAGGAACCCCTGTTCCCTCAGCTGCTCCTCATAAGACTTGTGCTCCAGACCCTTCATCAGCTGCTTTGTTCTTTAGATGTGCTCTGGCACCTCAATGTCTGTCATGTAGTGTGAGACCCAGAAACGAACACAGGATTTGAGGTGCAGCCTAACCAGTGCCAAGTACAGGGGGAGGACCTGACCCTGTTGGCTGCTCTGTTGCTGATACAGGCCAGGATGATTTTGTCCTTGGCTGCCTGGGCATGAGCTGGCTCATGTTCAGCCATCAAATAACATGACCAGGTCCTCTTCTACAGGCAGCTTTTCAGCCACTCTTCCCTCAGCCTGTAGAATTTCATGGGATTGTTGTGGCCAAACTGCAGGATGTGGCATTTTGCCTCATTGAAACTCACATAACTGGCCTTGGCCTATTGATCCAGCCTGTCCACATCCCTCTGCAGATCAACACTCTGATCCAACTTGGTTGTCTACAAGCTTGGTGAGGGTACACTTGATCCCATCATTTAGGTCATTGATAAAGGTATTAAATGGAACTGGCTCCAGTAGTGAACTTTGGGGAACACCACTTGTGAACCCAGTAAACTGTACACACATCCACACCACAAGCAGATGGGCTCTTCAGGAGAATGCTGTGGGAAATTGTGTCAAAGCCTTTACTAAAGTCTAGGTAGATAATATCTACAGCTTTTCTCTCATCCACTAAATGAATCACCCCTTCCTAGAAGGAGATCAGGTTAGTCAAGCAGGATCTGCCTTTCATAAACACGTGCTGACTGGACCTGATCCCCTAGATGTCCTGTATGTGCCTCAAGATGATTTGCTTCATAAACTTCCCTGACACCAAGGTCAGAATACAGGCCTGCAGTTCCCCAGATCCTCCTTCCAGCCCTTCTTGTAGATGGGAATCACATTTGCTAACTTCCAGTCAATGGGGACCTCCCTGGTTAGCCAGAACTGCTGGTAAATGGTGGAAAGCGTCCTGGGGAGTGCTTCTGTCATCTTGCTCCATGCTCTTGGGTGGATCCCATCTGGCCCCATAATAGACTCGCAGATTTAGTGAAAACAAGTTTTCAATGAAACAAACCCTGTCCTCTGGAAGCAATCAGTGTTGGTATGCTGATACTTGCAGGGTAAGAACAGGGGAGATAAGCTTTTTAGAACAGATTTCTCACTTTTTGAGGGTGGAAGCTCCAATTCATGTTGCTTTTACTGATTAGGAAGCGAATCCCCCAAATTCAAGAGCTTTCCTACTCAGAAAGTCTTCCAACAACAAGCCTGTGTTACTGCAAGCTTGAAAAATTGTGTTGATTTGTGCAGGTGTGGAAAGTAGAAATCGGGGTTAAATGCAGCAGGAACACAGTTAAAGAAGACAGGAACAAAGTTTAAGATAGCTAGAACTTTGCACAATTTCAGACTTATTTTCAAATATTTCATAGAAAATATATTTTAGTGTCTAGAAATTAAATGACCAGGTTTAACTGTAAGCATTGGACCTGAACCTTACCACAATTATGCAGTCAAAATGAGGTGGGGGGGCGGGAGGAGAGGGAAGTTATTCAGTGCAGCTTATCAAGTGTCCCCAGAAATGTTCAAGAACCCAGCAGACCTTTCAGTGTCTTGAGTAAGTACAGTTGGCTAACACCTATCTGTGAAGTGTGCAGTTACAGTGCTTGTTTTTTCCCTGTTGTCCATGTTGTGTTCAGTGAGCTCTCATCCATGTCAGGACAACAGGGAGCCTGAGACCCAGCTTTGTCTTGCATTACCAGTGTATATATAACGCTGAGCATCATTTGCTCCACTGCTGTTCTTGTGGCCTGAATGAATACAAAGTGTGGCAAAATGCTATTTTTTGTCTCTCTCACAAGACAGAAAATTCAAAATAGATGAGTGGCTGCCCCAAAATACCTTCATGTTCTTCTAAGAGGAGCAAAAAGGCAGCCCCTGAAGCTCCCCTCTGATTTGCTTTGCTAGAGTCTGCTGAGAGCAATACATTGAGTAGAATTTCTATGAACTCTTTCATGAAATACCATTGCTAAATTTCTTAATGAACTTAAAAGTTTTGCTTGAATATTTGAAAATCAGGGACTAAACAATACAAAAACTGACAATGCCAGGACAGTCTTAAATGTATTTGGAGTGGGTAATGAGCTATAATCTCCATCTTCTGTAGGAAGCTATGACTTTTTAAAAATAAAAGCATTAGTAAATATGAGGTTTGGATGCTGAAACATTAGGCACATGTATAAGCAGAGTTAATTTTAAAGGAAGTCACCTTGGAATTTGTGTAAAATATTCATACATCCTAACATTGTATCTTTTCTGAAGAAAGAAATTGGATCTCTACAGAAAACTATTAGAATTTTACCTCCTGGCAGGATATATATAAGGGAGTAATTTTAAGGCTTCATATCTACACTTAGAAAGAACTGTAATTCTAGGAACTGTCCTAATTCTGTGCAAGACATGCTAGTCAAGGTGCTGTCTGGTATTTTTGACTTCCACAAAAAAATGGCATTTTTCTAAGAGCCTTATCGTACCAATTCTCAGTGGACATACCGGCTTTATAGAGTCTCTACCTATATGTCAGGTTTAACTCTGATTTTTATTGCTTTCCAAGATTGTTAGCTATTTGCATTGCTTCACTTAAGATTATTATTTTTTTAAATAGTTTAATATCTTACTTATCAGAGAAAATTGGGGTCCAGTTAGTTAAGGTTTCAGTTGTACATGGAACGCGACTTCCTAAGCTTGTCATGCATCAAACTGTTATGGCTGGCAATTGTTTAAAAAAATTCATTTTGTTATGAACTAGCCTGTTTTCAACTGGGCTGTTCAGAGATGGATTGCTTTCTGGAGTTTTTGACAGGTGTAATTGTTAAGGCGTCATCTGTTCTTGTTTGCACAAAATACATTTTAGCCAACTGTAGGACTTGCCCGCTAATCTTTCTCACATCATTCCATTCTTTGCTTGCCACTAGACAAATCCCCTGTTATTTGACCAGATGGTGGAAAATCCATTCTCATGATAAGTTGCTTCTAGTTTGCATTTAGATTACCTGCAAAAATGGAACAATTTACTACTCTGCCTCTAACCATCTCTTTCCTCCTTTTTTCCCTTAGTTTGACTTCTTGTAACTAATTATTTAAATTCTGCCCTGTGAGTTAAAATTAGTCATAGCTTACACGTTCCGCATGTATGTAAATGCACTTAAGTTCCACCTCAAGTTGTATGATGAATCCATCTAGAGTTTAGTGACACGTAAAGATAGGGAGATGAGCTGTCTGATGTGCAAACACAGCAGTTTATAATCCTTTCACATCTGAGGTGATACTTTTGAACTTTTTAGGGAAAGTATTCAGCCTCTAAAAAGCAAGGTCAGGTGCAAGAGTGCACCCAGCATCATCATCATCTTATAGCACACACATCAAGGAATCGAGGACACAAATACTAAGTAAAATACTAGGTTTCATGCAGTATTTGTAGGTATATTGTCTGCTATATTTATAGCTGCTTTGGAAAATAATCTCCTGTACTACAGAGTTAGATAGCTGTAACCTAAAGCTCATTTTTGCCTTTAATATCGTGAAACGGCAAGTTTTACTCTGTATAAAAGCTTATATAAGAATGAGTGTTTGTTTCTCAAACCAGTCAAAACTCAACTAAAATTGGGGTGAGCTAACCAGTGCAAATTGATCAGACTCAAATATTCTGCAGTGCTCTAATTTTTAATACTGAGAAAAA
This sequence comes from Melopsittacus undulatus, assembly GCF_012275295.1. Classification (NCBI taxonomy): domain Eukaryota; kingdom Metazoa; phylum Chordata; class Aves; order Psittaciformes; family Psittaculidae; genus Melopsittacus; species Melopsittacus undulatus. The sequence goes on along the minus strand of NC_047530.1, from coordinate 39,766,983 downwards.
ATACAAGAAATCAATTTCAAAGCATAAAATAGAACACGAATATACAGTACCCAGAGTAAATAGCCAATATACAGTTTTATCTTGAGGTAAATCAATTTTGTATGTGGAACCTGAGAGAGATACTGTCTGCTGACATAATGTGCTAAAAACAAGTTACCAAAATTAATTTGGTACTGATTATCTAAACGTATTTTTCAGAGGGAGGAAAAAGAAACCTGACCAAGACTGATTGTATTGATAATTTTCCATTTTTTTTAATTATTATTTTTTTTAATCCTAACCAGTAAAACTTTCTACTTAGTTTTTGTTTTGGGGGTCTGTTTTTGGCTTTTTTTCTGTTTGTTTCTTTTTAATAAAGAATGCTGAATAAGCTGTCCTGGGAGGTAGTCTTAATTTCTGATCCATTTCTGACCCACAGCCTCATAGTTATCACAAGATATTTAATTATAAATATAAATTATTAAAAGACAGCCAAAATACATTTAGCTGTGTGATGGTGTTAGGCAGCTTCTAAATATGTAAAATGTAAACATAGTCTTTATTCACTATAAAAGCCCATTTATGGAAATGCACTTAACCATGCTAAAATGAGCCTTAACAGTAATGAGGCAAACATCCCCAAAGCATTGCTCTGTGTGATAGCTGCATAGGTAAAAACCTGGTGTGTACTTTGAAATGTATTCCTTGGTGTCTCAGGACTGTTTGCGTTTTCAGGTTAAGTACAGTGAGTAGGCTCTATTCTGTGCTAATTTAGATGCTGTGAAATCTTGATGAAGTCGGTGGGATTTTAAGAGATTTGCATTGATGTCTTACTTGGCTCAGTGTTTTGGGATACGTTTTATTTTTCATTATTATTTACCTTGTAGTGGAGAGGAATGAGGGAAAGTAAAATCTTTAAACAAAATTGTTAGTGAGAATTGGGTAAGGGCTGGGTCCAGAATAGGTCATAGAATTTTCACTTTTCAAGTGGAATCCAGCCTTATGCAGTGCAAAGGAAGACTTACTTCCCTTAGACTAGGATCCACAGCAGCAGCTGTGTTTAGAGCCTTATATATTGCTTAGTTTAAAACCAAAACAGAACAACCTCCACACCCGTCATGCTCCCCATTCTCCAGGAAAAAAAAGTTTTGTATTATAATCGCTTCCTCATCTTTGGTTGCAGCACCTAATTCTGGCTAGGTGTAAAGTAGGATTCTGATTCACAATCTGAAACTAGGTTTGAATCACAGAATGGTTGAGGTTGGAAAGGATCTCTTGTCCAGCTGCTCTTGGTTAGAGAAGCAGAGTTAACCAGAAAGGGTTGCTCAAGATCATGTCCAGGTTGGTGTTGATTATCTCCATGGGTGGAGACTCCACAGCCTCTCCAGGCAACCTGTTCCAATGCTCTGTCACCCTTGCAATAAAAATATGTTTTCTGATGTTCAGATGGAATCTCCTGTGTTTCAGCCTGTCTGTGACCCATTTCAAAAAGAGCAAGGACTGCCCTTATCCTAAAAACTAAAACAAAAGCTAGCTGACAGGTATACTACACTAGCTTGGTACAGTGCATGCTTACTTAGGACCTATTTAATAACGAGGCTGTTGAAACCCACATCTTCCACTTCCCAGAAGAATGCCACCACTACTTCATAATAACGGTTTTCTGCAGTGAGCCGTATTTTACTCCACTTGTTAAACTACTCAAGTAATAGCAATAATCAGTATTACTATTCAAGGTTCATTTGGCCAGAGAACTGGTGGAAGAGCGAGCATAATTTTGAAGCCCTGTGATGAGGGCACTCATCTAGGAAGGATTCTGATAGTTTTTGCAAGTACTGCTTATGCACTTTTGAATGACTCTTTAACATGCTCTCACTGTCTCCGTTTCATCCAATGAACCTGATTTATTTTACTTTTTTTTTAATAGTACCATTGTTTTAACAGGAGGAGTTAATATATCCCTTGTGTCAGAATAGTTATTAAGGAGTCTGTGGGGATGTATAACTGAACCTCCTCTAGCTGAGAGGCTAGTTCTGCATCTTTGCTGAAGCTGTGTAAATAAAACCAGGCTTGTTTTAGGAGAGGAAGAGTTAAAATTAGAGCATGGGTCAGTCAATGTGACAACGCACTGAAGATTTTGAGGCTTGAATTCACTTTGCAGGCACTGCTGTGACCCAAAGTGAAGCGTGTTAGTCTCAGGCACAAGCAACGTAGAAGACACTTTCCTCTTTGGATTTCTTTTTTTCCACATTTCCCTGCAGACAGCACTTGTGTTGCAAATCCCATCTTAAAATACTTGGCTTTCTTTGTATGCTGTGTATGGTGCTTAGGCATCTAACTTGAAGGCCCTGGGTGTCACAATAAATAAGTCTCTCTGTCAATGTCTTAATTGATGAATGCAAGAGTATTGCAGGATTTGGAGATGCTTGGTCCTGCCTTTATCATGTAGCTGTTTCCTCCATCCTGCATATGGGTTCCCATTGGCTTAAAGTAGTGCTGAGGCATGCTTAGACCAGGTTTCCAAATCAAACGAGCAAGGGACCAGGGCTATTAAGACATGAAATGGTGTGTGCTTGCCACTCTGTGAAGGTGCAGTCTTATTGAGGAAGGCCCTCAGTTTCCACAGTAGATATCTTCCTGTTTTCTTGTAAAGCTCTTTGCTGGATAATGATATGAAGTTGTTTCTTTTTTCTTAAACCTCCAGTCTCAAGTTAATGCTGAAACAAATGTGATTTTAAAAAATAAGACTAGTTTAGAGCTATATGAACATAATACTGTAAAAATAATAATGATAAACAGTAATTCAGAATACTTAAAATTCACAGCCTAAAATTCCACTTTTGAAAAAATTTATAAAATTTCTCAAATAATTTAGACTTTATAAATTACCATTGTATTAAGTGGGGAAAAGGTATTAAATTGTGGAAGATACAAAAGCATGTAAAATGTGTTTTTATTCCAGAGAAGAGGGAGGGGGATAAAAAAAGGGAAAATTGGTGGGTACTGTTTTGTGTGCAATTCCCAAGTATACTTTAAAAAAACATTGAATTTTTATAGCAAATTATATTTTCTGCTAACAGGGAGTTGGGGAGGGCTGAATAATAGAATGATTGACAAATCTTTTAGGGCCTGATTTTACAAGATGCTGCGCACCTCCTGATTGCTGCCAATCACTTTCATTTCCTTTCAGTCGATCCGAGAACATATGGCATTATTCAGATGGTGCTGAGCACCTTCAGTCACAGTCCTCATAATGCCACAATATCCTCATTCTGTGCAAATGTGAGAATTGCTGTTGACACTTTAAATTGGAGGGTTATTTGGTCTTTGTCTGGACAAACTCCCAGCTGATATAAATGGATGTTCTGCCTGAGGAGGGATTGCAACAGTAAACAATAAATAATCATTTTTTATAACTACTGTTGTATATACACAAACTATATGAAGTATCAGTTGGGTTCATAAAATTCTTTACCTCTTCCACTTTTATTTGATGGGGAACAAATTCAATTCCATTCTTGTGGAGAACTGAAGTTTAGTTTACTCTCAGTGCAAATTTTGAAAAGTGGAAACTCTGGATGTTATGTGCACAAAGCAGTTGATTTAAAGAGATGAGGTGTTTAATTTAAAAATAAGAAAATACATTTCAACATACTGATTTATCCTGCATTACAGTTACCTGTAGAGAACTTCTAGTCATGTCTATCTGTTTTTGATGCCTCTACAGAATAACTGTCCAGCATCCTCTGCCCAACCAATCAGAATGTAGGAAAATCTACCGATATGACGGAATCTACTGTGAATCTACCTACCAGAAGTATGTTGAAATCTGTGTGAGTCTTGCCTCTAGCTCGTGCATTTAGTGCTCGTGCTCTCCTGCTATTCAGAAATTGCACGTGTGTTGAAAGCGTACACTTCTACCTGTGTGCAAAACCTCTACAGCAAGGACAGAAATATGTTGTTTAATTCTTTGCGATTGTGCTCTAAAAGCTAGAAAGCTGATAAAAAACCCTAAGACTTTACTAAATCTCTTAGGTATGCTTCTGTACAGTGCAATAAACAGGAATGTATACACTAGATAATCTAGGCAAAATGTATTGCACAGGTGTGTCACATCTTAGGGATTTGAAAGGTGTGTTATGTATAAATTAGCTGTCACTTTTTTTCAGTCATGTAATGGAATGATGAGTTGTAATTTGCATAATCCTTTAAGAAGTCAAATTATACTGTCATGTAGCAGACTTAACATGCTAGCTAGGATTTCATAGCTTTGCAGCTAATTAGTATGTACCTTACAGGACAGTTAAATTGAAGTTGAGTCCTCTTGCTTTGCAGTCATTTGCCTTTGTCCGCTGCCCTAACAGAGCCTGCTTTTGTGCGTAACTCAAGATCTGTACTGGTGCTTCTGACAAAAGTGCTGTTGCTGGGGGCAGGCAAATGCAGAGTGCTTGACTTCTTTTGCTTTTGCAGTCAGTGGAGTTTGTTTCACTGTAGTAAGATTTTAATAATCTATTCCTACATATAATTGAAAAGTATATATTTGACAGACATATTGTAGATGATTTTGTATTAATACATTGTAAATGCATTATGAATTTTCTGTTATCTCGCTGGATTTTGAAACTGCTTTCTGTCACTTCGTGTTTGCTTTTCACACTCCAACTACATTCTTGTTTTGTATCACAGTGTTGTTATCATCTTGTTTATAATGGATTTCATGTTCCAAAAACCCCATAACTTCTAAAAATCAATTGTACCCTGCGTTGAAACAAAATGCTTCTGTGGCAAGGCAGTCATGCTCATTATAATTTTTAGGTCAAATTTTCTCCTCTTCTTATTCCATAATCTGCTGCTTGTTGAATCTTTTAGCAATAGGTACAACCATATTAGAGCTGTTACTTTGTGTAAACAAAGAGCATCATGTTGGTTTATGGAAGTGAAAGGGAAAGAGAAATCTAGATTAATCAGTATAATTACAGCATCAGTGTAAACTGGTGATCCAAAATGAAAATCTGACCTCTTGTCTCTGTTTTAGTGAATGGCTATTTCTGGTGTGATATAATTTATTCATGATTTTACATTGACTTATAAATACTTCTTGCACTTTTGGAATTTTTGATAGTTTACCCTTCTATATTTCCAACTAGTGATAGTGTCCAGGGTCACTGCAGCAATCTATATCTAGCATGGTTTTAAGTGTCACTTTAGAACTTTAGTGGTTTACTCCTCTTGCAACTTCAGTAAGTGTAAAAATGTACTCATTTGTTTAAATGTATGAAGCAGATTTGTTGTGCACTATTTATATCAGTTTTTAGAACAACTTCAAGATTTTGAAACTTTGTGGAAATATGAAAACTTGGCATACTTTGTCATGAGCTGAATACAGTCATAGCTTCACTCTGAGTTCTGCAATATAGTTGTCTATCTTTTCTAAAATAGGTGGCACTTATAGTCAGTGTAGTTAAACACAGGTAGTTGTGGTGAACGCAGAATGGAATAGTTACTGTTCACTTACAAGTAGGCATAAAATCGCAAAGAGGCATTGGCTAAATAGCTTTTCAAGAAAAAGCAAGATCCATAAATCAGACTGGCAATGAAAAAGTGCTGGTTTTGACATCTGTTTTTTTCATCCCTGACATGTGAATTTTGAAGTATTGTAGCCCACTTCAGCTCACCTGTAAAAACATAGATTATTTTGGAAAACTAATGGCTAGGTCTTTCTATAGAATATAAATGGCTTTTTGATTAGTGATATTTTGTCTTGGTTACTTTTCCCATGCTATTTAAGCTCTCTGAGGCACTCTTTCTGTTGTCTTCCCAATGAATCTTTTTTTGGTACTTTTGGTAATTTATTTCCAATGATACAAGTTGCTGACAAAAAAAAAAGGAGGAAAAAGTCAAAATATTTTCATGACACTTCTAAAGCTTATACTTTAGTGCTACAAGACATGAATGTGTGGTGCTAGATGCTGATCTGCATGATCAGTCTCCCCCCTGATTGGAATGGGGAAGCCAGGATGGGTGTGAAAAGGCCACTGGAGGTCAACAGAAAGGGTTCTGTGACCCTCTTGTTTCCTGCAGGATAATTTCTGGGCTGGGTGAAAACTGGCAAACTGCATATTCTAAGGGTTAAAGGAATTTTAAGGACTGACCATACAGAGCAGGACAGGACACATAGATGTGGGACCTTGATTATTTTTGTTTTTTCCTCCTCCAACTCATTTTCAAATTATGAGAAGTATTATGCAGAGAAACTACTCTGGATTTATGCTTAACCATGTACATACTGCAGATACTCTGTGTAAAGCTACTTATCAGCTAAAATTGAAACATTCTGATCCTTTCTGTACAAATTTAAAAGGATCATACCATAACCACCTACTCCAAAAATATTTTGCAAAAAACATTTTGGGAAGTAAGCTTTTTAGCCAAATCTTAGTGCTAATGTATGCTAGAAATAACAGGTTTTGAGAGTTCTAAAAAATGTAGAATAAATAAAAAAATGTAGTAAATAAATTATGCTATTAAAAAAGAAAACCTGCAAAAAGCTTCTTGCAACACAAGGTCTTGAGGAGCTAGACTAAAGATTACATTAGTTAATATAGAGAAATAAGCAAAATGGTAAATATTGTAATACAGATCTCTCTAGGCTATTTATGATTCTCTTTCAATTGATTCTCCAATTTAGATATCCCATTTAGAATGGAGTAAAACACAGTTTCAAAAGCACTTGGTGAAAGAATATATTTCTTTATATATATAGATTGCCCCCCGGTTGCCTGCCACTATTGTTGCCATGAGTCTGTGTAGTTTTAGGTGGCTAAGCATGTAAGTATGCTTTTTTAAAAAAAAAGGCTCTAAAGCTTGAAATTATTACAAATTGTTTCTGTGTTCACTAGTGGTAGAGACTGACACACCAAGCATTCCTAGAGGATTGCACTGTTGTGTTTTTTGAAGTAGATGAAATGGCTCATTCTATGGTTTAGTGGGAAGTGTCCCTGCCCATGGCAGGGGAGTTGCAACTAGATGATCGTAAGGTCCTTTCCAGCCCTAACTATTCTATGATTCTATGGCAGTCAATCCGGAAACTTGTCTGTTACTGGCCTGGAGTATGGCTGTCCATCAGCTCCTCAGTATTTCCCCTTTTCCAGTCCCACATCTGTAGCCAGGAATGTCCAGGCTCTTTTATGATATCAGACAAAAATGACAAAAGAAATATTTCTTTTTCAGTTCTAGCTACTTCTCTGTAACCTAGCTGCCAAGGTTTTTTCCTCTTGCCTAGGTTGAAAATCCTTTCTTCTGCTTACTCAGACATCTATGGTTTGCACTCCTGTTCACCTTTGTAAAGTGTCAAATGGTGAACAAAGCCCAGGTTAGATGATCTCCAGAGATAGCTGAAGGGGAGCACAGCTCCCTGCCCATGCCCTATCTTGCTAAATTGCAAGCAGTAATGGCATGTCAAGGGTAAGGGCTTTTTGCCTGTCTGCTGGGAGTCTCTGCAATGTACAAGCAGAGGATATCTATGGGGCTTTTTTGTTTTGTTTTCTTTAGTTTTCTCCTCTCAGCCTAGAAGTTATTCCGTTCATAAAGTGGACCTCCAGAGTGTCACCTGCCCTGGGAGCTAAAAGTCTCAGTTTGGTGACTGTTGCGTGTTATCTCCAAAGCAAGGGTGGAAGAATCATATCTTCCTCATTTTTTCCTGTCCATATTAAAGCACACTTACAAGTCATGTCTCTCTTTAGGAATATGGAGAATAGGGAAGAGTTCTACAGCAAGGTATTTCTCCTGAAATCAATAGCATGGAATAAATATGCAAGAAGAACACCTTACTCATTTAAATCCCAGAAGTATAGCTGTGGTCTTATTAGCACTCTTTCCTTCTTTTCTCAGCAAGTTAGTGAAGTGAGTACAGAACAGGAAGCTCATTGATTTCAGTCTAAAGTGGAGCAATTTTTCCTGGAAGGTGTAGCTTGGCTGTATACACATTGTCATCCTAAGCCTGTAAATGCACAAAACATCCAAACTTGATGGACCAAAATAAGCTCCCCTTAGACTATATGTTGACTCAAGCCCATAAATATTTGTACAACTGAGGAAAGGAGGCACAAGACTGAACCATTCCTGTCAGACTTTGAGGTTTAAATTAAGATTTGTTTATTTATCAAATGGATAAACCAAGAACAGAATGGCTTTGTATGCCCAAGAAATCTCATGGCCCTGGTAGACAACCCAAAAGAGAATGTAAACCTTTTAAGGGGCCAAATGGTTCTCTCAGAGTTTCTAGGAGGGAATTCAACAAGATACAAAACATGGGAAGATGAAAGATTTCTCAGGGCTGTTGAAGCAGTTTGCAGTGCTCATCACCACCTTAATGTGGATAAACCAGTGAAAGAGCTGCAGAGGAGAAGCTAACTGTTACAAACAAAGATTTAGCACTTTGTGAAAGTGGGTTAAAACCCCTGCTGGCTCCTCTGCAGCTGGGCGTCCTGCTTCTGGTCAGTGTATAGTCGTTTAAGAGGCAGCTGATAATGGCTGAGAGGTCATAATCTTTTTGCATCTTTGTTTGTTAGTTGTGGTGTTGCACGTAAATTGACTTACAAAGATGAAAGACTTATCAGGCTTTTTGGTTGTATACTCAACTGATACCATATAGCTGAAGAAAAGGGACAGTAGTCTGAAAGAGTTGTTTTAGCTTCAGGAAAAAAAAATGTAACAGAACAACGAGGCTGCCATTCAGGCTAATGCTGTAGGGTACACAAGGTTGGTTGGTTTGTTTGTTTTTTCTTCCTACAATGACTTCAGTATCCCATGTTTAGGGTAACCTTAGAGAGAACCCACTGAAGGAGCTCCTATTTAGTTTTATCTACTCTACTAAACAGGAAGGAGAGGTCCCATCTTTTTACATTGTGGCTCTTTCTTTGCAGTGGTGTCCCCTCTCAATGTGAATTTAAGTGTATTTGATGATGATTCTATGCATCTCCTCTTCATAAATCTGACCTTTTAGAAAATACTCGTGGAGTAGTTAGGGTTGGAAATGATGTTAAAATCATGTAGTTCCAACCCTTGAAATGTTGAAAACTAATAACCTAATTCATTCTCTACCTGCAAATGGCGGACAAGCCACTTGCTAACTCCTTTTTAATATGTCACCTGATATATACGTACTCAGTGTGAGGCTGCCTGGTGAAAGCTTATCAATATTACAGCTGCTTATGTCTGCTCTCACCTTGGTGTACCTTTGAGCATACGGTGGGTTTTCTGTGCTGAGCTGTTCTAGAGGTCTTTTGCAGGAAAGAAAAAGTCATTAACCAAGTTCAAAAAACATCCAAAAGTGAACTAGTGTCTCCTTATGTGTGAGATATGAGTGGGCTTTCTCTGGGTAAGAAATGAGATTAGCTGTGCCACTTTAAAATGATTAATGATCACAGGGTAGCATTAAGTTGACTATCTAATCCTTAGCTGATTGGAACATTTGAGAGAACAGCACTCAAACATAATTTTTCAATAACAGAAATTTTGTCATGCTTACGTTTCTATTATGACACATGTTGCACTGGCTTTAAAATTTTACTTTGAGATTAATGGAATGTAGCCTGAATAGGGAATAGGTGCGATGTGTACATGTTATCTGAAAATTTTCTTCCACTGAATAAGGGCCATATTTACGTTTACAGTTCAATACAAATGTTAAAGATTCATTTAAGATCTGCAGTATCTAATTCTAATATCTATTCTGAGTTAAATCTTGAAATTAATTGAGTATTGTTCAATTGACCAATTAGGCAATTACCTTTTGCTGTCTTACATGCAGTCCCTTAACCATACCCTTTCAGGAGGATACTAGTCAGTCTAACAGTTCCCTGTTTAAGACAGTTATTTTTGGTATTCTATAGAAATTGGTTTTGCATTTAATTTTCGTTTCAACTCTGAAGGCTTCTTTTTGTGGTGTTTGTGTATGTGTGTGGGGTTTGGTTTTGTTTTTGTTGTTTTTTTTGTAGTGTTTCCTCCCCCCAGTCATCACATTGTTGACTTCAGAAATTGAGATCAATTCAAATTATGTGTGACAGAGGTACTCTGTGTATTCAGCAAGGTTTTGCTTTTCCCATACTCTTTCAGTAGCTTGCTGCTTTGCACAAATGTAGAAGCATTAATACTAAGTATATCCAAAATATATACTTGGGGAAGCAGGGAGCAAGATAACAAGTTCATTTGGCTTACTAACAGTTCATACGAGCATTCAGCTTGGGGGAAAGGGAGGAGGGGGAAAGAGAAATAATTATCCCCCAAATATAAGGATCTAGCTAAATATCTGCCCTAAAGCTCATGTAAGTGACAGGAGCTGCAGTAACAAAGCTATCCTGAAGCATTTTAAGTATGCTTTTGAAAGTTAGAGTTCCTACTCCGTCATCTTTTGATTTAAAAGAACAATATAAGATAGTAACAGTCTCTTGCAACTTCTAGTTATTTTATAATCACCATTTTCCATCTAAAGAACTTCAGATGAAAGAAAATCCTGCCTTTCTTTAGATGAACTGTAGTTACTGTTAAAGTATTATTACCTTATTCTCAGCCTGAAGTTTTCTAACTTTTATGTAGCAGAAACATACCAAATCCAGTACTAAGAAGCCAAAAAATCCCCCTTTAATATTCATGATGCTTCTCAATTCTTCTGCACATTTTGATATTTGTAGAGAGTAGATAATTTATCCTTTTCTTTGACACAGGTTTCTCATTTTTAGCAAGGAATTCTACCAGAATTTGAATGTTTCTTGTGGCCGTTTGAAGTCTTTCTAGTTTGAATACCAGCATAGTCCATTAGTTGTTTCTCTGGTAATGCTCAAGGATCATAGGTACAATAACAACATGGTTCTAGGTTACGTGCTGTTTGAAATGGAAAGATCCTCTGTCTCAACATCAGTAGCGATTTATATAATACTTTTCTGTTGCTACTCTGTGTTTACTTCCTTGTGCATCAAAGGATCTTTTCCCCTGCTCTAGCTAGGGTATTGCACTGTAGGCTAATATTAATTTGGTTATCCACCATTATCCATATGCCTCTTCCTAGGTTATTATATTGTTCTTGTTTGGAATCTGTGCTCTTAGTTATGAGATAATTTTGTGATCAGCTGTGTTAAAGCGCATCTTATTCAGGTAAACCCAGACTGCCATGCAATCTGTGAAACTGACAACTCCCTGGTATTTACCATTTTATTATCTTTTGTGTCATCTGCAAATTTTACTGGGAAGGATTTAATGTTTTCTTTCATATCACTGATTTATTCTTCTGCACAGGTACTCTGTAGGGAATAAAGGGCTCAAGGAGTTCTTTCCCTGCACAGAGTACTTGTGGTAGATCTAATCCATTTTTCAGAGCTGCTGGTCATAATGGCTGGGAGCAGATTAGGGCTGCTGGCACTGATGAGTTGCAACCAAACGGGCAGTGAGTCATGAGCACACTCTACTTGCAGTAGTACGAGAAGGCTGCAGCCTTTCTTTAAAGTAATGTGACACTTGTTTTGCATAGTGATGCTGTCGAAAAGACAATTCTCCTTTGAAAATTTGTGTGTCTGTAGTGATGGCTACTAGTGGATTCCTTTTTTTTTTTTTTTTAGTAAGAAAGAAGCTGTTTCTGGAAACGGAATTGAGTGATTATAGAAACACAGCTAGATTATTTACAATTGGTTAGAAAATTTAGTGAATGTGTTTATCTAAAAAGGGGCAAAGAGGTAGGTTTTGGAAACCCAAAAATCTTTTGTATTAGTTTTCTTCCTAAAGGAACTATTTTTAAGTTCTTTTCCAAATGATGCTTTTATTTAGAACTAAATCAGCCTTTCAAATGACTAGAAGGATTTAATAATGAACTCATCAAGCATAATGTTTTATTAAAAATCAAGTTCAGAGTTTACCAGAAATGAAGCTTTCAGATAACATTTTTCTTTTCCTCACTTTTCTTCCACCCCCCCAAAGTATTTTTTTTGAGCAAACCACAAAATTATACTCTAAAGATTTTATTTTCTTTCCTTTAAGTTGGCTACTTCAGCAGACCTGTGCAGCTCTGTACATTGCTTAAGCTTAAGGTTTAAGCTAAATTGTTTAGCAATCTATTAATTCGCACACCTAACCATAGGGTTTCGTGATACAAGTGTGACAGAACTCATGTTTCACATCCAGATGCAGCATTATCTCTGGAATTCTGACTCACCTGTGACAAAACTATTGACTTTCTGCTAAAATTCCCTTAGGACAGCGGTATCTGTAGTCAATTTTAAGTATTTGTACTGATTTGCTTTCCCTTGAAGACCAATACTGCTCCAGTTAAAACATGCAGAGTTTTAGCACAGTCTGCATCACCTCAAACTGGTAATGCATTTTTTTCTGTATACATCTTGTAAATTTTTTTTTGCAACATTTTTGTGAGGTGCTTATGGTTTTATATGTGTATATGAACATAGAACTTCATACATATAAGCATGTACATAGGCAGTTTTGAAAAGAAAGAAAATACAGTAACTTTCGGGCAAAAAGACAATGGAAACATAAAACATACTTGTACCTGAGTGCAATAGGAAGGTAAAAACTTTTAATTTATGTAACTTTGATTTATAAAGCAATCCTGTGTTATTTAAAACAACAACAAAACAACAATGCCATATGATCTAAAAATATATATAATTAAGATTTGCCTTTGATTTCTGCTAATATAATGTAAGTAAATAAATACCAAACAAAAAAATCTGGGCAACAAGAAGGGAAGAAACAGGCTGTCACACTTTAAAGTTTTCTGCTTGTTGAGCAACAGGAGACACACTAAATTAAGTCCATTTGCCTGTTAGAGTAGCACTGAACTTTGTCTTACGGTTTCGTAAGTGACGTTGGGTCTGTGCCATCTCTGAGGTCACAGACGGCAATACAGAGTAGTTTAAGACGCTTTATCATGTATGATTTAATCAGGCTGCACTATTTAGACTACGTGTTGTGAACTGGGAATAATTTCTGTGTAAAGTCTTTCCAGCTGCATCTATATAAACGGCGAAATTCCCCTATCCTCCACACAAAAGTCAGCTAAATGGACTGTGGGGAACGAAGCAGCAGTTGAACGAATTAATTTGATGTAGCTGTCCATAGCTGGCTGTGACACTGCCGTGTGCTTCCTCCACAGCTGACTTGCAGCCAGGGCCTGTACACGTCTTTGTGGAGTTCTTGGACTGCTGAGTTTCTATGTATTGATTAGTTGTCCACTTGTCTAGAAGTGTCCTGTAGAGTTTTCCACCCTCTTGCTAAATTCCAGTGGTTCATTTACATGCCAGGGCAGTGGCTTCTTTAAGGCTCATGGTTGCAGGGGGCTTTGCTACTTACTGTTAGTACCTTGGCTAACTCTAGGATTGGAGGTCATCCCAGTGTTAGAAGAGGGAACAGTATCACTGTCTCCTTCTTTTGCATATCCTTTCAGGTAAGCTACTCTATGTCCAGTTTCAGGTGGCTGGAACAAGGGGGATGCACAACAGCCCCCTTGCCTCAATAGAAAGTGCCATTTCTGAGAGTACTCTCCACTGGCAATTCTCAGTGATGCGCATATAGACGGTCGTGGTAGCACAAAAAAATTCCAAATTGTGAAACAGCTCGTGTAGCTGCGCTGCAAGGTGCAATTAGTTTGGCAGCCTGTTAGTCCTAGTGCTGTCTGGAAGTACCCTGAGGCTGCAATGTCTTCCCTGTACTAGGCTGTACACTAGGCAGTCCATTGCCTGTATAATCAGTGACTGATACTGATCAATGTGTTCATCATAACTGGGCTTTGGTATAGAGTGTTATGTTGCTTTGTCCCGCAGTATTTACTTTGCCTCAAATATGCTGCCATGCTCTGCATTTTGAGCTGGATGTTGTATGGAAAAGGACATTCATATTTTGCTAACTTGGCAAGTTGAATTCAGCTGGTTTTGTTACTCAGTAGAGATAGAAAAAGATTGAAAAAACTGAGTGAAATAGCTAAGCTAAGATTAAGAGCAGACTATAAGGCAAGGCTAGAATGCATTTTGGTATAGCTTGATCTATTGAAGGTATTTAAAGAGGTGTAGTATCCCACTTGGACAAAGATGCATCAGCAGAAACCTGTGTAGCAGATACTGTTTTACCTGCAAAACTTTTTTAGTGATTTGCTTGTTTTGCTAGTTGGTGATGATTTTCCTGTAGGAGTCAAAGCAGACCATTGCTGATATAGCTGATTATTAGATCCTTAATGCTTTGCCACAGTGGTGTACCATGTTTGCTCTATTGACAAAATGCTCCTAACGCAGATCTCATGTGATTTTAGTAATTCACTTTTTTAATTTCAAAGCTCAACAAAATAAGACTCCTATTGTAGAATTTGAAGGTATGTTAGTTGTTCCATGACTCTGTAATGAATAATCATTGGGATAAAGAGACTGAAGAGCTGTCCTGCATTTAAAACTCAATCCTGTTTTTTATAAAATAATTAAGATGGTGGGTTGTTCTTTTTTCTGGATTTTTTTTTTGGTCATTTGAGACATTCTTATTGTAGCTTGAATTAAGGGTGAGAAATCTAATATTCTGAGTTGCTTCACATATTTCACTTTTGGTCTTCACAGAATCCTGCTGGTAGAGCGATTTGCCTGATTAATTGTGGCAGTGCTAAAGTCCACATGCTTGAGCTGCTTTGCCTTGAAATCAAATGATGTAAATGAAAACTTTCCAAAGTATCCCAAGCTTTTTCACCTCACCAAAAATCTTTCAACCAAAATTGATATGAAAGGCCTGGTGATCATAAACTAGTCAAGCAAAGTGTTTTGCTGCATGCCTTCAGCATCAGCTAGATCTTATGCCTAAGAGAGCATTTTATGGTTATCATAACAGGACAACTTCCTGCTTCCAGGGGTCATAGCATGCTTTTACAATCGCTGCATCGCTCCTTGATTACTGGTGATAGTTATGTTACATGCTGGACACAGAGTGTCAGAGAGAGGCCATTCTGATTCATATCCCCCTTGGGAGCATCAGGCATGTATCCAGACCATGCATCAGCATCAGTGGTAACTGTGGTATTGAAAATGCTAGAAAAAGCATGGAATCAGATAATCATCCATAAAAGAGTCCTGAATGGCTGTGAAGTTCACAGCTGGTAGATTCATATCTTGTGGGAGCATGGTACTGTGTAACAGGCAAAAATCTGTAAGCTTACTAAATAAGTTAAGGCAACTTCATTAGAAAGGGTTTTCTACTGTTTGTTGGATTATTATTGCCTCACCTCCTCCCTAAGTGTACTTGCAGGTTATACAGATCTTTTGTGCAATGCCAGAAGAAGGGCAAATCAACTGTTCCAGGCCTAAGTCGTCTCACAGAGGTGTGAGGTTAATTAGATTTCAGAGGTTAAACTGAAATCTAATTATTGACATTGTTACTAAATAGAATGAAACCCATTCCAGAGTGTCAAAAAAAATTAACTTTTCTGACTTTTGTACACTCCCAGGTTTTTTTTTTTTCATTTATCTTGCTTTGATACTTTGATGTATTCTTGCAGCAATGACTAGTTCACAAGAGTAAAACTAGTCCAAGCAATCAAGTGTTCATCTTTTCCCCCTAGTTTACACCAAATACAATCTATTTTAGATTGAAAAACAGGAATAAATCTTCTGCCTTAATTTGAGGCTTTTATTACAAGTGCACTTTTCCTCAGCAACAGTTTCAGGAGTTGGGAGTTCTTCTCTGAGCTCCTAGGCTTGTGGAGCCTCCTCACCTGTTTGCTTTTTAAAGGGTAGTTAACACTGGCCGTACAGCTTTTGCAAGCGTGGAAGTGTGAGGACTTGGTGGCACAACAGCAATGTGCTCGTGGTTGTGAATGAGAGTTTTCTTGTCTTCTTTTTCCTGATACTGGAGAACACCACAGTCCTGATAGTGTGTGATCCCACTCTTGGTTGCCTATGAATACTCTTTATCTGTGTGCTGTTAGGATACTTGCAATAAGCTGGAGTGCAGCAGAAAATGCAATTTAATGTCAGGTTCTGCAATGGAGCATTAGGCCAAATGCAGTAGTAATTGTAAACCTCCAATTACTGACCTCCCTCCCCCTTTGTGCTTATGTTTTGATACTGAAATTCTCCCCACTGCTAATCTGTACTCCTATTTATTCATTGCTGTACCCACAGCTTCCTTTGTCACTGCTTTTGCTCACTGTTCTTTAACCTTCAGCCATAGAAACATGGGTACATTTTTTGATATGGCAGGCACACCAGCACTCTGTAAAGCTGTCAGGAGTGCTTGGATAGGTAGATCAGTGCCTGATACTGGTTTTAATGTTCCCAGCATTTCCAACCGTGTTTCCTCTGGCTTGAGGCCTGTGTTTGGGAGACCACAGTATGCATTGCAGATGGCACTGCAAACATGTTTGCCAGGGAAAAACAGGTAAACACAATGAAGCAGGAAGGTAATTGGGGAGCTGTACTGTGTAATTTGATTATGGTCTCAGATGGAGGGACTCAGAAAATACTAGTTAAAACATAAATACAGGTGTTACAATGTTTATTATATAGTAGTAAACAATCCACTCAAACATATGAAAATTTAGGTCAGAGCTGTAATTTACTGCACTGGTGAAGAAAAATGTTGTGGTAGAATAAACTCTCATGCTATAGCTTACAGATTTCTTTTTTTTTATGTGGCTTTTCCAGTGATCTGTTTGAAAGCAGATTTAGAATATGAAAACCATGCTTGTTTTTATCCTTATTTTAGTCAGATGAAAAAAGATGCTGATTTGTATATGTACAGGAGAATATTCTAAAAGCATGTTCTACTATGTGATACCAGTATTTAAAAGTGTGCAGTGCATGAGGATTTCTTTTCTCCGAGCCTTTTTTAACCCTTTTGCCCATGTCCCATCTCCTTTCGAGAACTGTTTAGAAAAAAGTCTGGGCACTTAAAATGACACACACACAAAACCAAAATGAAATCAGGTCCCCTGTGCCCTCAACCCCCACAAACAGCTTTCTGGCTTACTAGCGTTTGCTGAAAATGAGAAGGGGTTAGACAAAAATTCTGTTTTCTTCCAAAGCACTGATCACACTTTACAGTTTTCAGTTCCTACAAGCGTAATTGGGTGGCTTTTTTCCCAGAAATTGTTTTTGCAGATTGTCAGAGGAAGATTGAATTTAATGTAAATTCAATAACATCTACCTTCCTTGAGATGTAAGCGTCTTTATTAAATAATAGTTGCTATTACCTTGAACTATTTCAGTTGCCATTTTTGGTCTCTTATTTTCCTTGTGCCTTGCATAGTCACTCACTCCTGGGTGCATAAAATCCTGTCTAATTGGAACAGTAGCATTTTACATTTACTGAAAACTCTTTCTTAGCTGTATGTCATAATACAGTTTAAAATAGGTCTCTACAAAATATCTATAGCATATGGACCAATGAATATTTGTAATGGAAAGAAGCTCACTTATGTGATCTAGAAATTCAGTATAAATACCTAGCTATTTAGGATGATTACCCTTTGGATATATGGTTCATATGGGTGTGTGTGTGTGTGTGTGTAGATCACCATATGAATCTGCAGCATGCCCTGAGTAGCTAATTGCATCTGCAGACAGGTAAGAGTTAGTTTATTGCACTTGTGTGCTTATGTATATAGTCAGGGACATACAAACACATACAACAGGAAAGTTAAATCATTCCCATTAGATTCAGAGCATGCCTATAGAAGAATGCTCAGAGCAGCAGGGAAAAAAAAAGTGCACATTAACCCTGAGTCTTTAAAACTGTAGAGCCAGAGACAGTCACTGACTTGGCTTTGGGAGGAATGGATGGATAATATGCTTACTGAGACAAATAAAACTTGTGCAAGGTGCAGGAGCAGGGTCCCTGGTTAGCTGAAAGTTGGCTGTGGCAGAAGAAATGTCACCAAAGAGACTAACACAGGCTGACTGCTGCAGTGGTGAGAGGAAGCCTGCAGGGATGAGCCTGTGGTCCTCAGAAGGGCCCTGCTTGAAGCCCAAGCAATTCTTATGGTGATGGAGAAACTGAAGAGCCATATTGTCTAAAGCTTTGTGTGCTAGCTAGTAAAGAGTACTTGTTTTTGGAATCCAGGGAAAAATGTGTGTATCTTTTGATTCAACTTTTACATATACTGGAAGGGGTGAGCTCAGAACCACGGGTTTTAGAGCTCTTTGCTTCTGCTCCTGACAGCTGCAGAACAAGGCATTGTCTTGCAGGAATAAAGTAGGCTGTCATGGAGGAGGGAATCAGGAATGCCCATGCCTAGTCATTGTGCCAGGGAAATCACAGTTTCATCAGACCAAATGAGGCTTTAAAGCTCATGGACTTAGTGCAACACAAACAGAGCAGCTAGATGAGTGAAAGGAGTCTTCCGCAGCTGCTACGGTGTTACACATCAGAGGGAAGATCTGTTGTGTGCCAGCTGACTGTTCAGATTTTACAGATTGGTCAGAAACACTGAACGTGTGCTGACTGCAGTTGTAAGATTGCTGGAAAAGCAGACAAGGCCTTTGAGTTCCATATTCATGTAGAAAATGCACATGGAGAGATTTAACTGCTCTGTACAAGTAGCTAATTGCATTACCAGTTTCAATCAGGACACAGCCAAGGAACACTTAGTTAAGACACTTCAGTGTCCCTTCCATAATCACAAGCAAAACACTTTGCTTTGTGACTTTCCTGGGTTTTGGGGATTTTGCTGTGAGCTTTATCCAGGGTTCTTTTGGATGGAGAAAGTTTCCTCATTGTGTAGTGCAGTTTTCTTCCTTCCCTGGACAGTAGAACTGTAGGCATTTGAATTGAAAAAATGTTCAAATCTGACCCAAGACTGCCCCTTGTTAGGTAAACTTCGAGTTTAAATCAGACTATGTATAATGCTGAGTGCTTGTGGCTATTTTTTGGTTAAATGTATCAGGATTTTGGTAAAAGTCCATTATCTGGTTAGGAGCTAAAATCAAATAAAGAACTTTAGAACCCGAATATTTTATGTATTTAAAAATTGGAATCTGAAACAAGGACAGAGGAAACAGCTTATCATTATTTGTAAATTGGAATCACAGATATTACAGTACACTGGAAGATCTAGAGAGTTTTCAGATTTAGAAGGTGGATTTGCTTGTTTTCAGCTGAAATATATTAGGAAAGCAGGATAGAATCCTAAGGTTTTTTTTCTGTTTTATCTATTTTGTGTTTCTAGACTTTGTTTTTAATGTAATTCCTGTTATTGCATCATTAGTGTTCTTTTATCTTTTGTCTCTGAAATGTGTCCTGAACATGCTTTTATCTCTCCTTATTATTGCTTGTAAACCTCATGCTACTTCACCACTGTGGCACAGCTAAAGCTCTTTTCCCTTGCTTAAGCCTACCGCAGTCTCTCTGGCCCTGCTGTCAATCACCAGCTGGATGCTGAGACAATTTTTTTTTATGGCAGCTTCTGTCAGTAGAGAGAAAATATTTTGAAAAATACAGTCTAAAAGCTGAATGTCAGCCTGCTGAGTGGCCTGGTTAAACAGGAGAATTGACTCTGCCAAGTTTTTGTTGTTTAGCTTTTTTTCTTAGTTTAAAAAAAAAGTGACTTGGGGTCTAGCCCAAATAATAAACAAAATAAGACTTTCTTGGCAAGGACTCGGACTCGACTAGCTCACTAAAATTCTTAAGCATCTCTGTGACAGTTTCTGTCTCCACCTTTCCGGTCCCTGTAATGTGGAAGTCTTCAATCTGTTCTGCGTGTCACACAGAGGAGTAGCGAAACCCCCATAAACTCCAGTAACTCTGTCAGGCCCCCTGTAGTTACCTCTTTTGTTTTCTTTTTCAGTAAAAGTGTGTTTCTGAGGTTCAAAATCCTACAATAAGTAGTACTCTGTCTTAACAGGAAGTATTCCTAAAGAGATTCGGGATGTTCTGAACAATTGTATGTGGTCTTTATGACCAGGGCAAAACACGCTCGAAAGATTTAGAGGCAAGGAGCTGCATACTTTTTTAAAACCGCTTTGAGAAAGGATGGTGGGAGCACATGGCATAATGCATAGTAAATCTTGTATTAGAAAGCTGCAAACCCCTTGTTGAGAAGTTGCATTGGTCTCTTGAGCCAGAGAATATTGCTGTCCTACAGATATATTGTTGGAAACTGCATTGAGAAGTGCAGCCTACTTGTTAGTTGATAAATAGAGATTAGAATCATCTACTAGGCTATTTTATGGTGCTTGTTAACAATATTTACCTTCCTAAATTGATTCAGTATAATCCTTGCTATGGCTTCTCCTCATTTCTGGAAGACATATAGATAATGTGGTACTTATATGAAGTCTTGCATGTCACTGAAAACCTGCTATATTTCCTTAGCTGATTTGTGCGACAGGATTATATTAACATAGATTTTGGTATATTTGAGCTCCCATGGGATATGGTGTGTGGTTGATATGACATGACTTGCCTTCAACAGTTGTTTTAACAAGATATCCTTCGTATAAAATATACCAGGCTGAAAGGCATAACTGAGTGAGTTTAGTAAGAAACACTGTTGGCAAAATTCTTCACTTTCATCTTTATCTGATTAATTCAAGGCTGAATGTTACAGAGAGAGTATTTTTAACCTAGCATAGTATTTGGTATGTTTGTTTAAACTTCCCCCCCACCCCTTGAGGGGGGAAACCCAAACCCCAACACTTCCCTCCCCCCAGAAAATAAAATCCACCCACAAAAAGCCAATAAACCCCACACCTAGACCCCCCAACCCCTTTTATCTGTAGTGCAAAATTCTATTCCTATAATTGTTAAACTCATTGCAAATGTATGTGCATTTACTCTAGTTGAAACCCATACTGCTTAAAATATATTCTCACTTCTCCTAAAATCTGCTTTAATAATACATTAATTAACACTTCTGTAGTACTTGGCATATTTAACACACAAGGAAATTTACAGTTCCTAATATTTTAAACTGCGTATCAAATACTAGCATTAGCAAAGAGAAAATACACTGTATGTGAATATAGCATTAAATGCTAAACGTATAATTTACATGTAGCTCAATCTTTAATTTATTAAAAATAGATATACTTTAATGTTTTGATAATACTGCTAATGTTATTTGAATTACTGTTAACATTTTTCCAAATTCCTGCTGATGGCTTATTCTTTTCATCAGTTCTGTGCAGCGACTTAATATCTAATGATAATGATTAACCTTTTCTATAAACAATTTTAGATTTTATGGCAAAATACTGTACACTATGTTTTCTTCTTGCACAGGGTTTCTCATATTGACTGAAAAATATTCAGCTGAATTATCATCTGAACATTCATATCTAAGTACTTATATCAAAAGGCTTTGAATTACCATATATTTCAGAACAGATTTCAGATATAGACACATTTTTACTGTCTCTTGACTTTATGATGCAGGGAAAAGCTTACTATAGGAGGGTACTAAATGGCTGGAGGGTTTGGTAATGGGATGTGGAGACCTTCACCTTAGGTCACTAGTTTGAATGTAGCCCAGGTGGGTGGAAACTAAAACCCATTATCATCTGATAGCTCCTGCATGGCCTGTGTGAAATGAGCTGGTGGTCCCAGGCAACTTCCTAGTGGAAAGATGTCAATATTGCAGAATCATTGTTACAGTTCTCAGAGATTGGGACCTTTGCTCTGGAACTCTTTGCAGAAACATTAGTGACCAGAGTGGGTTTGTTCTGTACCTTAAGTGGTTTAGGGTAGGACATGGCAAAAAGCATAATTGTGCTACAGAATGGAGAATCCACTGACAGTTGTTAGGCCAGGTCTAGCTTTTAAATGCACTTCCCAGAACTGTTTAGCTATATTTGGCTCCCACTGTTATTGCTTACAAGGTACTTCAGAAAAATCCTGCATGCTGCTTATATGTGGAAGCATGGGAGGTGGAAGTGGAAGATCTGAGGGGAAAAAAAATCCAATGAGCCCAGAGAACTTTCTACATTAGTTAACAGTATGTCTATAATCCTGGTTGAATTTTCCTAATTGACTCTCAGACTAGCTGACTGAACCCCTTGGCTTTTTTTGCCTGTAATTTTGCCAGCAGTTTCCAGTTGGTTTAATGATTCTGGTACTAAAGGAGGAAAGTATTATATGTTGTATTATTGTTGGAGGCAGTGAAAGACTCTTAATTGTAATCATTTGATAAAATCAATGCTCAAAACTTAATTGTTGTGGGAAATGGCTGTTTTCCAACCAACCAGTACTTGCTCTCTTACTGTATTTATGCACAGTGGCTTTTGTGTCTGTCTTGAACATGGTCCTGATTAGCTAAAGAAGCTCACCTGGCTGGATAAATGCAACTTCATCAGGCACTGTCTGCTCTTTTGCTTAGGGAATTGGAGGAGATCCCTTTGTCCATAGAATCTTCTGGAAAGCCAGCATGTGCTACTTCATCCTAGAAGTCACAGGAGCAGAGTTGCTGGGGTACCTCACTAGTTACACTGAAATGCACTTCATTTCCTGCATTTTTATTGTCTCATGATGCTGGTGTTTCAGCTTCATTCATGTGCCTCAAACTTGGGCTGGGTACTTGGGTAGAACTACTTTAGAACAGACAGAAATGTGTGTCCATGTTTTTCATAAATTTCAAGGAAATATTTCTTTCTCCTTAAAATATAGTAAGTAGTACCATTAGGGTGAACAGCGAATTAACTAGAAGTAAGATGCTGGGCAACTTTCTGCTGGATATGTTGAATTTCATGTTTCTATCCCAAGACACTGTATAACAGCATATTCTGTATGCATCTTCCCTAACAAACAAATCCAATCCATAACATTAGGCTGCCTGAGTACCCTCACTTCCTCAAATATTCAGTGAGAATTTACAGATACTTAGTTATTTGTCTGTGAGACATTAATACATGCTTCCTTGCAGTGAACATAGTTTACAAAATTGCTGGAGTTTTTTTTGTTTTCCTTGAGACCAGTCAACAAAATCAAAAGTTCTAAGTGCAGTATGTTTCTGTTTTAAAAGAGCATCTGCCTATAATAGACAAATAATAATTATTACCTATTTTGAAAACAGTAAGTATCAAAGTTTTAATAGAGGGTTGTGTATTGTGGAATAGAAGATGCTAACCAATTTGAATGTTGTCTTAAAACATTATGATGTAAACAGTTGCAGGAAGCTTGAACTGTATATTACCTTTTCAACACTAATAGGGAAAAGTTTGGATTGATTTATTATATAGCAATCCTTATCAATTGAATTTATAAATAATGCCCTATTTAACCAGATCTAGCTTGATGAATATTTACGGGGGGGTTTGTTTTTTTCTTTCTTAATGAAATAAAAACAGTTACACCTGACAAAAGAAATTCTGATCGTTTTTAATATTATCTATTAATTCAAAATTAAATAATTGTGCATGTTTATTGCTGTGGCTTTGTTTTTTTTTGGCATGGGTAGTTCCAATTTGTAGTTAACAGAAATCTTTCTATCAATTTACTTTTTCCTAATATGTCTTTTCAAAATACCTGAACCTGGTGCGGTAACTGTGTATGATGATCTAGGGACTGCAGGAGTTAGACAAGTCACAGCAGAGGTTTGTAACTCTTTTAATTTGCTAATCCATGCATGGAGCAACATTTCCAGCATTACCCAGAGATTAAGCCCTAGGGCCAAGGGCAGGGCCTCAATTTTAGTTTGCTAGCGATAGGCATACTGTGGTTAGAACTAGGTCTCTGCTGTGGACAATACCAAGCCTTTTCAATTTAAATTTCAATAACACTAGAAAAATATTAAACATGGAAAACATGAATTAAAAAGAAAAAAGACCACCCTGTCTTTGCATTCAGTCATTTGCTTGGATAAAGCATTTGTTGTAATATCAGAGGACAAAAAATTGTTACTTTTTTAAAAAATTGAAAGAAATTTAAGTGACTACAGTATGTTAATTTTATGCAAAATATTTATTTCTGAAGGTGTGATTATTAATGAGCAATGAACAAAAAAGATAATGATTTTTGTGTAGATGATTGTATTGATGTTTAGCAATGTAATAAGTATTGCAGTGTAATAAGTACTGCAATACAGTTTTTAATAGACTTTTGTTTACTTTGGTTAACTGGTAATTTGTTCCCATTAAGTTAGCTGTTTTTAATGCAGGTCACAGGAATGGTAATCCTTTTATTTGTTGATAGTAACTTTACAAGAGTGGAAAGATTTTGGATGTGTAGATTCAAAAGGTTACAATATCGTGAGTAATAGACACTACTTTATTATAGTGCACCATAAAACCTGTTAAAATTGGAGAAAGCATACCTGGTAGTATTCAGGGTTTGGTTGGTTTTTTTTTTAATTACCTCCCATTTTAAATGTATTTATTTATCTAAAAGGAATATGTGTGTATATTTATAAACACACGCACACACACAGGTTGTTTGGAACTTACAAAAGGAACTCTTCCTGTGCATTAATTTTTATGAACTGGCAGTATTATATAGCTCAAACTAAATACAAATAGAAGAACTGTTTCTAATCACTGCCTTTGGCATTTATTGGAATAACATGTTATGTGGTCATGTATTAATGCTGTATGATTATGAATATGATTATGAATGTAATTGTACAGTTAATTTTCTTCCTGTTAAATTTCTCCAATGCCAATTTTTAAGAAGGTAGCAAAATTATTATGATGTACTTAACCAAAAGGAAGCTGTAGTGGTATCTACGTCCAAATATGTGACACAAAGGTGGTGAATCCTATATGAACTCCAGAAGCTTAACTGGTAGAAAGGGCAAACTGAAGATCAGGTTAATGAGTCCGAGAGGTCTTGAATACTCGCTATTCTGTAGAAGTGCTGCATCCCAGAACAGAGGAGTCAAAGGAAGAACACATTGTCGGCCTTCCTGAAGTGATGCCTCTAAGAGGTAGATCCTAGTCCTGAACATCATGTATACCTGTGACTAGTTACCATTGCTATGAGATCTGTATACACAAAGATTGCAGAATCTGTCAATATGTATACTTTGTGTTAGAGTTACATAGGCATAACTGCAGTAATTAGGTAATCAGGTATGGGGTATCTTTGATATAGCTCTCTCCTTTGTGGAGTCTTCCCTTTTGTATCAGCCCTTCTGTGATACTCATTCACATGCTGAGAAGTTTTTATATCATTAAGCTCAAGTGTGTGTTTTTATTTATTGTCCTTTGAGTTAGGGAACAATGATTGCAGATTTCATTTTGGATCTCTTTGACTTCTTTGTGAATGTTGTTCTTATTAGATACTGAGCCAGTGGGGTCTCATGCCAAACAGTACCATGGCTACAAACTATGTGGTACTGCTGATTAGCCATCAGTGCACTGAGAAATGACAGTTCAGAAGGAGTGTCCTGGAAACTGTAAATCTTAATCCTTTGTCCACTGATATTCTTTCTTAGAGAATGTAGTTCCCTACAATGTTATAAATCATATAAAATCACTGTGCAGTTATGATTTTCATTAAGCATAGTGCAAAAGAATGTTTTTCATCATATCTTTCAATAATCTGTCATATTTTTCATTGCAAATATAATGCAGTTTTTAACAGGCCTCTGATTTTCTGTCAAGTGTTATCTTAGGTCATAGAAAATATAAGGTAATGAGGGTACTGCATTTGTTTCTTAGTCTTTGGATGCAACATGCATACTATTGTATGCTGCAGTTATCACCTCTATATCTATTTTTAAGAAGCCTAAAGTAAATACCTAAAAAACCCCCCTTGCTCAGTGTTTAGACATCAGTTTTTTCCTATGGCTGTCTCAGTATTTTGGGAATAGAATAGTATTAAACAGTAAAGGAACTTGAGTTTTCAAAGGGGGATTTATTTAAATAGCTTCTCCTCATCCTCACGGAAGAGTTCCATGCTGTTTTGTTGCATTAGTTGGGTGTTGAAACTCCCCTGACCACTTCATAATGATTATGAAGTCATACTTACAATAAATAAATCTTGGGTCAGGCTCAGTAGAGACTATAATAAAACTTGGTTCCTTGCCTTTTAATGTTTGAAAGGTAGTAGTGCAGTATGTGTGTGGTCTGAGATTTTTGCAGACGTGATCTGCATTTAATCTGGGAAAATTAATTCCCTAAGCTGCTGGCAGGCAGCATGTACTTGTTAATTATTCAGGTGGATGACAAATGCAGAGCAGAGGTTCTCGCAAAGACAAAGTTTGTATGATGCATGTTTAGTAACTGATAGGCTTGACATTCTGTGGTGTCTTACTCAATGCTAATCCTAATAAGCTGCCTGATGAGATGAACGCCTATCCTCCTGTCCTTTAGAGAGAGAAAACAGAGATTTGAAAGAACTTCATTATAGCAATAAATCCCATACTTTCTCTTATTCCTGGTGAAAAGAGATCTTGTCCCAGTGAAAAACACGAGTCAGAAGAGTAGCATAATACAGTGTATTGAAATGAATAGAAAAATGTATTATAAATGCTTCCACCATAAAAGTAGCTGCAGTTTGTTGTTAGGCCAAGTTTATGCAGTTTAGTTCCCTTCAAATTCTTTAAGGGATCTATGATGGGATCCTATGGATGTATGATTTCACCAAGACTTGCAAATTGCCAGGGAAGTAATTTGAAAGCATTGTCTTTACTGTAGTCATTATTTTCTTTCTCTCTGTTTTTTGGTAGTGAAGTGCTATGCTGTATGTGGTCAGTGACCAGACAGTGGTGAGGGCCAGAGTTACCCATGGACACTGGAAGTATTAATAACTGAGAGGCTGCCAGTGCAAGTGGCTCCTGGATTTTGACAAATGCTTTTATTTGTGGTTGTTTCCTTATGGTTTCTTTCACTATTTCTGTACTTTTATTACAGTAGAAAGAATAATAAAATATTTAACTCCCCCATGACAGTGCAGAGCACCCAGCACCAATCCCAAGTGATGTTTCTTAAGTTATTCTAGGGTATAATGACCAAAGGTGTGTCTTTTGTCTCTTCACTGCTCTTTTCCATATGACACACTTTTCTTGTGGCTAACTGAAAGAATAAAAAGATGGGCTTCTTGAACTGGAAGTTTTCTATAAACTTTAGGTACAAGAAATTGTTTCAGACAGTGTAATTCTTACATAAAAAGAAAACTTTCTACTAGATCACTTGGTTTGGTTTTGATGGGGTTTTTTGCTTTTATAAATTTGGGGTAGGTGGATGTTGGTGAAGAACTCGTGTGTTTTATACTCTTGTGAAACTTATTTCTGTTTGTCTTTGCAACTGCATTTAAACATATCCTGTAGCTCAAATGAACGTGAGGCTGGGAGAGAAGAGTCACTAAATTTATGTCAAGGTGGCAGTGCTTTAGCTTCTTTCAATCCTCCCCCTTTTCTGTATTTGTAGTGGGGGGGGAGAAAGGAGGACAGAGTGATAGGGTCCTGTAGCTCCAGGTTCTAGTACCTTGACAGAGGCCTCTGAAAAAGAACAAGGATGTTCCTGTTTTACAGACTTTCCAGAAGTGTGGTGGGTGGTGCTAATAGCAATTGGAGGACAACATTTAAGTATTTTGACAGGAATATTTTGTGGCTCATGAAGGTTAAAGAATTACAGTAACATAATGCACTTGTTTATCTTTACAAAACACGTGGTACATTGAATCCTAGCTCTGAGCAATCCTCCTGTCTTGAGGTGAAGGAAAATGTTAACTTAATTTACAAGCTAGCAGAGTCCCGGGCCTCTCCAGATTAGAGGCTTTTAATCAAATGAAATTGTAGCTAATAATTGGAACTAGTTTTCTGATGCTAGCTGTGAAATTCATCTGAAATCACCAAACTCATTTCCACAAGGTTTTAAGAGCTGGTTGAAATTAGAGTGTAGCAGGAAAGGGCTTTTGTTTGTTCCACCAATTTATGTATGCTCTTTTCTTTTTCTCTTGCACAAATTGCTGGGCATGGCAATTTCAGTTCCAAGACCACCAAACTTACTTCTGCTGAGATGTAATGTTTGGCTGAAATCAGAGGATATAGGGATAAGGCTTTCGTTTGTTCCACTTATTTACGTATCCTCTTTCCCTTTTTCTTGTGCAAATTGTTGAGCGTGGTGATTGCATTGCTGAGACTTAATTTTACTTAGCAGAAAAATGCATTATGTGCTGTGTAAGTAATTGGTGTCTACAGAGTAATTTCATAAGGTACTTGATGCATAATAGCATGTACTGAGCTATTCATAACATAAGAAAGTTATTTTAGACAGTTTAGCCCCTATGGTTAAGCTCATATTGCAAAGGATAGCCCTCTTTGTGTCATTATCTCTTTCCTTTATTTGCAAATAAAATGAATATTGCATGTGTTTAAATCAGAAATAAATAGAAGAAGCTGTAAGGAAAATAAGAAATAGTAGTGTGCATTTTAGTGAGCAAGTGTGGAAACTGACTTGTTCTTTGAGCAAAAAGCAAAATCCTGGTCACAATTCAGTAATACAAAGAATCCCTACTATACTCCAGCAAACCTTGAAAATGCTATGTGTTAGCAAAACCTCATTAAACTGTCATATACACACTTCGATAAACTTTACAAAATACAATATTTTAAGAATGCCCCATTAAACTGTCATGTACTTTTTCTGCATTTCCTTTGCTATTATTGCTTGATTACCAAGGTATTTGTATGCTAATTGAAGCTTTCTTTTTTTCTTCTAATCGTCCTTCTTCCCTCAGTCATTTGGGGCAGAATCAGAGATGTGCAAGAGAAGCAAACATTTATCTTGGTTTCTCTAAGGAAACTGTTCTTATCTGTGAGATTCCAGAAGAGAATTTGCACTGCCTCTAAACAACATATGCATCAGACCTACTCTTCCCAGAGGCACACCAATTTTACCCATAGGAAGTATTTTTTTTTCACCAATAGGTACATAAATCTGTGACTTCATCCTCTTTGCACCTTGTTATCAGGATCAGATGCAGTGGAATGTTTCATGCCCTGTTGTTCCCTCCCTTTTTATGTTTGCACTCATAGCTTCTTATCAAATGAAATTTGCAGCAGAATATTTGAGTGGCATTCTGACATTGTAAGCTGCTCTTTAGCACCTTGGGAGCAGCGTTTTATCCACTTCCTGGGTGCATCCTAAAATTGTGTTTGACTTCAGGAGGTTAATTATTTGCTGGCTCTTCCCTTTGTAACATCATGATTATGTTGCTGGTGCTCTGAAGTTTTTGGTGGGGGAAAAGTGAGTGTAGGAAAAGACAAAAGAGGTAATGGAAAAGGTCACTTTTTCCTGATCTTAGAATGTTTCAACTGAAGCTCAGCTACATTTGGACACAGAGTATAGTTTCTTTTGCAGGCCATTCTGCATAGAAGCATCACTTTTCCCTGACAGGAGGGGAATGAAACAGAGCTGAATTGGAGCTCATATGGCTGCATTGAATCTTTATTCCTTGACCTGAAACAAAAATAGTTTGAAGAAAGTAGCATCGGTCTAGCCACAAAATGAAAAGAAATTAGAGCCCCATGTAGAGGAACACCCCACCTATTGCTCCACCAGCTGTCTTTGATTGCAGAACTGAGCCACTTCTCTACCTCTTCTGTATTTTAAGCTGTGGCTCTTGCCAAAGCTAGGGAATGAAACACCGGTGCCTATGGGCAGAGTTAGTTTTAGAAGTGAGGGAAGATTTGGGGACAGATATCCCAAGGGTGCATACGTTACTAGATTTAGGATATGAACACATTTCCCTCTCACCTTCCTGAAATGCAGCTGTGGTGATAATCTTCAGTGCCTTGTTTCCTTGCCTCTCAGCAGAGTGCAGTGTGGAAGATCCTAACTGGGAAGAATGGGCCATAACTGTGGCTTGGACTTCAGTATACACGTATTATTCCCAAGGTTTCCTACTTCCTTTGCACAGGAGTACTAGCTGACTGAACCTGAGCTAGAAAACAGCCAAGTTGGCAGAAAAAGGGGGGGGGAAAAACCAAACCCAACCCTAGAACCAAAACCTAAATAAATGTAACCACTCACTTTTGCCTAAGTGTGCATATAACTGTAAAACCATGCTTAAGATATGCCTGCATAAACAAGAACACTTCTATACCAATAGGCTTATATCTCTACCCAGACTGCTTGATATAGAGGACAACAGAAAGATAGTCTTTTGTTGCACACAAGTAATGGAGGAAATACCCAGCTGTTGTCACAAACAGCTGTTGGTTATCATGACTTAATGACTGAGTTTTCCAGTTGCCACTGCAGAATCCTAATACCCAGATCATCACTCCCATCTGTTGTGAAAGTTAAGGAGTGGTTGGGAAGGAATTCTGGAAATAAATTAGATGATAAAGAGCTTCTTAGCTGTTTTCTAATTTTATTTGTGCCAAAGCTTCAGCCAAAGTTTGTAAATCCAGGAATTCCTCATCATGTGGCTCCAGCCTTTGTCACCACTGAAACTGTACCGGGGATTTGTTTATTTTTTCTGTCTTTTCACTGTGCTCATCATTACCATCTTCTCAGTTGTCCTAGGTTCAGTTTAGACAAACAGGAATGCAGCCAGCTTACTCCTCTTGTGAGGGCCTTGAAAACAATAAGATAATAAGACAAGAAGCCCAAAGACTGGTTATAGTTCTAACAGCTTCTGCTTCTTTTCCAAAAACTTCCTGCCTACTATGGCTCTTGTCAGGCTTCACACTTCCTGAGCTTTTCATGGGAAAAAGTGGAAGGAATCAAGATCCAAATCCACTTCAAGCAGGGATAGCAAGCTCTGAAATCAGGTACTCAGTTGGATCAATTCTGAACTGTTGCAGTCAGATGTTGAAAAAATTTGAACAAAAAATTTAAAATCCCATAGAAAGGAATAAAAACCTTCTTGTGCACTGAAAGAGTTTGTGAAGTACAGGGAAGTCAGTCTTTGCATGTGTTGGACATAGTGAGATACATACTCCAGTTGCATCAAACATCTTTGGGTTTGTCAGCCATTCTACCTGGGGTAGCAGAGGGGAAGGATTTCAATACAGAAATATGTAGACTATCAGTAATTGACTCATTATTTCAAAAATAACTCCTGGTTTCAGCTACCGTGTATGGCCATGTGTGAAACTAAGTCCAATGCAGCTCAACCTATTCCTACTGTGAAGGGACTGGCAGTGAGCAGACTCTGCTTGTGACTTCTAAATAAGTTTGTAAAAAGGATTGCCTTCAGAAAAACAATCTTCCATCTTTGGATAATTTTTAGATTTTGTAGGTGTGTGGGACTCTTCCTGACTTTGATTGCAAGCATTCTTTGATGCTCCTATGGTGTGTCTCTTGGGATTAGGATAGCAATAGTGGCTTTTAGTGTTAGCATTGTTTGGGAAGACAATTAAGGTAAACAGTATCAGAGAAACAAACAGAAACAGCCATTGTTCTTTTTTGGGCAAGTTTTATTCCATATATCTGTTTATAATTGAAATGTCATGCAGTAGCTACCCAGCTACCCAGCTCATCTTTCTGTACAGTGCCCAGTCTTGTTTATGATCTAGGTATATCTGCATATTGTGTGATTCTGCTCCACTTGTAACAAATGAAGTAAATCAGGGCTGTTCTTTCATTGTGTCTCTCGGCTCTTTTTCATTCTGAAGATTTCTTCTCAGATAAATGTCTAGGTGGCAGGGGGAAAGTTTATGGCTGTGATTCACTTTGAGATCTGGTCTTACTGCTAGGATATGTATGTTGGATATGACAAGCAAATGTGTGAGAGTTCCTCCATACTAACTGGCAGGAGTAGGTCTGGTCTCACCTGGGAAGTTCTCCTGTATCAATCAAAGTGAGTTTTGTATCTCGGTGTGCCCACAGTGAGGAAAAAAGAATAAACAAAGATTCACAGGGCTTAAGGTGTACTTCACACAATGGCTGCAGTGTTCACAAGTATCTCATTTAGTTAAAGTAAATTTGGGCAGGGGGAAAAGATGCATAAGATCTTTCTCCCCAAAATCATTCTTATTGATATCTAATCTTTCAGTATGTATCAGGCCATAATTCTCATGTCATAGACATCTGGTCATAAAATCATAGAATCATAGAATAGTTAGGGTTGGAAAGGGCCTTAAGATCATCAAGTTCCAACCCCCCTGCCATGGGAAGGGACACCTCACACTAAACCATATCACCCAAGGCTCTCTCCAACCTGGCTTTGAGCATTGCCAGAGATGGAGCATTCACAACTTCCTTGGGCAACCCATTCCAGTGCCTCACCACCCTTACAGTAAAGAACTTCCTCCTTATTTCTAGTCTATACCCTGTTTAAGTTTGAACCCATTGCCCCTTGTTCTTCCACTATAGTCCCTAACAAAGAGTCCCTCCCCAGCATCATTATAGCCCCCCTTCAAATACTGGAAGGCTGCTATGAGGTCTCCACGCAGCCTTCTCTTCTCCAGGCTGAACATCCACAACTTTCTCAGCCTGTCTTCATTCAGGAGGTGCTCCAGCCCCTTGATCATCCTCATGACCCTCCTCTGGACTTGTTCCAACAGTTCCATGTCCTTTTTATGTTGAGGACACCACAATTGCACACAATACTCCAAGTGAGGTCTCACAAGAGCAGAGTAGAGGGGCAGGATCACCTCCTTTGACCTGCTGGTCACGCTCCTCTTGATGCAGCCCAGGATACGGTTGGCTTTCTGAGCTGCAAGTTCCCACTGCTGGCTTGTGTTAAGTTTCTTGTAGACCAGCACCCCCAGGTCCTTCTCTTCAGGGCTGCTCTGAATCACTTCTTTGCCCAACCTGCAGCTGTGCCTGGGATTGCTCTGACCCAGGTGTAGGACCTTACACTTGTCATGGTTAAACTTCATGAGGTTGTCATCAGCCCATCTCACAGGTGTGTCAAGGTCCCTCTGGATGGCATTCCTTCCCTCCAGCATATCAACCAAACCATACAGCTTGGTGTCATTGGCAGACTTGCTGAGGGTGCACTCAATCCCACTGTCCATGTCACTGACAAAGATGTTGAACAAGACCCTACCTGGCCTTGAACACCATCAGGGATAGAACATTCACAGCTTCCTTGGGCAACCCATTCCAGTGCTCACCACCCTTACAAGTAAGAATTTCTTCCTTATATCCAATCTAAACTGTTCACCCTGTTTATCCAATCTAAACTGTATCACCCTGTTTAAGTCTGAACCCGCTACCCCTTGTCCTACCACTACAGTCCCTAATGAAGTGTCCATCCCTAGCATCCCTATAGGCCCCCTTCAGATACTGGAAGGCTGCTATGAGGTCTCCACGCAGCCTTCTCTTCTCCAGGCTGAACATCCACAACTTTCTCAGCCTGTCTTCATTCAGGAGGTGCTCCAGTCCCCTGATCATCCTCGTGGCCCTCCTCTGGACTTGTTCCAACAGTCCCATGTCCTTTTTATGTTGAGGACACCAGAACTGCACACAATACTCCAAGTGAGGTCCCATGAGAGCAGAGCAGAGGGGCAGGATCACCTCCTTTGACCTGCTGGTCACGCTCCTCTTGATGCAGCCCAGGATACGGTTGGCTTTCCGAGCTGCAAGTTCCCACTGCTGGCTTGTGTTAAGTTTCTTGTAGACCAGCACCCCCAAGTCCTTCTCTTCACAGCTGCTCTGAATCACTTCTTTGCCCAACCTGCAGCTGTGCCTGGGATTGCTCTGACACAGGTGTAGGACCTTACACTTGTCATGGTTAAACTTCATGAGGTTGGCATCAGCCCACCTCACAAGCATGTCAAGGTGCCTCTGGATGGCATTCCTTCCCTCCAGCATATCAACCAAACCATACAGCTTGGTGTCATTGGCAGACTTGCTGAGGGTGCACTCAATCCCACTGTCCATGTCACTGACAAAGATGTTGAACAAGACCGGTCCCAACAGAGATCCTTGAGAAGACACCACTCATTACCATTCTCCAGCTGAACATTGAGCCATTGACTACAGCTCTTTGCGTGCAGCCATCCAGCCAGTTCTTTATTCACCGAGTGGTCCACCTATCAAATTGATGTCTCTCCAATTTAGACATGGATGTTGTGTGGGACAGTGTTGAACTCTTTGCACAAGACCAGGTAGATGACATCATCTGCTCTGCCCCTGTCCATCAGTTTCGTAGCCAAATAAAATGATCTTAAATTTTTCTAAGTCTTTTGTTATATTCAGATGCATACTCTCAAATGTTCCCTGTTTATCCACTTCTGATTACTCCTTCTGCCAAAAGGAAGCTTCCATGTCCCTAGTGTTAACATTTCTGTTATCTCTTTCCTAACTTGTCTGAGAAAGTTGGGGCTGTTCAGCCTGGGGAAGAGAAGGCTGCGTGGAGACCTCATAGCAGCCTTCCAGTATCTGAAGGGGGCCTACAGGGATGCTGGGGAGGGACTGTTCATTAGGGACTGTAGCAATAGGACAAGGTGCAACGGGTTCAAACTTAAACAGGGGAAGTTTAGATTTGCTATAAGGAAGAAATTCTTTACTGTAAGAGTGGTGAGGCACTGGAATGGGTTGCCCAGGGAGGTTGTGAATGCTCCATCCCTGGAAGTGTTCAAGGCCAGGTTGGACAGAGCCTTGGGTGACATGGTTTAGTGTGAGGTGTCCCTGCCCATAGCAGGGGGGGCTGGAACTAGATGGTCTTAAAGTCCTTTCCAACCCTAACTATTCTGTGTGATTCTGTATTTTTTCTGTTCCCAACCGATGTATAGATAAAGTCAGTCAATTTCTGAAGTGTTAATATGGATTCCGTATTCTCCTGGCAGTCCGGGATACCATTCGCTGCCTTTGCTCCAACGGCATATTGCTGACTCATGTTCACTTAGTGTCCACCAGGACCCCTAGGTCCTTTTCTGCCAAACTGCTTTCCAGCTGGGTGACTCCAAGTGTAATATTGGCACAGAACTTCACACTTCTCTTTGAACTTAATGAGGTTCCCATCAGCCTATTTCTCCAGCCTATTGATGTCCCTCTGGATGGCAGCATGACCCTTTGGCGTATCAGCCACTACTCCCATTTGTGGGGAGTGTTAGCACACTTACTGAGGATACACTGCCCCATCATCCATTAGATCATTAATAAAGATGTTAAATGTCTTATGTTCCTTGCCTCTTGTGTTGGTGCATATATTTTCACTTTGAGTATCTTTCTAATTTTTCAATCAAATCCCATTCAAAGTTTTCATCCCTATCCTTAAACGTGATCTCAGTTCCTTGTCCAGGTACTTATCCGCTTTTATTGCAGTGCTGCCCTTCTTTCTGCCACTAGCACAAGCTGAGAACGCTTCCTTGTCTCCTCACGCAAACACCGCTTGCATGAGGAATTCCGTTCAAGAAGTAAGTGCCAAAAAGAGCTGGCACACAGCTGGGATGCAGTGATTTACTGACATCTCAGAAAATTGTTGCTGTCGTGGGTAATAGACTGGTGGTGTTTATAACAGTCAAACATGTCTGATAGGGTTTCCATAATAACTGGAAAGAGCATGATTAACCTTACCAGAGAAATTACACTGTAGTGAGAAAAGTCTCTGAGCTAGCTCGTGTTAGAGGTGATCACCACTCACAGCATTCTTCCTCAAGCAATCTGAAAAACTCAGCTCTTGAAACTTATTCTCAGGGTTCTCTTTTGGTACCAAAAAACATTAAGTATGCTTTTATATAAAACATTGTGGCTATTTAGGTCTTCCAAGAATTGCATGACTTAATGGGTCTAACTATACATATCAGTCCTTTTGCTTTATTTCTCTTATGTCCCTTGCCCTGCATATCTGTGGTCAGCTTTGCCTGGGACGTAGGCATTCATGCCTCTGTACTGTTATCCCAGAGTTGTGTGTGTGTGATGATAAAAACAATAATTACTGCAGCTTGTACCTTAGCGAGAATGTTGATATAATAAAGTTCCCTGCTTTGGGGCAGGAGTGTCAGAAATGAGACTGCTTCTGTTGAGGTAGCACTAATGCTATTAAGTTGAACATAAGTAACAGGGCTTTCTGTGGGGTGGTCTTCAGGGGTGTGGGGAAGGAGTTCAAACCACCTGCAGCTTTAGTTCTTTTAGGGAGAATTGCCAAAGTACAGAGTGAAGGCAGGCATGAAAATAAACCTATCAGTGCTGCTAAATTCTGATGGCTCCCATTGTAATGAATTTAGCAGGGAACTGAGCCTTCCCTTGAGTTGTATCTTTCCTATTTGTGATTCTGCTTTCTAAAGGATGCCACTTCACACACACTGTTTATTTCTGCATGTCAAAGAAATTATGATTAAAATTCTGAATGTTCACAAATTCAAGAATTTTCACTGCATAAACACATTGGGGAGGAGTGAGTGTACAGGATGTTATTTGTTTGGAGTGTATTTTATACAGAAGCTCTTTGCCTTCAGAAAAAACTTCAAAGGCAGACAGGGACAAAATGTGACTGGGCAAAGGGAAGATTATTTCTTTATTTTCTTTCCCCACATCAATACCATAAAACCAGGGATAAATTGGGGATGAGATACTGTCCTGGGTGGCTGACGGAGTTTAAACCACGACAGATACATTTGGGATTCCTTTCTTGTAAATGAAGGGTGTTCATGGCTTTTACATAATAGTCTCATGGCAGTATGAGTTGGGCAGCCCCAGGTGGTAGAGCAAAGCAGCAGGCTCTCAAGCAGTACTTGAAGCATGCAGGACTTGGCAGAACACTGACAATGGCATGTTTGTGTTGCGGCAGTATGAATTAACACGCAAAACAACAACAGTGTCATAAAAACAGGCTATGAGAAAATATGTTTTATTCTTTTTTTGTGATGAACTAAGGCTATCTCTAAGTTTCACAAAACAGTGAAAATGAGAGGCATGCAGATGAGGTTACATAGCAGCCATTGAGGGCAGCAAGAAATGGAAGTGCTAAAGAAGGAACTGGTAGCAAAGTAATAGGATATTCAAAACCTGAGAGAGAATTTGTATTTGAACAGTACTCGATGTTGAACACAAGGTCCAGTCTGGGTTGTTTTAAGGTTATGAAACACTTCAAGGATAAGAAACCTTTCCTGGAAATACCCTTTCCTTAGCAGAGTGTTTACAATGAGCCAAGTTTTTGTCAACTATTGTAGCACCAATTAGGACAGTTCCAACAAAGAACATCTAGAATGAATAGTAAAAAGCAGCTGTTCTTCGCTCATCAGGAACAGGAAAACAGTATAAAGAAATACCTTGTTGTCCCATTGACTTACATTTAAATTATGATGTGCTATAAAGTCCTTAAAATCTAATTTTCAATATAACTTTGATCAGAAGGTCTTTTGGGAGGCTGCAGTGACACATTTCCTCTCTAAGCTGGTCAGAACACTGGCCATGATTCAGACCTCCAAGTCCCACCCTGCTAAACAGACACCTCCATGTACTGGAGCCAGCAAGTTGCCTAGAGGGGTGTTGGACCTTAAACATCTAAATAGTTAGATTCTTTGCTAAATAGCCTATATTTTGGTCTTCTTACAGAAACTCCTGCAGGCAGTTCCTCTGAAGGATGTATTTAATTTTGTCTGTTGCTTGAAAAGTGATTAGAATGCTGTCAAAGCAAAGTACTTCCAGGTGGCATCCAAACACAGCTTAAGTGCACTGAGTGGTCTGAGTGGTCTCGCGTGACTTGGAAGTTTCTCATCCACCCAGCCATGTTTTAGTGTATGTACTTCCAATTTTACCACAAAGGAATATTTTCCAGATGGTGTTCAAATATATTTGATTCACCTTCTATAGACTGCATTTGCTCTGTCAAACAAATGTGTTGGTTCTTCTCAAGTCACTTACATTGGGATATATGTTCAGCAAATGGACGGAGAAAATGAACCATACTGCAAAAATCTTTTTTTTTTTTTTTTTAGCCACTTTTTCTCATCTCTGTCTTTTAACAGAGGTCTCTAGCAACACATTACATTGTTTCTTTGTGGGTTTCTATTTTATAAAACCACACCTTTTGTTATCTCTCTTTTTTTGTTTCTGGTTAGAATGTGTTTGTTTAGGTGCTAGCTTTGACTACTTTTGGTCTGAGATTGCTCTCAAATTTTTCAGTAAATATGAAGCTTGGAAACGTAAACTTGAAATCAGTAAATGTTCCAGTTTTAAAACTTGCGAGTCCTTGCATGTATGAAGAATGTAGAATAGCAATAGCGGAATATGTTGTGTGAAACCTCTTCCTTTTAACTGCAAGTGGATTTATGATCACAGTATCTATATTCGACTATATATTTGTATATTTTGTATTCAAAATTCTTTTCCCTCAGGAAGAAACAAAGAAGCAAACAACAGAAACCACCTCTGATTAAGCAGACCTAGCAGGATAAAGTACTCCTGCAACTGTTCTTTTCCTAGTACTGTAAACTGAATGGATATACTAATTTGTGATTATTTTTGCAAGTAATATTTAAAAGATTTTGCTAAGATGCTGTGGGTAAATATCACTTATTACAGCCTGTATTTTATGCCTCTATTTTTAAGTGCTGTCCAATGTGTAGTGAGGCAACTTTCATCACTAAAATCAGAGCACTGAACAATATCAGTTTTCAGATTTCTATCAAGGAAAACAGGGTGAGTTCACAAAAGAATTTCTTTACGTAATACATAAAGTCTGATTGAGTTGCCAAATCATAGAACTGACTACAAACTCTTTTTATTCTAGGAACGTAAAAATCTCTTCAGTAACTAAAAAACTTTTATAAAGTTAAAAGCTTGTCTTGGATAAGCCATAAAACCAAGAAGTGACTGTATTGCCTCCCAGCTGTGTTATATTTGTGCTAATTTCAAGTCCAAGTCATCAAGGAGTTCAAAAGAGTGACATATTTAATTTCGACTTGAACAACAATCACAAAGGCAATCTTTTGGTTCTTTTCCAAAATTATACTACAATACTGTAAAAGCAACAGTCTTGTTTTGCTGTTTTGGGAATGCTAGATAGTAACAGGGTACATTACCAGACTTGGCAAGAGCTAATTTTCATTAGCTTTCAGCTATTAGACAAGTTGTAAGTTGCTACCATTAACAAAATGCCAATAATGCAGTCATATATCAGGCATTCTTTGTTTAGAGGAATGTCGATCAGAACCCACTCTGGAAATTATAAAGTGGATGAGAGAGGTTGCTTTTGGATATAATTTGATAAAAATATAACATAGTAATAAGTATTGATTACCTAATCTAATTTTTATTCATTAAAACCTTTAAAAAATATTTGATTAAAGGGTCAGATTGTTCTTCTCTGTAGAAATCCTTGATGGAGGGGTAAGAACCTTCCTAAAGCATCCTTCAGAGATTTTTTGCAGATTTTTTTTATACCAAGAGCCATTCAAATAATTCCACACCCTTTTTTCACCTAATCCACCCAAGCTTTGCTTTTTGTTGACATTTGTAGCATTCCTTCTGCTTAGATGCCTGATATGTTCTCAAATTCCCTGACAGTAAACCCTGTGGAAGGCCAGGTTGGCAGGGTGCTACTGGCTATACAATATTACTGGCTTAATCAACATTTCTTGTTTCACTAAACTATTTAGGTAGAGGATAATCTGCATGCACTGAGTGGGTCTGCAGGAAATGCCCAAGGATGTGACCATTAACAGAGATAGGCTTAATTGGTTTCTAGAAAATATAGTGTCAGCTGTTTGTCTTTACAGACGTTTAGTCACCTTAACTTCAGGCTAATCAGGCTAATTAGAAGGGAAATACAGCTAATATTTTCCCTGTTTTGCAATGATTGGCCTTTTTGGTTGGTTTGGTTTTGGTTGATTTGTGATATGTTGGGTGTTTGCTTTTTTTTTGTCTTTTTTTTGTGGTTTTGGTTGTGGGTTGTTTCTTTTTGTGTGTGGGGGGTTTTTTGTTGTTTTTTGTTTCTTTGGTTGGGTTTTTGTTTGTTTTGTTAGGTTTTTTTTGTGTTTTTTTGTTTTTTTTTTTCCCTATTTTTCCTGCACCCTTTGGTTTACATTTATGGACATTTTGCCTTTTTTAGTGGCCACAAAAACAGTTAAGCCTCTGATTTAGTAAATCTTGACCCATTTTCTGATTGGCTTCATAATGCATTGACTAGAAAAGAACAGCTACATGATTATAGTTAAAGAGGCAAAAAATATTGAAAATCAGGGATTTAATTGCATTTTTGTTTGATATTTGATACCATGGCCTTTAGAGGTACAGTCATTTTGAAAGGCCACCATTTTGCTCAGCAAACCCTTCCTGTAGAACAAAGTGTTTTGGGCTGCCACTCCCAGATGGGGCTCCTGCCCCACCAGAATCCAGCATGGTTGCAAAACTGCAAAACTGGCTCTAATGATCGTCTTCAAATGCTATGTCTGCATTCAATAATGTCTCCCAAAGTTTGCTCACTCGTGTTTTGAAATGATGGCAGTTTAAACCAGCACGTCAGTTTCTTCAGTTCTTTCGGGGGGTTGATGTGGGGGTGGATTTTTATTTTTTATTTTTTTTGTGAGGGAGACAACTGTTTAATCTACATCTTTAGTTACTTAAAATATTTCAGTCTGTTTTCCTTTTGTTAGTGTTTATTTAAATGTAACCCAGAGTCAGTATGCTTCAGATACTTTGCACTTGCTTGATCTCTTATAACTCACTACATTAATACATTATCTGGAAATCAAGTGTGCTTACCTCTGTGAAAGAGTGAAATTCATCCTGCGTACTGCTACCATTCCTAAGGCCTGCACATCTTTAAAATCCTGCTTAAGCCCTGAAATAAACTGTGCAAGTATGTTTTTATTAAAGCACAGGCACCAACCATGAACTGGACCTGTGAATGTAATGGTTTTAACCTAGACATACTGGCTTGATGCTGTCCTTGTTGAAGCTGGAGGCTGAAATTTTTATTAGCTTTTGTAGTTCAGATTTAATCCCTAACTGACTCTTTCCAGACAAGCAAAATAATCGGAAATGTTTCTGTGCTCAGATTTGCAGGGCACTGTTGACTGTGGTGCTATGGGCATGATTTCATGTAGTTCACTGAGCTTGCACTTCAGCTAGGTTTTAAACTGATGAAGTTTAAAACAGTGTAGTCAGGGAAACTCAGTGCTGGACAGAGGAAGGAGATAAATCAGTTAATGTGAATCAAGACAAGCTGTTTCTATTCTATTCTGTTTGCTGCTATGAGTAAAATAAATATTTCTCCCAGTTAGTTCTTGTGGCTAATTAGACCGACCCATCAGACTTGGCTGGTTGGAAAGAAAGTTTTCAAGTAGGCTTGGTCCCTTTCTGATTGAATCTAGTTAGGCTTTGATGCTGATCATTCACACCAGTAGGAAAGCCAAGTAACCTAGTCACAGTGAATACCAAATAGAGATCTAAAGGTTGATCCTCTGCTGCTAAACTGAAGCTTAGCTTTTGGGTGAATGGCCTATGTGTTTTTTATCTAGGTAGGGAGTGTCAAAGGTGTGGCCCACTTCCTGGGATTTGTTAATGGGAGTCCTATGGATCAGGCAGAGAGCACATGGTCGCTGAATGCCACCTGGTTCTTAAAAGCTTGAAGTGCGATGCATGCATGATAAAAGTAAACTACAGTTTCTCTGAAAAATTTTGTGTCTTTTCAAGCCCTTGGTTTGTTATCTTTCTCACTGTGTTTTCCAGTAGCAGGTCATGGGGCAGAATGGGCTATTGCTTCCCTTGTGAGCTTCACAGGCAGTTGTGCTGACAGCTCTTGAGTTGCCTCTGGGTCTGTCATACAGTAAAGCTGCTGATGGGCTTTCTGTGTTGCTTACCAAGCTACTGTGGGTTTAACCATTCCTCCTTCCTGAGATGTGAGGTATGGTTGAATTCCCTTATTTAAATGAAGCACACCAAGGTCTTCAACTTCTGTACTTCTATCACATTAGTGGATATGAGGGCAAAGATATTGCTATAGTTAGTGCCATTGCTTTACTTCCAGCCTTTCTTAGCAGTGGGGAATTAATGGAATTAACAGAAAGATGTGACTGGAGTTATTAGAGAGCAGGTAAATGGGAAGCTTAACTCTTGATTTTTTACACTATTAATAAGAATAGTAAAACATTAGAGCCAAAGATCTCTTAAAAGCCATAGTAAAAGGAAGAAGAGAGGAAAAAAAAATAATGTTTTTAAATTTCATAATGCAGAAGGAGCATTGAGTTAAACAGGGGAAAAAGGAATTAAGAGGTTTGCAAATGCAACTGGTTTTCTGGCACTAGAAAATTCTTAAGAGAATTCTGTGATATGCAAGAGCATAGGAGTCTTGAAAATTCAGAGCCTTGAAATAGCTGTTAACATGTTTTCAGTCCTGTGACAGTCCTTCTGTATTAAAATCCGGTTTCAAATTTTATCAAATCTGCAACAAACCCATTGAATCACCAAATGTAGTCTTTTTTTAAAGATATATTTAAAAATGCTGTGACAAATCAATATAAAAATGTATCTAAAATTATAAGTACAAATCAAATGTTGTTCTTGACTGTTTGCTTATATTGAAATGATATTATTTTATGTGAAGTATGTGTAATAGAGCATTAGATTTGAAAACTGTGTTGAATATTATTTCTGACAGCCTTTTTTAGGTTCACTAAAATTCCAATAATTCAGTACAGTATTGAAGTTGATTCCAGAGAAAAATTTAATATAAACTGCTTGCCTGCCAGCTTCAACATAGTTCCCGAGTATTGAAATGGTTTGACACATTGAAATTTAAAGTGCATTTGTCATATCTATTGGGGGAGTATTTTATGTGATCACATCTAACAAAATGCAAGTCAGAGTAAAACTTAATGTTAGTGTTCTATTTTTACCCCTTTCTTCTAAAAAGGGGAAAAAAGAAAACATCAGGAAATATAAGCTACTGTAAGTAATAAAAGTACAAAATCTTATCTGGTAATGTCATATTGACCCTCAAGTAATTTCTGTTGCATACTGTTTTAATGGTTTCATATAATGCAGATGTTATGTTGCAGCGATGTGCAAGTGTTCTATAAATGTTCATTTATAAAACTTCTGTATGCTCTTTGTCCTTGCATGAGCATTTCTGCATTTTACACACAAATGTTTTATATGTATCCTGAGGAGAGATTAACTTGTGGTGACCACTGCAGCATAAATTCACAAAAAAAAAATCTTTTTTCTCTCTGTTAAAACATTAGATTTACCAATTTACCTTACAGTAAAGATTGTAAAAAGGCAATGGGAATGTATGCTATTCTGATACTTAACAAAACATATTTGTGTTAACACAAGGCTTCATTTAGGTTCTGTGGAATTCTGTCACATCAGTGGTCATACAGAGCTGAAGTAGAGCAGTTAGGCTAAGGTTAGGGATGTAAATGAAAAACTCTGAAGCAGATGAGCCCTAATAGTTAGACAGCAGGAAGCTCCTGTTAATGCCTTGTCCATGCATTTCATGCATGGAGGCTTTAGAAGGATAACACTAAAGTGTTCCATAAGTGTAGGTGCCTAATTTCATGATGCTGTAGCTGCCTGATGCTAAGCGTGGACCTTAGTGATTTTATTAGCTTCACAAACTGCCTGAAAAGGATGTATGGTGTGTGTTCACATGCTATAGTTGTTATAAAGCAAGCTCTGCTGCTGCTTTAAAATGTCCCAGGGCTTTCCTGGGGAGGAGAGCAGAGCAAAGAAGTTTTGTTCCTGGGGCTTATGCCCAAGGATAGACTTGATTGTAAAATACAGTTTCTTAAATTTTCTTGATCTTTAGAGGCATTTTTGTACTTAGTCTGGTCCTTTGATAATTTGATGGCATTACTTTGAATAAGTTTGC
Organism: Melopsittacus undulatus; assembly: GCF_012275295.1. Taxonomy (NCBI): domain Eukaryota; kingdom Metazoa; phylum Chordata; class Aves; order Psittaciformes; family Psittaculidae; genus Melopsittacus; species Melopsittacus undulatus. The sequence continues at coordinate 39,723,372 of NC_047530.1, read as the reverse complement.
TTATAGTTTGCTAGGTATTATATTTCTTTTTTTTGCCACTAGCTGTTTTACTAGTCTTCAGTCTTCTAGTCCAATCATATTCAATCTTAAAGCATTCCCAAACAATGCTTTTCTATTAGCATTGTAATCCAGTGATTTTTATTTTATTTTATTTTTTTTTTACCTTTAGATTTAGTTTTCCTGGATATCAAGGCAAGTCTTTTGGACCAAAAATCTACATGTGCTACAGGAAGGAACTAAGCCCCATGTTTTTCCTTCTAATATTATAAAAGGAATACTATTTTAATAGAGTTTAAAAAGTACATGTACTTTAATACTGTGCCTCGCTACAACTGGGAATATGCAAAACTTCACATGAATTTGAGGATTTGTGTTGCTTGGCAATTCGCGTGGGGGTTTAAGATTAACAGGTTACAAGCAGAAATACACCCATTTGTTATTGAACATCTCTGTTGCGATATAGAAGTGAATACTGAGGAGTGAGCTACATATTTTGGAGAGGCAGGGAACATGACAGGGAAACTTTCAAATGAAACTTGGACTTTTTTTTTTGCTGTAGATTTGAAAATAAGTCCAGAAGGATGAGCTTAATACAATATGTGGCAAGTGGCCTGCATTTGTCTGGAGAATTCCTCTAGGGCAAGACAGCTCAGCAAACACATAAATCCTTTTTTCTCTGTTATCTAGTAGCACATTTAGTTGCCATGGGAATTTTATTTATGCAGCAGATCCTCCGCAGTTCAGTTTGTGCCTAAAGTTTAACTGTACAGCTGTTACTGTAAATACTACATGGCAATATTTTCAAAACACAACACCTTTGAACAGAAAGAACGTCTTCTATTATTGATTTTGTTATGTTATCAAAATACCATTTTGATTACACTAGGATAATGTTTCCCCCAAAAGATTCATAAGTTGATCTAAAGTGTGCCCCTCCTATACAATGTGCCCCTTCCTAACAGTTATTTATTTATTTAGAAAACTACATCCAGCATTTTATCTGAAGAATGTATTACAGCAAGTGAAATTTGGTAACTTGCAGGAGAGAACTTCACATGAATACAAAGTGCATACACAGCTCTCTGCTTACTTACAGGCTATTGGTTTTCCTTATTTGCCATATGCAATAAAAATTAACATAGATCTTATTTTAGATATTTTTTTGTTTATTTGTAGTTCTGCTTTGCTTGCTGGAGACATGAGAAGAGTTTCAAGTTCATTGGCTGTGGTCTGATTATTAGAAACAAATTTGTTTTAATCCATATTTGTGCAACAACAAATAAATTACTAAAGTTTTCTTTGTGCAAAACAGTATGGGTTTATGAATGAAACATAGAATTTGTGCTTTTTTAAGAGTGAAGAGATTATCTAACCCTGTTTGTATCCTGACCCATTCTCTGTAATCCCTAGATTGCAGAGCATATTAACCAGAAGAATTACAAATAAATAGTTATAGCACTGAGAAATCAGCATTACTTTGCTATTGATTTGAAAGTTTTCTCTGTAGATAAATGAAATACTTAATCTTTAAAAAAAGCCAAACCAAACAAAAACAAACAAACAAAAAAACCAACAAACCAACTCTGAACAATTTATTCTACAGTTCTTCTTTACATAAGTACAGATGTGATCGAAATACAGAATTACAGCTTCAAGACAAAATTGTAGTGTTAGATTTAATTTTTCTTCTTTTTTTTTTTTTTTGGCACAAATCATATTGGTTTTACATCAAACCATGTTCCTGTAGTAAGTTAGTAACAAGATTCCTGGTATAAGCACATCATTTCCAGGTATTTCCTCTTTCAGTATAAACTGAATATTCAGAAAATAAATTCCAGCAAGATTAATAGAATTAATTAAATGCTTTAAACAGCAGCAACATGGAGATCTTGAATTTTGCTGTTCAGGTGGTGGTTTGGGTCCTCTGCAACTTGTTTGCTGTTAATCTTGATTCTAGAGAACAAAAGTGCTATCTCTGCCTGGACAAATTGCTGATGAAACTTAACTGTGTATTAAACTAGGCTGGATGGTAAATGTATGTAACTCAATAGAGCACTTAATTCCCTTTTCACCAGTAGTCATTTAAAAGTAGATAGGGAGGGCTGAGGGGTGGGAGCATATATTTGCTGACAGTTTTGCTCATTGCCTGTGAGAAAAAGAGTTTATTGTCTGGCTGATGGATGCTATGTGGACAAAGGCTGGTCAGGAAATTTTCTTGGTCAGGATTTGAGACCTGCTCAGTATTTATTTTGCTCCAGTACTATTGATTATTAAAAATCTGGTATGGAGAACTAGATCAACAGTCTTAGAGGGCTGGAACTGAAGCTTTGGTATCATGCTGTGAATGTTTTGGTGGACTTAGTGGGTTTAAGACAATTTTCATATTTAAGAATGTGCTAAGTTGATATGCAATCATATACAGCCACATCTACTGCAACAGATAGAAATCCTTCTTTCTGCTGTGAGGCATGAGATCATATGGAACATGGGTATTGCTCTTGCTTCGATACTGACAGAAGCTGTCTATCTTGCTCATATCTGAGGTGCTTCTCAGAACTCTTCACACAAGAATAATCCTGGAGGTTACTCAGGAGTAATGTTTGTTGTGGACTGGAGAATGAAAGACCATGAGCATCTAAATTTAAAATGTTCATGCACAGGAAATGAGTGCATTGATTGGTCCTGTCTCTTTGTGGCATTAGGAATTCTTAGATAGAGCTTTTCCTCTTTTTCAGATGATGTGGGTTGATGAAATTTTCTGAATGCAGAAAAAACTTGTGTCTTATGTATCTTATTCAAATATGATTGAAAGATGTCCTGACTCTTACTGCATAACTACCTTAATGGGGCAAAACCCTGGAGTGCTGCAGTTGCTTTAGACAACAGTAACAGGAACTTCCTGAAACCTGACATGTTCGGCAGAGAAACATGGCACTTTTGGGGGGATTACTCTGAGAAAATGGTGAGCCTGCCATCTCTAAGTGTATTCAAATTTAGATTGGCTAACTTTCTATAGTATATATGTTATCCAGTAGTATCACTAGTTTCAATAGAGAAGTTCAGAAGCTATTAGCTGAAAGTCAATAATTGGTGATGTTAAAGGTCAAAATTAGATAACCTAACAAGTCTTTTCTGTCTTATATTTCATAATGGGTGATCTGTTACGGGGTTAAACTATACTGTTTGTTGTTGCACACCTATAGATTCTCCTGAATGTGATCTGAACACAGAAGAGGTGAACTTTCATCCTTTACATGATGCAGTGGGAGCATAGTGAATTCCCAATAGTACATCTCTGAGAAGTAAAATATTAGCAGTGTTCTCATAAAATTCCTGGAGGCATATATATAGCTTTCTCTACACTAAAAGCACAAATCTTTTAATTCATAACATGGATTTTTTTTTCCTGATAATTCTGGAAGTTTCTTTAATAGAATTCACATGTTTAACTTAACATCCAGGAATTGGGTGTCATTGCTGCTCTCAGTCCAGAAATAGTTAGATGTCTGGCAAAAACTGTGTGTTACTATTGTACAACTTGGTGCTTTTTATGTAGAGTTTTTTTAACCATAGAATATTTGACTTTTAAAGGTCTTTTACACCACCACCATCAACCCCTTCCCCAAATCCTACCATAGTGAGCAGCCACATCTTCAACTACATCAAGGTGCTCATAGCCCCATCCAACCTGACCCTGAATGTTTCCAGGGATGGGGCATCTACCACCATTCTGGGCAACCTGTTCCAGTGTTTCACCACCCTCATCCTAAAAAATTTCTTCTTTCCTGCTTATAGCTAGTCTGAATCTGCCCTCTTTTAGTTTAAAACCATCACCTCTTGTCCTATTGCAACAGATCCTGCTAAAAAGTTTTCCCTCATCTTATAAAACCCCTTTAAGTATTGAAAGGATACAGTAAGGTGTCTTTGGAGCATTCCCTTCTCCAGGCTCAACAACCCCAACTCCCTCAGCCTGTCTTCATAGGAGAGGTGTTCTAGCTAGAAGCTCTCTGATCATCTTTGGATTTGCTCCAGCAGATCCGTGTCTTGCCTGTGCTGAGGACTCCAGAGCTGGATACAGTACTCCAGGTGTGGTGACTTACCAGTGCAGAGTAGAGGGGGAGAATTGCCTTACTTGACCTGCTGGTCACACTGCTTTTCATGCAGCCCAGGATTTAGCTGGTTTTCAGGGCTGCAAGTGCACATTACTGGCACATGTCCAGCTTTTCATCCACCAGTACTTCAAGTCCTTCTCCACAGGGCTGCTCAATCCCTTCATCCTCCAGCCTGTATTGATACTGTGGGTTGCCTGACCAGATGCAGGGCCTTGCACTTGGCCTTGTTGAATCTCATGGAGTTTGCATAGGTCCACTTCTTGAACTTGCTTATGTCCCTCTGCATGGCATCCTGTATCTCAGGTATGTCAACTGCATCAGTCAACTTGGTGTTGACTGGAAACTTGCTGAACTTAATCCCACTGTCTCTCACTGATGAAGATATGAAACAATACTGGTCCCAGTATGGATCCTAGAGGAGCAGCACTCGTTGCTGATCTCCATCTGGACATTGAGCATTAACATAAGAATTTATGTTTTACTATTGATTTTCTATGGAAAAATTAAGGCAGCAGCTCAGATTCTCTACTACAAATGGGACAGAAACAGAAGAAAAGTGTTTCAGTACTCTGTATTTTTCAGAAAAAAAGAGCTATAGTTTTGCATTGTGTAACCTGTTCATGTAAGACATTTATTTTTTTGAAAAGACACATTTAGTGATGGAAACCTGTATATCAGAGTTTTAGAAATATATATCATGCAAGTAGAGGTCCTGGTCTAGCGGAAGGTATCCCTTGTTGTGGCAGTGGGGTTGGAACTTGATGAGCTTTAAGGTCACTTCCAACTCTTACCATTTTATGATTCTGTGGTTTTTGTTAGTATAGGCTCAGTTATCTCAATGAAGGTAATTGATGTGCAATAAAGAAAAATTATGAAATACAATTGCAATGCATACTTGATGTAGTAAGTTTTCAAAATTAACTCATGAATTTTAAAATATTTTAGTAATTGACAGTATACTCCTGCAAAACTTACCTTTTAACTTTTTCCATTTTTATTCCATTTGTGCATGAAAATGAAGCAGAATTCAGTAGGTGCAAACATCTTTGCCAGAAATTGAGCATTCACAGTGACTAAAAACAGTTAATGAGTGTTATTTCTGACTTTTGTGGTTACTAGTTTTTCTTATAACTTAAAACGTGTCAGAAAATAATAATTTCTCAATTTTTCACCATTTTCTGGTGGTGTGTGTTGCTTTTAGAGGAGCTGGAGAAACAAAAGATAAAAAAGCACCAAGTATATGAAGATATTCATGCTTTGCCTCACTCATCTTTTAACCCTTTTTCTCAGTAGAATGTAGCTTCATACCTAAAATTGAGGGGCTTTGAAGGATGTTTGCTCTCTGTGCTACACAGTATTTTTTTTTCTCTTTGGGTATTTGTATTTGACTGAACTGTAGATATCCTATGTTAGATTAGTCAGAGAGAATATAAAATTAGCAAAATTAGGATTACTTCCCCCAAGGCAATGGAATCTTTTCACACTTTCTGCTCTAGCAAGCCCAAGGTTCTCAATGACAACTCCCAGGGGTAACACTGGCTGGAAATAGTAATTGCTTCTACACATAAACCCCAGAAGGAGATAGGAAGAAAAAAGTATGAGATAGTAGGTTTGGATCCTGGACCCTGTAACCCATACTGTAACTAAACTGCAGGAAATCACACCAGAACACTTGTACTACTTCTGCCTTTCCTGATCTCAGCATGAATCTGTGGTGTTGACTGTTATACATGAATGCATATATTGCTGTCTTCATTGCAGCTTCCTGTATTGGTTTAGATGTCAAGGTTATGGCTTTCTTAGTGCTGGTAGCTGGCAGAAGACGCCACATTTTGAATTGTTTTCCTTTATTACAGGAAAGCATGGTTTGATAATCATGGTGCTCAAAATAAGAAAAGTACAGGGAGAAAACTGCAAGTCAGCAGCATGCCTGGAAGTTGGAAATGAAATACATGAGCATAGGAGGATACACCACCAAAAATACTTATGCCCATCTTGTCACTCAAAAATTATGCCCTCTATTTCTTTACACTCCTTCCTCCCCCTCTCCTCGTCCCCCATTTCTCTCCCTATTATATCAGTGTGTCAAAATTAATTGCATGTTTTACTAAAACATCAAATCTTGTGTCTCTGGGGCAGTGAGGCTGGGGAAGGAATGACCAAAGCTTTTTTCTTGAAGCTCTTGAGAACTTTTAACCCTACTGATAACCTGTTCTCCAGTAAGAAAAGATGGGATGACCCTTTGATGCCTTATCAAAGGTCTGTATGGCTATGAAAAATTTAAGGGGGGTCCTTATGGGGGCAGAAGCTGCTGGTTGTTGCTGGCACTGTGTCAGTGATGTTTGGGATTGCCATTTCAGTGCAGCTGCTCTCCATCAACAACTATGTTTCTTCCCCTTGTGTCTGGTGTTTTTAGTTTAGTGAATAATTGACTTCCCTTCTTGTTCTCCAGAATATGAAGTCCATCCTTTCAGAAAGCAAAGTAGTGTACTGCCCACTTTCAAAGGGTATTTATTCTTTTATTATTTTTGCCCAGAGAGGCTGACAACAATTACTTTTAAGCTTTACTTATCACCACTTTGATGGTAGGAAGGAAGACTAATGCTTTTATAGCTAGTCTTACCACTTTTAACTGTCTTTGAAAACCTCAAGAATACTTCATATATGTTTTTATATATATAAAAAATATGCTATAATGTCACCCGTTGCTTTTTCACATTCGGAGCCTGAAATTTTTGAAACATCTAAGTTGTGTGTAATCAAATTTTACCTTTTAGTAACATAGAAGTGCTGAATATGTGTACTAGAAAGTATATGTAACTATGTTTTGCAGCTCAAGCTTGTGATTTTGCTAGTATAATTTTATATTTTCCTTGGCCTAGTATGTCATATCATCATAGAATCACAGAATAGTTAGGGTTGGAAAGGACCTTAAGATCATCTAGTTTCAACCCCCCTGCCATGGGCAGGGACACTTCACACTAAAACATGTCACCCAAGGCTCAGTCCAACCTGACCATCTTCTATAAAATACTGGGCTTTTCCTGAAAGAATTCTGCTAATGATTGGTGGTTTCATTTCTTTTAAATAATAGCTATTTTTCATAAATTTTCTTATATCCAGTTAGGCAGTTCTGTTAATTTTTACTTTTTTATTTGTTATTTTTGGTATTTTCTTTCCATTTCCATTTTTTTTCCCCCTCCCTTGATTAGTTTTGTATTCTGGAAAACTCAAGGAGTTTAGCTAGAGGCCTCTTTGGCTCCAAGGATGTTGTATCAAGGAAAGATACGAAGTTTGTCTGTTATTTGAAGTCTGAGCACTTTAAGGGGTATGTAAGAGGGCAGGCAACATGCTGGGACATGAAAGAGGTTATGGTGCACCATTCCTCCAAGTGAAATCCCTGGGAGAAGTCTGTGTTTACATATGTGACTGACATACATACAACTGTTCTTAGTTCTATATGATACTACTTAATAAGAGTTTAGCATGTATATTTTAATAATATATACTGTGTCATTATATAAGTAATATACATAGCTCTTTAATGTTTAGAAATATGGAACACTTTTATTTGTAGCATTTTGTCTTCCTGCTACCAGCTATCATGCTAAATAACAATGATACGTAGGAAACAGAGAACAAAAAACTATCTTGTGTGATTTTTATCTGTCTGGTTCCTTCCCTTTCTTAGTTGTACATAAAATGTCTTGAGGCTGTGGACTTGTATTACTGATATCTAGAGAAACTGAATCATATTGTTCAGGAGTTATTTATCATTTATTCTGAAAATATCAGTGTTATCAGCCATTTTTAGAAGAGAATGTGTTGGGTTAATTTTTTTATTTCTATGCACAACTTAAGCTTGCTGGAGAAGGGGCAAGGCTCGCTTTTTGTTCTGCTTAATTCATCCATTGGATCTTACATTTTGATATGAAGGGAGTATTTCTAAATTAACTATGAAGGAATTTGAGTGACTTTAAAATTAACACTTAAAATGTCATTCTGATATTCCTTACTAGGGGTTATATCCTTCATATTTATATTTCATTGTTGGTTGCATGGTTTATAGTATGTGATAGGACACAATATGGAACAATACATTGCCTTGTTTACGACTTCAGGGGTCTCAGTGGAGTTTGAAGTTGCTCAGGATTGGGCCTCATATCTGTACTGTTTCCTCACTTGTACAGCTGTTGCTAGCTGCTTCCTTTTCATTTGGAAAAACTGAGATTTTAGAAATTTACATAATCTGATCTACAGTCTGTACAAACAGAATTTCAGATGCTAATTTTCACTTGTTTGTTAATCAAAGGTTTTGAAAAGGCAATGTTAGTGTATTATTAATAACTTTAAAGTACATCCTGTTTATGAGGTAATAACCTTCTGTCATGGGCTGAATTGACTTTGAGTTTAATTAGCTCAGGATTTGTTTAATACAGAGTTAATCAACCTCACAATGCCTGTGGAGGAGTTTTGGTTTTGTTTTGCATCTTCTGAAGCTTGGCTTAGTAAAAAGCAAAGTAACAATGATGGATGAGCCCTAAGAAAATAAAGATATGTGTGTGTAAAAACAAGCAAGCAAACAAACAAAATAAAAACCCCAAAACAAAAAACCTCCACAAAACTATGAAATGAAAATTCCCTGTAGATATCAGAAACTCTTTAAATAGATTATTTGCATTTTAAAAAATTCCTTATTACTGTATAGTTTCACAGAACTTTATTGTTCAGCACAAGAATTGAGAAAGAAAAATAAGACAAGGAAGTAGCATTATATAAACATATGTATATGTCTGCATTTCCATAGTCATCGTAGAGTTTTTTGGTTGGAACTGTTATAAAGAGTAAGTTATAGCTTATATAGAAAGTTATATAAATAAATTATATAGCAAGTTATAAAGTATATATAGTTACATATATAATGTGTCTATATATAGTATGTATGCAGTACATATATAGTATATGTATATAGTCCCCTATATAGTAAGTTATATAAGTTATATAGTAAATTATAAGTAAGTATATTTATAATAGTGGTTTGGAACAGAAATATTTCTGTCTACTTTGAAATTGGAGTGTTGGTCATACAGTAACAGGAAAGTATATCCCTGTCTGTTGAAAGATTTGTCTATAGTATCTTACTACCAAAGTAGTGCAAATGGTAGTGATTCAGTGCATGGAAATTTGTTAGGTGAATTTGAAGGACTCACATTTTTTGTATCAGTCTTTGAAACAGCTTCACTTATTGGGAGATTTTCTACAGTAGTTCCAAAAAAGCAAGTCAGTTTTAATGTTTTTCTAAGGTGTGAGCAATAGTTCAGACAAGAATCAGTCTGAGAATTGCATTATCTGTGTTGTACAGGAATCTTGTGGGTTTGGAATCTTGACATCTGTATAGCTTAAATCTAAATTAACCTGTCTGTACTTAAATGTAATGGGAAATTTCAGTGCAGTGTATTTTTGTTTGAAACAGATACTGGTTCATGATATCATAGGACAGCTTGGACTGGAAGGCCTTAGGGAGTCTCTACTCCCACCTTCTGCGCAAGTAGGGGCAGCTGCCAGGCTGCTCAGGGATTTTCAGTCAGGTCTTGGAAACCCTCCTGTGTATGACCTTTAGTACTACTTGATTGTTTACAGGGAGAAAGCTTTCTTTTATATCCTGTCTGAAACTCTTTTATTTGCACTTATGTTTCTTGTCCCTCACAACCTACCATGTACCACTGCAAAGTGCCTGGCTATTTTTAATCTGTGCCCTTCCCATAGGTACTGGCTGGCTGCTCTTAAGTACCCGTCCCAGATCTACTTCTCTTTCTAGGCTGAACTAGCTCCAGGCCTGTAGCCTCTGCTCATGGTGCAAGTGTTCTGACTCCTGCCTATCTCAGATAGTTCTTTGCTGAACTTCTTGGGCTAATCAGTATGTTTCCTGAATTGGTGAACCCAAAGCTGGACACAGCATCTAGATGTCATCTCCCAGGGCTGAGTGTGGGTGGGTAATCTCTCAGTTTACTGTCTATGTTCCTGTCAGTATTGCGCAGGATGCTGTTGTGTAGGAGCGCACTGTGAGCTAATGCTTAACTAGACCCTGTGGCCTCAAGGCTTTGTTCATGTGCAGTTCCGTAAGGTTCCTGTTGGCTCAGTTATCCAGACCATCTGGGTTCCTTTTGATAGCAGCCCTGCACACACCAGCCCCCCCTGAGTTTTGGTGTCATATCCACAGCTGAAGAGAGACTAGTACTACACTTGTCCCAGGTCACTGGCAGAGATTTTAAATATGCAGGTCCTATGATGCTTTGGTGCTCTTGTTCTTATCAGCCTCCAGGATACAGTACAGCTTCTTAACCACTACCATCTGTGGCCAACCATCCAGATAGTTTTTGTACCTATTTAGTTATTTTAAATATTTAATAGTATATTTTGAAGAGAATTACTGTCTTTGGTAACAACTGGATCTGCCATTACTGCTGTCAAATGAATGTTGCCAAAGTGTATTTTAAAAATTACTTTTATGTGTGCTTTTCCACAACTTTTCACTTGCTCAAAACTGACTGTTTCAACTTCAGTAGACAATTCTTGAGTCTGTGATTTGTCATCTGGTTACTTCTGATGAACCGCCTTATGAAATCAAGAACAGAATCCTGGAAAGGCTTGTAAATACTGAAAAGTGCACAAGAATTTTTGGCAAGCTTCATAGCTGTGTGAACAGGACACTTGAGGATTGTGAATTTTTTTTCTTCTTTTCATTCTGTAGAACATAAACTGTGTTCAGAATATTTCAGCATCTACTACATATGGCACTTAGGAAGTTCAAGCCCAAGCAAGAGTGTGGGGAAGCTCCATTTAGCTTTTACTAAGATGTTAACTTAAGAACATTCTATACATTCTATAACAGGTGGTACACAGGTATACAGCACAAAGGTTGGAGGGGAAAATTGCTAGTTTTGGACATGCATGTAATTAAACCAAGTTGAAGCTGTTTTTACAAAACAAAGCCCCTGTGTGTCACTGGGGTTTCAAGATTTTATCAGTTTAAACCCCAAATTTTTTAGTTCAAGCAGAAGGTCTAGATACTGTAAACAAACTGCTTGGCAGAGCCTGAAAACCTGCATATTCTGGAGGTCGGAATAGATGGTAGTAATTGTCTTGGTTTTACAATGTATAAATAAATCTTCAACTGTATTCCTCTTCCACTGTTTTACAAGCAGGAAACTAAAATATAAAATAGAAATTTAAAATCAGCTAGACTAAATCATTTTTCTTTCCTCATTACTCCTTCCTGGCTTCTTCTGAAGTGTTTAGCCTAAATTAATCTGTGTTAACTCCAATCTAACAAAACTTCTTGCAACCAGTCCTTAGGAAGACAATGTGGCAAGTTTTTAGCAAGACACAAGAGAAACAAAAGACTAGAAACCTATAAATGTTTGCGAATGTAAATTCCAGCATCTTGATTTGTGTGTTAGAATAAAATGTAAATCAGAGATGAATCCATTTCATATGGATGGAATTTCTTTTAGTGTGTGAAAGCAATGAAGAGCTGTTCTTGCTCTGAGGGAAAAGTAATGGAAATGTTTGCAAATCCTATGATTCTCTGTTGCAAAGAATCAAATCATAATATGTTTTTACAATTTCTGTTTCGTATCTGTTAAACCACAACCCTAGCACCCAAATCTAGTCCTCAGCTAAGAATTGTGTTATATTACCATTAGGAAATTGCATGGCTAAAGAAGCTTTCCTTGGCACCTTATGTCCTGGTAATCATTGCTCTCATCGGTGAGTATTTTCCTTGCCCAGCTATAATCCCTGAACTACTAATATCCAGATAAAATCTTTAGACAATGTATATGCACAGTTTCAGTGATTTCAGTCAGACCTATGTCCAATGTTATATAGAATACTTAAATAATGAGTTGAATTTATGCCTTCAAGAGGTATCATCATATAGGCAAACTAAAATCCTGAGAGCAAGGGTGAGGAAGAGTGTTGCAAGTCATCTCTTGTTTCAATTCTCATTTAATTTCTTTTCGTTATGGCTTCCAATGCTGTCAACTGTGTTGTCATTCCAAGGTTGCTAAAGGGATCTTTTATCTTGTAGACAGTAAACATATTGTAAATCTGAATAAAACTTCCAGATCTGTAGGCAAACAGTTTGGGTAAATGCTCATTTTTAGAACAGTAAAGAAGACATTCCATGTAGCTGAAATGTTTCTCTGCAGGATTATTTTTTTTTCTTGTGTTTTATTCAGAATACAAGAAGCATACTGGGCTTTCTGACATGCACCATCTCAGATTGGTCCAAAGCTGATGAGTTTGTCAGGCAGTGTTATATTTGTCAGGGCTATTTAGCATCTTTCAGTACAACAGTGCAGTGTGCACTCATTGTCCAGAAAACCAACTGTATCCTGGGCTGTGTGAAAAGAATCACATCCGGCAGGGCAGGGCAGGGGAGGTGATTCTTCCCCTCTACCCTGGTGAGTCCCCAACCTGGAGTACTGCATACAGCTTTCAGCACAGGAAAGATGTGGATCTGCTGGAGCAAGTCCAAAGGAGGACATAAAGATGGTCAGAGGGCTAGAACACCTCTCCTTTGAAGACAGGCTAAGAGAGTTGGGGTTGTTGAGCCTGGAGGAGAGAAGGCTTCAGGGACACTTTATCCAATATCCAGTTGTATTTCAATACTTAAAGGTGGCTTATAAGAGAGATGGGCACAAATGTTTTAGCAGGGCCTATTGCGACAGGACAAGAGGTGATGGTTTTAAATGGAAAGAGAGCAGATTCAGACTAGCTATAAGCTAGAAAGGAAGAAATTTTTTAGGCTAAAGGTGCTGAAATGCTGGAACAGGTTGCCCAGAGAGGTGGTAATCGTCCCATCTCTGGAAATGTTCAAAGTCAGGTTGAATGGGCTCTGAGCACCCTGATCTAGTTAAAGATGGGGCTGCTCACTGTGTGTGTTGGGGGGAAGAGGGTGTGAGGTGGTAGGTTGGGGGTCAAATAAAAGACCTTTAAAGGTCCATTCCAACCAAAACTATTCGATGATAGTTGGATGTGATGTTTCAGAAAGTTCTATTTTTGGCTTGTTACATATAACAGTTCTATGCTGCCTTTGGGCCAGATTAATCATTGGTTGATACTGAGTTTCATTTCTTTGCTGAGGACATGCTAATTCATTTTGTCAGTAAAAGCAGCAGGTTCAAACTGTGCTTTTATTGTCTGTACCAATTCCCTGGAAAACATTAAAATATAAGTTATGTTGATTTTCTTTAGTTAATTTCAAGTAAAATGAAGTTTTTCAATTTTGTGGCTGTATAATTTTGTGGCTGCTTAATGCCACCTCAATTTTTGATGTAGCTTTTATATATATATATATAATTCACAGTACAAGATTACCACTTCAACATCCATATTCTAGTTGGAATCTGAAGTGTCCTTTAAACATCACATTGGGCAGATTATTAAGACTTCCTACTGTCATTTGAAAAATGAAACCATACTTTGTCTGTATTTATCCTTGTCTGTTTGAGAAGCTGGCTCAGGGTTTTATCTCCTCCAAGCTAGACAACTGTAATGCTTTGCTCACTGGCCTGCCAAGTGGTCTCATTACCAAGCTTGAGCAAAACTCTTTTGCCAGAGAAGTATATCTTGGAAAAAAAGACAGCATATCTCCCTAATCCTAGCATCGCTGCGTTGGCTACTCAGAAACAAAGGATTGATTGTGAAGTTAACCTGTCAGCCCCTTAGTGGTCAAGGTCGTGAATATATCTCCTGATTTAATTTTGAGATATATCACTTCCCAGCCTCTGTGCTCTTCAGTGCCCTCTTAGTGCAAGTTCCAATTACAAAACTACAAACCTTGCTTGATAGAGGATTTTACCATTATGCCCAACAGCTAAGGAATAAGCTGCCTATCTCAGTTTAGGAAGCTCTTGCTCTTTGCTTAAATCTCCTCTTCTGAAGATTCACGTGTCTGGGTTTTTTTCCTTTTTTAGTGAGTAACATTTTATATATTGAAACTTGGTGATTTGTGGGCTGTAATATGTTCTGTGCTGCTATGCAGAATAAGGTGGTAATTCTCATTTTAAGTAGAAGTACATAAGATTTCCTTAGTTAAAAAGAACAAACAAACTACCCTAAAAAATATAATTTTTTGTCAAAAGACAAAGCAGTTAATAGGAAAAGGTTCTTAGATTTAGGAGAAGAAAACAAAGTACACTGCTCCAAGATTGCTGTACCCTCCAGTATCCAATAACTGGTCAGTCATTTGGATTTGGAAAGCTCAGAGTCAAATTTAGCTATATTCCCTTTACTGAAATACTTTAATTATCAAGCTGTTGGCTGCTTTAGAGTGAGGCTTTTAAAGTCACTTCTGTGCTGAATGTGTTGTTCATATAACTAAGATTAATTGATACTTGGACCTGACATCAGATCTGATGCCTCTTGCTATGTAGACCATATGCTGTTTTAGATATCTGTGTCTTGTTTCCATGTTTTTTTTACCCTGTCAGAAAACTAAGAGCAAATTTTTTTCATTGCTTGTTGAAAGTTACAGGTATTCCACTTTCATATAAAGAAGACTGATTGACTTACCGGTGGTCCTTTGCAGTAAAGAAAAAGGCATTTCTTTAAGATTTAAATTAAACACTACAAATTAAATTGTTAAAATAATTTTGTCCAAAGGAAAAAAAAAAAGTCTTTTGTGGAAACCTTCTAAATGGATAGAAAAGAGGGTAAGGTGACATTTCTTAGAGACACCGAAAAGGGGGCTGTAGTAATATAGGCACAAAATGATGGCAACCTGGATGACACTTTTAGCTGTCTGGGTCTCTGAGATCTCATATAGAAAGAATGGGAAAGATTTAGGTGTAAGCTGAATGTGACAGCTTATAACAAGACATGCAGAAGCAGCTCTTAGAGAGGTAGGAAAGAGGATGCAAGTAATGGAAAAAGTGAGAGTGAGAAGAGAGAGACTGCTGACTGCTGACTGTGGAGAGGTTAGAAATTCTAGTGAGGAGAGTTAGAGTGAGTGCAGTTATGGAAGTCAGATGGAGGTTGTCTAGATAGGCGAGAAACTCAGATGGCAATTTTAAATCATGTATTTTAAGCTTTGATAGGAATGAGAGATGGGGTGGTAGGTGTAGGGCAGGCTGAGGGAGTAAATGAAAGGTGTCCTGTGTCTTCAGGGTGACTGCAAAGGGTAGGTGTAAGAGCACTAGACATCTTTGCTAATAAGCATATGTTGTATTATGAAATAGATCAAACTAACAAGTCCTGAATCACAGTTTGATGGACCACATAGTAAACAAACTGTGAGTTCAGCAGAACTGGGTGGGTTTGGTGGGAGAGATGGGAGGTGGTAGATGGTTCTTTTTCTTCCTCCAAGGGGATGCTACTTGGTAGGATTCATGCTCTGCTACCTCCAGCAGCAGTACCTGCTAGTGTCTATGTGCTAGGCCTTGTCAGGGTATGTGTACTTGGCAACATAATGATCAGTGCATGTCAGTTATGGATCAGTTTGTATCAACAAGGTTTCATTTCAACAGCCTATTAAGTCTTAGGTATACTGTACAGCAGCAACTGATTCTGTGCAGCTGCAGTTGCCACCAAAGCACAGTTCAGAAGTTTATGCAGTGCCCACATGAGTGATGAGGAGGTTTATTCCATGAGAGACTAAGGCATAGCTCTGTATTTGTCTGATCAGACCTACAGGAAGGCATGTGCAGTAATAAAGTGGTTTTTGGCAGTACTTATGGGGAGGATAAAAATGGTTAAATTCTATGTATTAAAGATGTACATAATATGTAAATATTTATATGGATGTGGCTTTGAGCAACCTGGTCTAGTAGAAGGTGTCCCTACCCATGGCAGAGGGGTGGAAGTAGATGATCTTTAAAGTCCCTTCCAACCCAAACCATTCTGTGATACTATATGTGTGTAGTTTTGGGGGTTTTTGGTAGGAAGAAGTCATGTTTTTCTGTCATGTCAGTAAAGAAAGGAAGGAATGTAGAAATGTGGAGGAGAAAAAGGGAGGCATCTATCTGCTTCTGTTTAAGTTGATTGGCTGGTATTTGTGTTTAACTTCCATGGTTGTTTTGTTTGATATGCTAATATAGAAGCAAAGTTCTTGTTGTCTGGTAGTGATTGGTTAGGATGTTTTTTTCTACAAATTAGTAATTGTTTGTAAAATAAATGGCAATTGCTACCATTTTGCTAGATAAGAGAGCAAAAGAGGAAAATCAATATTACTAGATGGAGCTATATGTGGTTCTTCAAAATAACTGAAAATATTACCCTCAAAGAATGTAATGGAATGCTAACGGTTCTGTATATAAGCATCATTAGTACATAAAAATATGGCTTAATGTGAAAAGTTTTATAAACTTAGTATTTTCCTTTCACCTGGGTGTCTAACAGGTTAATTTATTTCTTTTCCCCTTGTGGATGATAAATAAAATATTGTGATGTAGGAGGTATTTGTAGTCTTTTGTCAGCCAACTGAATGCAAAGTTTCTGCCAATTAAAACATGTATAGTTCATAGAAACTCGTCCACTTCAAGTTACAGATATTTAAGGCAGACTTGAAATGTTAAATTATTGCAGAAAGCTTTGTGTGTATTGCATATACAAAATACATTTATAGTGGAAGTCAATGTAAAATAAAGTTGTTCTCAGTTTACTTTTGCAATAAATGATCATTTGGGAATACAGATCATATTATAACTTTTTTTTAATGCTTAAAAAAAAATAAATTAAAAAATGATGCTGATTTCCCCCCACCCCCCCACCCCTTTCTTGTGGCTGTTTAAAGTGCAGCTATAATGAAAACAAACATTCCAGTATTGTGAAGAGTTGGTTGTAAAAGAAGGGGTTGATCTCATTGTCAGTCCTGTGTATGTGACATGTTGGAGAACTGACCTTTTGCAGCTCTTTCACAAGGCTTCCTCTTCCCTTCTGAAACTATGACTTTTTCCAGTAGATTTCTTTAACTTTTCTGCCCTTGCCCAAATAGATGTTTGTACAGTGCTTCATTTTTGCATACTAAAAACTCTAAGCGAGAAATTTCCCTATGGTCTCCCTGCCCCCCACCAAGATTTCCTAAGCTTTGTGATACATTTTCAGGAATACATTTACAACGTAGCTAAAAAATAGCTGAACAAACCCCTCAAATGTCAGCCTGGACACTTAGCCTATATAATATCTTGGATCTTTGTTGGGTTTTTTTGGGCCACATACTTTATGGTTTTCATTCATTGCAATATCTTTGGAGAGCAATCAAATGAATGAGGCCTATCAGAGCACAAGTGCCCATTTAAATTAAAGCGGTTAAGAATTTTTAGATGCTAATACTTTGTTCAGATGTTAGCAAATGACTTACACACATGTAGGCAGCAACAAAGAAGAACAGTACATGCTTTTGGAAATACGTGATCTGGGCAGCACAAAAAAAGAAAGGAAGCTTGGAAAGTGTAGTGTTGTGCTTTTGGCAATATTTTGCTCCACACAGTGCTGCCAGAGCAAGAACAGTAGCGGACATTGTCTAAAGCGTCTCTGACCATCCTCTGAACTTTTGGACCACCCTATGGATGGATGGCTGCCGGGACATTTCTTTCAGGGGAAGAGTGTCTTCCTCTGCTGTTGCATTTTGGCTGCCTTGCCCTTAATCAGAGTGTGTTTCTTTTCGAGGTGTTAATCTCTTTGCTTCTCCACAAATGTTGCCATTAGCAGTGTAGGCAGTCACTGAATTCCTCTGTTGTTCAGGGTGCAACTTCCACTTCAGATTTCACTGTTATTTTTACTTGGCTTACAAAAATAAGTCAGAATGCAATTCATAAATCCAGGAAACCTTCTGAACAGTCTTACAGGCACCAAGCACCCAGCAAGAATTAAAACCTTTCTCTTTGCTGATAGCGTAGATTTATTCATTTCCTGGCTTGCAAGAGGAGAGAAATTGGAAGGAGATCCGGGGAAGCTGAGCGGAGCACAGGACAAAAGTGCTAAAGAGAGTGAGACTTTAAAAGCTTTTAGGAGCAGCTGCATTTTGAAGTTGATGAAGGAAATAGAAAAAGCTATTGACTAAGGCCAAATGCAGCCTGAAATTCTAGAAGTGATCTGCTGTAAACCCGCTCAGCATGCTAGCCATCTCTGGGTATTTAATGCTGACATGCTCTGGGGTATGTGGTGAACAGCCTAGCAGCACGATGGCTGCATGCTAAGAAAATAAGCAAGTTGTCATGTGGGTTTTTTTGCTGTTTTGTCACTGGGGTATAGTAATAGAGGTAAAGGATGTGGCTCTACAGTGCTGCTGAAACTGTAGATAACTGCTAGCTCTTATAGTAGCTCATTATTTCTAGGAGTAAGGGTGTGAATCAGATAGTTAAAACAATTCAGAGGTTTTTTGAAGCCGGTCATAAAATCCTTCATGTAATGTGAAAACCTGCTTCCATTGGCTGATGCTACATATGCTGGAAGCTTTTGGTTTTTTGTCATTTTTGATATGCCAACAATATCTGAGAAGAGTTCCTGGTTTTATAAATGGTCTGCAAAATATTTTCTTCTTACAGAAAATAGAAGACAAGCGGTAGTTTTCACAGTTACGTGCATCTGAGCCCAATCCATTGGTGCTCTGCCTCACAAGTTCTAATGCAGTCTACTTTCAATATTTTGTATCCAAAATATTTTTAAACATTCTTTTTTCTTTTAATGAATAACAAATAACACTGAAACATATATAAATATTAATAGATGAAATTAATGTGGACAAAAGAGTTTTACTTCAAAAGTTCTCAGTAGAATAATAGAATCACAGAATTATAGGGTTGGAAAGGACCTTAAGATCATCTAGTTCCAATCCCCCTGCCATGGGCAGGGACACCTCACACTAAACTATGTCACTCCAGGCTCTGTCCAACCCAGCTTTGAACACCGCCAGGGATGGAGCAATTACAGCTTCCTTGGACAGCCTATTCCAGTGCCTCACAACTCTCACAGTAATGAACGTCTTCCTTATATCCAGTCTAAACTTCCCCTGTTTAAGTTTTAACTCATTAACCCTTGTCCTATCACTACAGTCCCTAATGAATAGTCCCTCCCCAGCATCCCTGTAGGCCCTCTTCAGATACTGGAAGGCTGCTATGAGGTCTCCATGCAGCCTTCTCTTCTCCAGGCTGAACAGCCCCAACTTTCTCAGCCTGTCTTCATATGGGAGGTGCTCCAGTCCCCTGATCATCTTCGTGCCCCCCCTCTGCCCTTGTTCCAACACTTCCATGTCCTTCTTATGCTGAGGACACCAGAACTGTATACAATACTCCAAGTGAGGTCTCCTGAGAGCAGGGTAGAGGGGCAGGATCACCTCTTTCAAAATGACTATTAAAATATACTCATGGTTCTTATGTAGATGTGGCATGATGTGTACATTATAACATACTATGCTTTTTCAGCTAAGGTAGAGGGAATGCTTTTGCAGATGTAGTTTGTGTGGTGCTGCAGAAGACTAAGGATTTAATTTTGTCCTCTTTCTAACCCAAGTGAATTAAACTTGTGAGAAAGAAGGAAGTACATAATAGGACTCTTGGACAGGGCTTGGCAGGAAGGTGTAGTGGCCTTTGAAACTTCAGGAGGTATTCTCTGATTCCTTCAAAACTGCAATTGTGTTTTTTAAAAAAGTTACGTAACACAGTTTCTGTGACATAAATAAGCTTGTTTGTTTTTTGCCTCTGAATAAATAATGCATTCCCAGTCTTACATTTCCTGTAACAAAGTGAAAAGTGAATAGCAATAAAAAGTCCCAAACATTTTGATCCCTTTTTATTTTTTCTTGGCTGCCTTAGTACTTACTCGATGCTCAGAGACTAATACCAAGTGGAATTGAACACCTGCAGCTCTCACTTTGAGTTATGCTGTATATTGAAGATGAAGGGAATTGCAGGTGGTCTGTATTTCCCAGAACTTATCCCACGTGCCATTGTGTATCTGGAAGGACTTACTGTTCAAGCAATTTCATACTGGGCTTTTTGTTGCTGGGTATACTTAAGGCTTTGAATATATGACAGTTTATGCCTATTCTGGGTTTTATTTCCACCCATCCCCCACCCCTGATATGTTGATTTCTCTCGGAAGTTCTTGGGATGCTTTAAAATTATTTATATAAGAAGATCTCATGTTGGGATGTTCTGCAGTGTCTTTGCAGGGAATTATTATTTGCTAGCCATCAATTTTAACCTCTCTGCATCCCCTGCTATCTCCTGTCACCTGACGACTGCTCTGGCCCATGATTCTAGATTTCTACATGAATAATTGGCATCTTTTTCAGGGTGAGGAAATAGTGTTGCTGTTCCTTGCACGTCTGTGAAAGGAATTGATTTTGCATTTGATTTTGATTCTTGGGAAAATAGTGATACCAACAGTCTCATTATTGTAAATTTGTTATTAATAGCAACAGCAGAGAATAAAAAGCATTCTGGTTAATGCTCTCTGAATCTGAATTCCATCTTAGATCTGGGTAGTCCTTTCTCATTTTCTCAGAATCATTTTCTGTTAGATTCAGTTGAGCCAGACATTCTTTCTAACCTTTTCACTTCAAGAAAAAAATCAGCTAGTTTTGCCATTTAAGAATTCTGGCCTTTCACTGGAGCCTTTGCTGTGTATGGGCCCGAAGCATGGTATTTCAACCATGCAGTGTAAATGCAGAGCTACTATAGTATAAGAGTAGAAACAGGGCATGTGGGCTTTGGTGCATAGTTTAGATAGCTGTGTTATCAATAAATAAACTGCGTGATCTTGCACATGTTATAAAAGAATAAGTTCCAACAGTTGAACTGAACTGCAGTTCAAAAATCATCAAATAAGAAATTATAGGTAAGTTATGGGGCAAGGAAAACTGGAAAATAGTACAAATATTGAATTTCAAATTAATCATGATCAAATAAAATGTTTCCTGTGCATATCAAGGGAGGATATAGCCCTACAAGATCATCACACATCAGAAAATATGGAATGGATGTTTTGCAGGCCATGCTAGCAGATGTTGGGAGAGGGAGTGGGACAGTCCTTTTAGATCTTCCAGCCATCTATTCCATTGCTGGAGCAAGTGAAACTATGTGTCACTATTTAAACAAAATAAACTACCCATAAATTACTTAACGTCCAAACCCCTTTTTCAAACAATCAATGAATTCCACAGTTCCCTTTTTGAGAAATTAATTCTCAAATGTGTATAAAATCACATGAAAAGACAGATAGAAGTACAGATTCTAACTTTGATTTTTTTTCCACATCTGTGGTTATGACCCTATTACTGTGTTGCATTTGATCCTTTTTTCTCCAGTGCATACCAGAAGTAGCTCAGGAGTAAGAGGAGTTACACAGTTGTACAAGTGCTAAATGTCATTAGCCTGAGAATCACACTCTGGACATTACAGACTCTTTTGCAAGTGTAGGATTAACTAAGGGTACACTGGAACAATATTTCATAGTTAAGGTTCAGTGTCTTCGGTTTTGATATCACTGAAAAAGTTATCTGTCAAGTTTGCCTCACAGGGCCTTTTTTATATGTTTTATAATGTATTAGACCAGAATGTAAATTGGCTTTAGTTGCGTTTAACTGTATATATTTAAATCTGTTAGAATTCTTTTGAATTTTTTTCTGTTTCTTCTTATACCACATCATTACAGAAAAAACAGAAATCTTTAGTCCGTATGTAACATGTACCATTTCTGACAAATACAGATTGTCCTTACACAATATAGTCACATACCACATTTTCTTGCTTGCCTTTTTAAAATCCCTTTAATTATTTACAACAAGATAAATCATTTAACATTTTAAATTTTAATTATCTGCAGAAATCAGCACTTAGTATTCTATGCCAAACTTTTAAACTCTGCACAGATTCTGAATTTCTTCTAAATAGATTTCAATTAGGCTTCTTACTCATTTTTGCTGGGGAATAATTGGAAGTATAAAAGATCCACTTAAATCACCATCCCCTTCTCCAAAAAGGAACAAGATTACATACCCAGCAGCTTTTGAATTTTTTATATGCCTTCAGAAGTTTTCAGATATTTGTTTTAATGATTGTTAAGAATTTATTATGATGCATTAATTGTGTGCTCTGTAAGTTATTAAATAATGAGTTCAACATATTAATCTTTCATGTTATTGTTGTTAGTGCTATATTTAGGAATGAAGCCTTAATTAAATTATTCCTTTAAAGTTTTTTCTAAAAGAAAGCAGTATGTATGTTTATCAAGGTACATATTTGATCTTTGGGGAAATGATTGCAAGCGAAGTTTTGATATAGCATATGCTGAACTTGAATTAAAAAGATTTTGGTTATGTAGAGTTCAAATTACCTTTGACATATTTTTGCAGGTTAGTTACAAATTCTCAACTAAACATAGAGCTCTTCTTTATCGTGGAGCCTAACATCAGATTTTAATCATATTTTGTACCCACAGGGTTTTAGGTTTCCAACAGGCCACCTGTCTCAGACATTAAAAAATTCACAGGACAGATGGGAAGGTGAAAGTAGTTGTCCTTGGATAAAGAAATTCTTACACTGCAGGAACAGTCACAATCAAGGCTGGCCAATATATCACACATATATCCCTTTCTTCTACCATTGCTGTATCATGATTGCAAATTTGCCTTTAGTAGTATAAATATAGAATTCATCACTTACCCTTTTTTCAATAACATGATTTGCAAAACCTGTCTCTTTTCCACGTGATCTATGAATCATTGAGGGATAACATGACATGCATAGTACTTCAGCAAATACAGTGTTTCTTGTACCCATACCAGAGCTCCTAGAATTCCTATGATCTTTATTAATGATGTGAGCATATGACTATTCATTTGTGCAGACCTCTGGCACTGGTTTGAGAGGTGTTATGTATTTTAATATGACAAATGTGCCAACCTGAGAAAATTGGTTATTGGAAAGAAGCATAAAGTGGTGATGCTTCCTCCCATGTATTGTCACTGTTTCCAACAGAGATAATAGTTTTTAAATATCACTGGCCAGTACAGTGTTGTGGACCAACTGTCAATATTATATAGCAAACTCTTGGCAGTGTTTTAAAATGCAAGGGACAAATTCTGACCTCAGGTGTATGTATCCAGTTTTCATTGACCCAGCTATTTAAAAGCCAGGAAATCAATTGGAATGATCAATTTGCTATGTTTGTGATGAAGGGGAGAGCAAGCAAAGAGCAGACTCTTCTGTGTTTGCCTCTTGTGAAGATCCCCTTCTACTCTGGGCTCTTTCTACTCTTCCCTGACACTAAAGAAAACATTAATGGCAGTATATACTGTTCAACAGCTGTTGAGTGTATACAGGTTCAATAAAAAGCATTAAACCTGTGAAGTTTCATCTGACCTACATGACAGAGGGGTGCTACCATGTGGCCTGCAAAATGATCTGCACAAGTGCCCCAAAATTGGTACCTAGCCTGTGGCACAAGGAAAGCTGGGTTTCCCTGCCTAGTAATTCAAGGTTTTAGATAAATGTTTCAAATGTCCAAGAGAATCCAAATGCAGGAAAAAAAATTAATAAAAAAGCCAGAAATTTCATAGTAGCTTTTGGAGGCTGCAAGTTTCTACTAGGTTGGTTTACAGTCTATCTTTTGTTTTATACTAGCTATGAATTTAATCACTGACAAGGGAGGAACTGGAGTTTCTCCTGCTTGCTTTCCAAGCATGAGTCCTGTTCACTAGGTAGGGAGGTTGTGTGTGTCTACATGTTCTTTCTAGCCCAATTTATGCTGATTCTTTCGTACAGAGTGCAGAAAGGATTAAGTGTCCACACACTCTGAAAGGGGTGAGGCTGATGGTTAGCATGGGCCCTTAGGGTTTCATCTGTCAAGTAGAGGAGGACATTGAACCTGCTATATCAATTCTTCATGACTGTTCTAACCAGTAAGCCTCTGCATTAATAGAAGCACATGTTCTCTTCTAGCATCTGGTTTTGAATAAAGTAATAACTGCAGTGGTATTTTGTACAAAGCCTAGCCACAGAGATGCGATTTAAGATGGACCTGAGGACGCATCAGAGCAGGGTATGTTACTGAAGATAGGTGTCAGATGGCTGCATGATGGTTGTTCCCTTACCTTGCTTGAACAACAGTGAGGATATTTCTGGCATAACCAGAAACAGAATGGTAGAGGCCTGTGTAGCCTGTGGGAACTGAACAGTCTCTGTTGTTCAGAATCTCTCAAAATTTACATGGAGGTGAAGGAATGCAATTCTGATTCTAGGTGCCTTCCAAATTGCCGGCTTTTTATGTCTCAATCCTGTGGCACATATTAATGCTTGCAAAGGGTATTACCTGGAAAATCCATGTAAACCAGATGACAGATACGCAGGTAGTGTTGCTTGTTGCAGTAATGATGTATCTTGGTCTAGGTCCTCTTTGTAGAGATAGGGATCCTCTTAAAAATGCTTTGATCTCTAATTGTATCTAAAAATAGGATTGGAAAGGACTTGAGGTTGGGGAAAACAAGACAACAAAGGGTATGTACTTCTGAGGACAGATCTTTTTTATCAGAAGCAATCATAATCTTACAAACTTGCTTGGCTCCCTCTTCAAATTGTGAATAATGCCTGACTTCAGCTCCATTGATATCTGGCCCAAACTGTTACACTGTTGGTAGGAAAGAGAACAGTATATGAATAAACCCAACACAGGAAGATGGATGGCAGAGCTCTAGTCCTCTTTATGAATATGTTTCCTTTATAGTCACTGGTGTGTCAGTTAGTGTGTTTGGGATACATCTGGCTCATGAACAACCTTCACTTATTCATTGTTTACCCATCAATTTCCCTGAAAGTTGGGGTTTGTTTTGGTGGTGTTTTTTTTTTTGGTTTTGTGTGTGTGTGTGTTTTGGTTTGTGTTTGTTTGATTGTGGGTTTTTTTTTATTTTTTCTCAGAATCTTGGGTGCATTAAATCTTCCATGACCAAGGCTCACTGAGAGCCATGCTGTGCTCTGAAATCTTAAAGTCTATTTTGACAAATAATTTCAGCTGTATGGCCTACCATACGTGTGTTTGTTTTTTGTAGGGTTGCATTTTTGCATAGAATGTAATCTTTTCTCTTTTCCTCTCTTTCCTTCCCTTCCTTCCATTCCGCCCCTGCCCCCCCCCCCCCCCCTTTTTGTCCCTAATAAATATGTTTGTTTGGAAATAAGGGTGTGAAAGACAAGCATGCCTAATATTGAAGGACAGTATGCTTGTGCCTAATACATTACAGCAATTGTTCAAGAATAATTCATCTTACG